>NC_048600.1:133027577-133400077 GCF_003668045.3 Cricetulus griseus
CCCAAGGGAACTGGAGCTACCTGGTACAGGCAGGGGAAGAGGTGGGAGCCAGGCAGGTTCACCTAGCCAATGAACATGAACCATGACCAGACAGCTCCACAGTGCTGGAGAAAACTCTCCACCTCAGCTCAGGGTCCATTTCAGGGGACCCCATCCCTTTTTCATGGTTCTCTCCCCTCCCCCAGGGGTGCTGGGTGCTATCCAGCAAAGTGTGTGAGTGTGCACCTCAGAGGGACACAGCTTGTGAATGTGAAGAAAAGGGGATGCACTGTATGGCGGGTATGTAATTGTTCAGTGTTCCAGAGGAATGTGTGTGAGGAGCTGCGTGTGCTGTTAGAAGGAAGAAGACTTGCACGTGGTCCCCCAGAATCTCGTGGATGGACATTCATACCATAAATGAAGATGGAAACTGAGAGAAAGAAAAAAGACACTGACCATCAAGGATCAGACTTGAGAGTTGATCTGTGGAGACTGACTAGAGGAGGGGACCTTCAGCAGAAAGGCAGCTCCAGACAGTCTCCCAAAGGGAGTGAACCTGAACATAAGACTGGAGGAGACTGGGTAGAGCTCAGGCTTTAGGGGACAGGAAACGTCGAAAATACAGCCACATGTGGCAAATTCCAGTTCTTGGGAGGTGAGGGCAGGATGATAAAGAATTCAAGGCCTGGAGCTACACAGCAAGTTCAAGACCAGCCTGGGCTGTCTCTTGTAAGAGACTTTCAAGAAAACAAAGCAAAACCTTAAGGTGCTGTGGGTCACGGCACACACCTTTAATTCCAGCATTTAGGAGGCAGAGGCAGGCAGGTCTCTGTGATTTTGAGGCTAGCTTGATCTGCATGGTGAGTTCTAGGACAGCCAGGGCTATGTAGAGAGACCCTGTCTCAAACAAACAACAGCAAAACCCTTCAGGGCAGAGGATACAGAGCAATGGTCAAATGCTTGCCTACCATGTGTGAAGCTGTGTTTAATCCCACAAGAAGGCAGAATGCATGCTGGGTAAAGTGGTGTGCAAGTGGAATCCCAGTGCTGGGAAAACAGGAGGATCCCTGGGACTTGCTAGCCAGTCAGTCCAGTCTAAGTGATAAGAGCTTCGGGCCAAGGAAAGCCATGTCTCAAAGGAGGCAGGCGGATGGTGTCCTGGAGATGGCATTCAAGGTGTTTCCCTAACTTCCACTTGTGCACATGCCTGTGCACTTGCACACACGTAAACATGCACACATGAACACATGTAGGCATACAAAAAATATAAGAAGGAAAAGAAGCAAGGCAGACGATGGAAGAAAGCAATTAGTAATTCCAAGGGGGAAAAATAGAAAAAACAATTTATCACATGGTTCACTTTTGAATACAAATATAAACATCATAATGTAATCATTCAAATTTGATATAACTAAAATTGTAGGGAAAACGAAACTATCTATGAGGGCTGGTGATGTAGCTCAGCTGTAGAGTACCTGCCTAGCATGACCCTCAGCATAGATTAGATGTGGTAGCTTATGCCTATGATCCCTAAATTTACAAAGTTGGAGGAAGAAGGGTCAGAAATTCAAGGTCACCCTAAGCTACATAGCAAGGGTGAAGCCATCCTGAGATCCTGTCTGAAGAAAACAAAGACAAAAGCAAAACCACTGTTGGGGCTGGAGAGATGGATCTGTGGTTAAGAGCACTGGCTGCTCTTGCAGAGGACTGGAATTCAGATTCCAGCACTCCTATCAAGCAACAGCTCACAACTGACTGTAACTAGTTCCAGGGGATTTCTCTGTCTGTCTGTCTGTCTGTCTGTCTGTCTGTCTGTCTGTCTCTCACACACACACCACAAAAGGCACACACCTTTAGTTTCAGCACTATGGTCTACATAGTGACATAATGAATTCCAGGATAGCCAGAGCTACACAGAGAAATCCTGTCTTGAAAAACCAGATAGATAGATAGATAGATAGATAGATAGATAGATAGATGAATAAAAAATAAAATTTAAAGAGAAGACACAGCACAGGAACAGCCCAAGCTTTTATTAGGGGTATAGCAGAAAACCAATAAATGAAAACTCAAGGAGGGCTGGCTGTGGTTGGCATATACCTTTAACTTCCAGAATATGAGAGGCTAGTTTGTCTGTAATTTCATCGTCACCATTGGCTGAAAGCACATGGTAATGCATGTGGGTTGCCTCTTATGCAGCACAGGTGGAGTGGGCACACTGATCCACGAAGGTGTTTGCCTCCTCTTGCTCACTTTTCTAGCAACTAGGCCTGGTAGCCCTCTGGATAGCTCAGGGTTACAAGTGTCATTTAGTGGTGACAGCAGCTTCAGGATGGGCCTGCAGCCGGGGTGGATGGGAGACCGGCTGCAGCCACTTACACCCTGATCCTGTCCCTCTCCTCAGGGGGAAAGATGCAAAGACCTCATCAAAGTTCTCACCCTGTGCGATGAACTCTGTGTAAGAGGTGGGGGCCCTGTGGCACTGATTCCATGTGGTAGCCCTGGGCAGGCAGGGAGGGAAGATGGGCTTGTAGGGGTGGGGGCCAGGGAACAACAGGCACACCTCCCTTGAGCAGGTTAGACCCATCTACCAAATCCTATTTCTCCCACCCCTGCTCACCTTTTGGCCCAAGTGACCCCTCAGCATTCTCCGGGGCCACCCAGCATATGAGGCTCCATGCAGAGGGCACAGGTACTGGGATGCCCTTCACAGCCCTCCCTTTGCTAAGGCAAAGGGCTCCTGGGGAGCTAAGGCACAGCACATAGGCCTAGGTGGCTGGGGCCACAGGGGAAGAATGGGAAACCCACAGTCCAATACAGGGCCGATCCAGCTGTTAGGAGCCCCAGTTACATTGCTTTGATACACGCAGGGGCATTTGGGGACATCCAGCGCTGTCTGGCACTGAGCTCACTGTATTGGGCTAACCTTGTCAAGTGAATCCAGGAGTGATTAACAGTGGCAGCTGGTACTTAGCCTGGGAAACCACACAGGAAGCAAGTGCTAATCACTTTAAGAGGTTGGGATATGACAACTTTGCTGAAGGTCATGTGTGTGTCACCAGCCCAGCCAGAGTCCAAGCCCATTACCCCTCCAGGAAAGGCTGGGAAGCCCCTGGAAATGCTCTGGCATAGTTGGGATGAAATCAACACCACTAGGAGGCAGAATGACCTCAGGTTAGGATGTTGCCTGATCCCTGATCCCAGTGGGCACGCTGGTATCCTGGGTTGTTTGCCTACCCACCTTGTCCTGGTATCCCCTGAGCTGTCCACATCCCTTCCAGTCCCGACAATGGGAAGCAGATTGGGTAACCCACAGCCTAGGACACTGAGCTTCTTCAAACAGCCCAACATGCCCCAGGGAACTGACAATGCCAAGTCATGGGGGTGGCTTGGCACCTAGATCAGCTTTCTCACTGCCCTGTATTGCCTGCACCTCCCTGAGGAGACTTGTCTTGCCCAGCCCACACGCAGGAGATGCCTCTGGGGGCCACTTGAGCCCCGGAATACTCTTCTGGGAAAGCATGGTCCTGAAATAAATCCCGTTTTGGCATCTTCTTGGGAGCAGGAGTGTTCCAGGGCTGTTTCCATGACTGAAGGTCAAATGCAAACAGGTCTCTCCTGGGCCCAGCAGCTGCCCCTGGACAGCACAGGAGCCAATGCTCCTCAGAGTCCACAGACCAAGCCAGCAAGGAGTTCAAGGTGGCCAAGGAGTGCCACATGAGGAATGGCACCTTAGAGAACATGAGAGTCTGGTTTCACCACTCACCAGACTGCTCTGGGGTCCAGGGGCTCAGAGACCTCCAGGGCTCAACGGGCCTGAGTTTCCAGGCCTGTGCAGCTGTGTGGGCTTCAGGGTAGGGCCTAACAGACTGCTAAGAAGCCATTTTCCAGTGCCACCCGCCTTTATTCACAGACCCTCAGTCTCCAACACAGACACTTGGATTCAAGAGGGCACAAGAAAAGGGGGCCTTGGTGATCCTCCCAGTACACCCCAGAAAGCCAGGACAGGCCTGGCAGCACCACTCCTTCAAGGTCAGCCTTAGTGCCCCTGCTCAAGGGCACTGCTGTGACCACAGGGCTACAGGTACCAGGAGACCAGGCCTGGTTGCTAGAGGCCCCTTCAGGGAGCCAGAACTGTCCTAGGCTCAGAGCTGATTCCACTCTGAAACTGAGGCAAGAAAGGGGCAAGTGGACAGTGGGGATGGGGGGGGGGGCTCCCCAAATGTCCAGGCCAGAAGAACAGCAAGTATCCATGGAGAGACCCAGACTGGATGCAGGTGGGACTGCACATGTCCTAATTTCTGGTCATTCAAGGTTCCAACAGAGGTCCCTTTTTTTCCTTTCTGACCTTAAGTAGCCAGGAAGGCGAGAGGAGAGGCATGGCAGGTAACAGCAGAGAGGGTTGGGTCGGCAGGGCCAGGTGCTACCCAAGATGCAGCTGGCCAGGGGAAAGGACAGGAGCTGACATGGCCAGACCCCTGTTCCCCCAGTGACAGGGGCAACTTGAGACCCTGGAGAGGAAAGGAAGGGCCTTGGCCATCAATCCTGCTGGCTCTGGGGATTGTGGCCTGCTAGAGCACACTCTCCTCCCCCCTCCCAGAAGCAGAGCCACCGGAACAGAGGAGACCAACATCAAGTGCACCCTGATCTTCTGGAGGCCAGGGGAGGGGCGCCAGGCACTCTAGGACTTCTTGGCATCCTGCGTGTTCCGGCGCTTCAGGTCACTCAGGTCGATGGGCTTGAAGGCTGTCAGGAGACAGTCTGGTTGGTGCTGGAAACAGAACCCTCACCCAGTCACCACTGCTGGAGGCTCCCAAACCCAAATGCCTTGGGAAGGACAACAGTGCAGTCGGGAAGCAGGGGCCTTCCCTCCAGGGCTGCCCTACTCACTCTTGAGGCTGGGGTTGGGAACCTTCTCCACATACTCCTCCACTAGGCCCCGCTCACCACCAGACAGCTGGCTGCGCAGGTCCCGCTCAACACCCTGCCAAGCTGCAACAAGAGGACACCTGGTTCAGAGCCCTGCCGTGTTCAAGACACCAGAGCATCTATAGAGTCTGTCCCGATGCGGGGCCAAGCATGCAGAGTGTCTGCCCTGACACCCCTGTTTCTACCAGTCTGCTGTCAGCTGAGCCCCAACCGTCCTCCCTCTGCACAGTTCTTCCTGCAGGCAGGCCAGTGCCTTCTGTGTGATGGCCACACCGAGCTGCAGAGGGCCACATACATGCCTTAGAGGGCCCTACCATCCCCACCTCTACCCACCCTACCTCTCTGTACATTTGTTCCAATTCCAACCACACCACCTCTGTCCACTTGAGTGACACTGTGTTCACAGCTACTTTCTCTCCCAAGGAAGTCTCTAGGCCTGAGGACTGACTCCAAGACACTTCTGGGGTTCTCCCCACCCCCACTTCCTGGGTTGTCATCACATGTCCCTCAGTCACCAGTCTTGCTGGTTCTAGAACTTAAGGCCACAGAGTATGGTGCCCTCTTCACTGAAGGTGACAGAGTGGGACAGGGGGGTATTCACCCACAGAGGACTGCAGAGGCAGAGCACAGGCGCCACTAGCACCAACCTTCATAAATGAAACGCACGTTCTCCTCGTGTGCCGGCGTGAAAATCTCACTGCTGTTGGTGGGAGAGCGTGGGCTGCTGTTTCTCTTGCCGTTGTAGACGACCCTGGAGACAGGAGAGCTGGGGAGAGCACCATGTGTGAGAAGGGATTAGGAGGACAGATGGGGCCCCAACTCCCACACACACCTAAGACCCACCTGGTCATTGCTGGGGTGTCTGGTCCTGGCGCTTGGCTGCTGGATCCTGCGGCCTATGAAACAAAAACCCCAGGCACTGGAGACATCACCTTTCCAGCAGAAAAAGGGGTAAACTCTGTGGCCCTGACTCCCCTGGGGACCCAACCTTTAGGCTGGGCCCAAGACTTGAGTGACTAATGGGCTCCAAGCAATCCTGAACAGATATGGAAGTGTTGGTGTCAGTCAGAGCACACAGAGGGCACAAGCAGGCCAAACCCTGGTTAAGTCAGCCAGGTCTGCCCCACAGGGCAACCAGGACCCTCTCAGTGTGTCCTTCTGACTGTCCACAGGGACTCAGTCTCCTGACTGTCCACAGGGACTCATGGTGAGAAAACCAGCCACCCTGAGCTCAATGACATTTAACAAATGACCCCAGGACACTAGAGAACCAGGAGGAAGATATCCCTGGAGGAAGCAGCCAGGCTGACCCGACCTGTGATCAAAACCCTGGAGTGCAACTTGTTTTCAGGCCAGAGGATTTTTGCTGCCCTGAGTAGGTGGGGTGTCTATGTTTAGGGTCAGATTCTTGTAATTAACCAGCTGAGGACACACTGCCCAATATGAGGAAACCAGTCATACAGGGCTAGTCCTAAGCCTGGCCTCGGTCCAGATAGAGCAGCCCCAGATGCTGAACACAAAGGAGCCCAGACAGTGCCAATCATGCCACACCAGGCTTTCCCAAAGGCTCTTCTATGGTCAGTGACCCGTCATTAACCACTCAGACAGATGAACACCTCGATGGTATCAAGCTAGCTCCTATAAGAGCTCTAGAACCCTGTGCTTCTCCCCAAACCTGGCTCCTAGCCCCGACTCTCTCAGTCTTTCCCAAAGCTGCCAGCCCAGGACATCAAAGCACAAGAAAAGCCCTATGAGGTGTGATGATGGCAGTGAGACAAGGTGGGGAAGCTCCTACAGGCCAGGACAGAGCAAGGCAGTGCTCAGGGGTCAACCCCTGCCTTAGCTTCCAGGGTCCTGGCTGCCTTCTGCCCCTGCAGATACCCTCTTCTGTCCATGATTCCTTGCTGCTTGGCAGTGTCTGTCCCCTAGGCCACCATTCCCCGGTGCCTCTCCTACCCAAACAGCCTCAGGCTCAGGTGGTCACATCCTCCAATGCCTCTGCCTGGGTGTCCCTGCTGGCACCAGCCCAGCTGGCAGCAGGCTTTATGTTTGGTGAAGCGGAGAGAAACCTGAGCATGTTTACCGGCAAGGAATCAAGTAGATGATACCGAATGAGCAGGGCCTCTAAAAAGGTTGGATGTACTGGGGTCCAGGATCAAGCCAGGTACAATGGGCTGAGAATGGCAGTCTGCAGAAGTGCCAAGGGTGTCTAAAATCCTTACCACACTGCAGAGAGGCCTCTGAGATCACAGACTATTGGTCAGCAGACCAGGTAAAGGGGGTGGTAGTCTAACAGAGGCTATCCATATGAGGGGGCACCATCTGTCCCCTGGGGCTCCCATCAGGATGACAGAAAGGACAGAGGTCACACAAGGCCACCTCAAGCTCCACACCCAATACTTCCTTGCCCTGTTTTTCTTCTCTCTTTCTGTTACAAGTGTCTCCACAATACCCTAACCACTTGTAACTCATTCCATCAACTCCACAATAATTTTTGAGTCTTTTTGCCATTTGGTTTAATGCTAGGAAGCCCAGGCTGACCTCAAATTCACTGTGTAGTCAAGGCCAGCCATGAACTCATGGTTCTCCTGTCTTCACCCCCCAAGTGCTGAGATTACAGGCATAAACTATGCCTGGCACAACTCCACAAGACCTTTTTCTCTGTATCTTTGAATTTGTTGCCCTAATAATCCTGAACATCAAAGCCTAGCAGCATACTTTTCCTATAAACCTAGGGCCTTGTGCTTGCTAGGCAAATATGCTACCTGAAGTGTAATCGCTTGCTTCTTTACTTTTGAGACAGGGTCTAAGTTACCCAGGCTCTTGGAACTTACTGTTGACTTGGATTTGCAATCCTCTTGCATCGGCCTCCTGAATATCGAGATTACGAGCCTGTGCTACCAGGATCCACTGTGTTTTGTTTATTTTAGTGAACTGGTAAGGCACAACTAACAAGGATGGTATCTCAGATCTGATGACCCTCAGTGACAGACCCCTGGGCCAAGGACTCCATCAGCATATCACCTGTGGTCCTGCCCTCCTGTGACTTGCACAACCTGTCCCCGCTTCCCCTAGCTCCAGACACAAACAGTTGGCAGTACAGCCGCCTAACACTTTTCACCACTTCCCAGGGAGAACCCCTTGAGCTGTACGTATGTTGTCATAAAGTTCTTGGTCTGTGCGTTTCTCACATGTCACCAGCCACTATATTGCGGCCTATAGCAGTCAGTTATAAACTTGTTTCTTGATGAAAGGCTACACTTGCCAGCCTCCCTTGCAGACGATGTCATTTCTGCCCCATAAGGGGCCACATCCCATCCTCCTCTGAAGGCACACCAGGGTGACAAAGCCCTCTCCGGGAATAAACATGGTCCCACTTAAGGTCAGACCAAGTCTTTTTTTCTCCCTTCAGTTTCTCTACAGAGGCCTTTAAAGAGTCTAACAGAACCAGAACCATTTTCTACTCCCTGATCTTCCGTCCAGGGCCCCTAGGCCAGAAGTACCCTGGACAGAGGTCCTCCATCCCCTCTGTGGCCTAAAGATAAGGGCGTAGGCTCCCTCAGTAAAAGTGAAGCGGTCACCAGGGACAGTTACCAGGTCCTCCTGCTCCAATGAAGATTAAAGCATAGCCACATGAAGCCTATACCTCAATTGAGGGACCTGCAGCTCTTCAGCCAACATGACAATGGACACACAGAGCCATACTGCATTACCCCAGTGGAAACTGATCACAAAAGAGATGCTATAGAACACTGGGTATGAGATAGAAAATGTGGAGACAGCTCATTCTCTTTTTTTGGTTTTCCAAGATACAGCTTCTCTGTATAGCTTTGGAACCTGTCCTGGCACTCGTTCTGGAGACCAGGCTGGCCTCCAACTCAGAGAGATCTGTCTGCCTCTGCCTCTGGAGTGCTGGGATTAAAGGCGTGCACCACCAATGCCCAGCCTTACACAGCTTATTCTTTTTCTTTTTTTCTTTTCTTTTTTTTTTTTTTGAGACAGGGTTTCTCTGTGGCTTTGGAGGCTGTCCTGGAACTAGCTCTTGTAGACCAGGCTGGCCTCCAACTCACAGAGATCTGCCTGCCTCTGCCTCTGGAGTGCTGGGATTAAAGGTGTGCACCACCAACGCCTGGCTAGACAGCTCATTCTTAAACAAGGTGGAGATGCAGGGACTGAGAACCACACAGGCCACGGCAGACCCTTGGCCAAGGGAGGACCACCAAGGATCTCCTGGGCTGGGAACTCCTATCATAGCTGGCCAGGAAGAAGACATCTGGCAATCCTGTTTCAGAGCACAAAACAGCTGTCACCTAAATGAGGTGATCTGAATGACTCCCAGCCCCCACCCAACCCAGGGCCTTCATGGCCACAGCAACTGGTCAGGGTGCTAGATGCTAATTATCCCTGAGCTTGGCTCAATCCCTGCCTGTATATCCTACAACAGGTCCCTCTCCTCTCTGAAACTCCTGCTTCCCAGTGACACCCACGGGAGTCTGCTCAGTCCTCTATTCCACAGAGAGTTCTTTTTTTTTTTTTTTTTTTTTAAAGATACATTCTGCTTCCATGTATATCTGCACACCAGATCTCATAATGGATGTTTGTGAGCCACCACGTGGTTGCTGGGAATTGAACTCAGGACCTCTGGAAGAGCAGCCAGAGCTCTTAACCTCTGAGCCATCTCTCCAGCCCTCCACAGAGAGTTCTTACTGAATGCGTTTATTCTATGTAGAATTATTGGTTTCTATGGGACCCAAGTCCTTCAGAGACTACCTGGAAGGCAAGGCAGGGAGACAGTACAGGGTTCGGGGGATCCAGGACGCATGCCAACTCTTCTAAACACATTCAGTATGCCAAGGACGTGATGCTGGGTGGTGGTCAGACTTTGCTGCCTGACAAAGTGGCAACAGGGGTGGTCCCCCACCAGGACCAAGGGTGCAAAGGCTGGTCACTCTTGTTCATTTGGAATTTCTGCTATCCAAATTTTGGTTCATTCCTTCCCCTCCCCACCCTTTGGCAAAACAGGTCTCACGTAGCCCTGGCTGGTCTTAAATTTCTGATCCTCCTCACTCAACCTCACAAAAGTGCTGGGATTACAGATATGGGCCACCACTCCCAGCTTCAAATTTTCTAGTCCCTCCTTCCATGCCTTGTGTCCTTGACAAATCTTGAGGCTTTTAATGAATGACCAGCCAGGCAGGAGACACAGTGCTGTGACAGGTTGAGCCTGCTTCCAGATGATGGTGGCAGGTCATCAGACCTAGAATGTAAAGTGTATCTGCTTCCTCCCCTGGACAAGCAAACCGAAACATCCCCTAGCTACACCCCGGGCCCCTCATTCTGGAGGACGTGGCTCCTGCTGCCCTGCTGTAGAGAGTGTGTGTGTATATGTGTGTGTTTGCGCGTGTGCCCTGGACACTCCACAAGTCCACTAGCTGATCCCAGGTGTGTGTGTGTGTGTGTATTTATGTGTGTGTGTGTATTTATGTGTGTGTGTATTTATGTGTATTTATGTGTGTGTGTATTTGTGTGTATATGTATGTGTGTGCCTGTGCACGCCCCTGGACACTCCACAAGTCCACTAGCTGACCCCAGGTGTGTGTGTGTATTTATGTGTATTTATGTTTGTGTGTGTGTGTATATGTATGTGTGTGCCTATGCACGCCCCTGGACACTCCACAAGTCCACTAGCTGACCCCAGGTGTGTGTGTGTATTTATGTGTATTTATGTTTGTGTGTGTGTGTATATGTATGTGTGTGCCTGTGCACGCCCCTGGACACTCCACAAGTCCACTAGCTGACCCCAGGTGTGTGTGTGTATTTATGTGTATTTATGTTTGTGTGTGTGTGTATATGTATGTGTGTGCCTGTGCACGCCCCTGGACACTCCACAAGTCCACTAGCTGACCCCAGGTGTGTGTGTGTATTTATGTGTATTTATGTTTGTGTGTGTGTGTATATGTATGTGTGTGCCTGTGCACGCCCCTGGACACTCCACAAGTCCACTAGCTGACCCCAGGTGTGTGTGTGTATTTATGTGTATTTATGTTTGTGTGTGTGTGTATATGTATGTGTGTGCCTGTGCACGCCCCTGGACACTCCACAAGTCCACTAGCTGACCCCAGGTGTGTGTGTGTATTTATGTGTATTTATGTTTGTGTGTGTGTGTATATGTATGTGTGTGCCTGTGCACGCCCCTGGACACTCCACAAGTCCACTAGCTGACCCCAGTGCCCTGGGGACCTTTGTCGATCTTGCCCTCTGCCTGAAACGTGGCACCCCGGGGGCAGATCACCGGACCTAAGACGACCTCCCTGGGACCAGGGCTGCCTTGTCAACTCGGGCACGGTGGGTCGGTCCTTCCGGCCACCACCCCGTCCACCTCGCGGACTCCCCGCGGGCAGGCCCCGGGCTTGCGCACAGCCACCGCCCCGGACAAAGGGGACGACGAGGGCGGGGCGCGGGCGCCGGCTGCGGGGCCGGCCGGCGGACAGGAAGAGCCCTCGGAGGCGGCCCCGGAACTGCGGGCGTCGTCTCCCGGCGGGCAGCCCGGCAGACGGGCTCTCGAGGCTGCCGCCACGTCCGCAGCCCGCGGCGACACCGGCCCGCTGTGTCCCCGCGCCGGCCGGGCGACCCAGCGACACCAGGGCGGGGCGGGGCGGGGCGGACGGGGCGGGGCGGCCAAGGTCCCGCCGAGCCCGAGGCGCCCCGCCCCGCCCCGCCGCGCCGCCCGCGCCGCGCCTTCCTCACCTCGCCCTCCTCGCCGCCACCGCCGCCGCCGCCGCTTCCAGTGGGCCGGCCGGAAGTGACGCCGCCGCGCAGGCGCACTCGGCGCGGGCGCGCAGGGCGCAGGCCACGTGACCGCCGCCGCGCGGGCTACGGCGGGGTCGGCGGCAGCGCGCGAGGTCGTCCCGGAAACGCGGGGCCCGGGGTCCCGGAGGCGCCGAGCCGCGGCCTCGCGCTGCCAGCGGCGCCGGCTCGTCGTGCGTGGCGACGGTTTGCACTGGCCCGCGCTACCGAATCCGCACCACGGCTTGGGAGTCGAGTTTATTGGAAAAGTAAAAAGTGTCCCCATAGAAAAACGAGCAAGCAGCGAACAAAACCGGTCCTAGCAGCCGGGGCGGCACAAACCCCACGGCGCGCCCGCTCAGTCCACGCTGGTTCCTCTGAAGAGCTCCGCCAGGCCCGGGAGGTCGGGGTCGATGAGGTCGGAGGGCAGGTCGCCGTCGTCGTTGGTGGCGTCTCTGTCTGCCCCCAAGGAGATGAGGTACCTGAGGCGTGAGGCACCGCTGGTTAAAGCCTGCCCGGCCACTCAGCAGCGCGGGGCTCAACCTCGGGGTCACCGGTTCGCTTTTTTCCAGGCAGAGGGAGGGAGGAGGAGGAGGAGGAAACCCGACCCCTTGGAAGCTGCGGCCGGATTTTCCAGCCTGTGTCGAGGTGCTGCCTACACCCCCGGAGCTGCCTTTGGGGGCTCGCTTGCTGGGGCCGACTGCAGGCCGGAGGGACTGGGGCGAAGCCTCTGCACCGTGTTCCGTCGTCTCACCTGGCTATGTCAGGGTACCCATCGCTGCAAGCCATGTGCAGAGGCGTCCAGCCAGTCTCATCGCGCTGCTGAATGTCGGCGCCGTGTTTGACCAGCAGCTTCACACATTCCAGGTTTCCAGACAGGACGGCTTCATGCAGAGCAGCCAGGCCTGGCAGGGTGGGAAGGCAGGGTCAAAGCTGTAGCCCCCCTGCAGCCTCCTCACACACAGGAGACCAGCCCACCACTGCCCTCTCACCTGAGGGGTGGATGGTGTCCAGGGAGACTTTCCGAGCCCGGATAAAGCGCCCCACCTGCTCCAGGTCGCCTTGGCGGATGTGGTCCAAGAAGAGAACATCGTTAGGGAACCTCACGCTGCGATCAGCCAGTAGCCGCCGCCGCCGCTGCCTGGGGCTGTAGCGAGCATAGCGGGCAGTTCTGCTGGGCATCCTGGGGGCTGGGGTGGCTATCTCTGTGGGGACCCGACGTCAGCAGGTGGGAGTGGGAAGCGCGCCCGCCAGACCCGATCCGTGTGCGGGCTCTCTGGCTTGACAGAACCTCAGTTCCAGCTTATATAGGTCTGGTGGGGCTATATAAAGCCGCTCAGTCATGCTTGCAGACGCGAGGGGCTGAAACCGAGCTGCTCCCCCCTCCCGCAGCCCAGGATCATGTTTAGTGGCTCAGCTTTCAGCACACCTGTCACTAGGTCCAGCCAAAGGGGTCAGATCCTTCCTGGCTACTACTCCCCATCCGCAGCTGGACCTACAAGGTGTCTTACAGAGGACAGGAGAAGGACTCGGGGACAGCCCGTGGGAAAAGCTGCGGGTGTGGGCTCAACGGCCTCAGGAGGGTCTGAGCTTGAAGGATGGCTCACCTGTCTGCCTGCTGGAGCCCCAGTGCCCTACCCATCTGAAGAGCGCTGATCCATTGTCGTTTAGGGGACCTCAGCACTGTCTGTTTCCCAGCATGTCTGTCTTAGCTTCCAGAAAGATTCCCAGAACTGCCTTCAGGGTATAGCATACTGTTGGGAACTGCTACTGCCCAAGCTAGAATCTCAGTCCTGCAGGCCAACACTACACAGTTTCCTAGAGACTTGTGTTGAAGGTGGCATTCAGTCTGTTCCTAACAGACCAGGGCACATTACAGGTGGAGAAAGGAAAGGACGCCATACGTTAGCTTCCTGCTGACTGTCTTCCAGCTGTCTTGTTTTCCCAACAGTTTCAGCCAAGGTCTCAGTGGTGCTTGGCTTGGGGACATGAGACTACCTAGTAGATGGAATTCAGGAATACAGCTAAGCTGGGCCAGAGGAGCCCAGAAACTTGGTTATGGAGCTGTGGATAGCCCAACTCTACAGCTTCCCCTGAATTCATAAAAGCTAATGGTTGACTCTATTAGGATTGCTATGACCAAGTAACACAGACCAGGGTCTCAACTCTCAAACAAGAATTTGCTCTCATGGTTGCAGAGGCTGACAGCCTGGGGTTCTGAGGGAGCCTCTGCTCAGGCTTTGCACCTTTGGAAGTCAGTGCAGTCCTTGATTCTCTGTCTTCTAAAAGCATTCTATTCTCCCGATCTCTACATTCATCTCTAATGGCCCCCATCTATTCCTGTGTCCAAGTCCTACCCTCCCCCATCTTTTTTTTTTTTTAAGCCACTGGCATTGAACTTTCTCTCTTTGGCTTTTCAAGACAAGGTGTCTCTGTATAACGATCTTGACTGTCCTGGAACTCACTTTGTAGACCAGGCTGGCCTCAAATTCCCATAGATCCACCTGCCTGTGCCTCCTGGGTACTGGGATTAAAGGCATGGGCCACCACTACCTGGCTGAACTCCCTTTTAAACTGTATGTAAATCAGGCAAACTCCTGAGCACCCATCAGTTCCCAAGTGCTGGGTTTACAGGTGTATGCCACCACACTGAGCTACCCCATTAAAATTTTATTTTTATTTTTCCTCAGGGAAGGTGGTGGTTGTTTCCCAGTTAACCAGCCTTGAACCCATAATTCTCTCTCAGCCTCCTCCAAAAAAGTGCTGGCATTGCAGGCATGTGCCATCACATCTGGCTCAGATTTCTCTCTATAAAGACACCATCCATAGATGCTCTGAGGGTACGCCTCGCCTTCTCCATTCATACTAACAATGACCCTATTTCCAAAAAAGTCACACTCAAAAGTACTGGGAGCTAGGACCTGAATTTGGGAGGCACAACCTACTGTACTGATGAGACTCGTAGGTGTCACGGGAGGCCCAGAACTGGGCATCTCCTTGGCAGGCTGGGGATCTGGGGAGGCCATGTGGCCAGCAGCAGGCCTTACATCACCTGGCTGCCTTCCAGCCATCATCAAGCCAACATGTTACGCACCCTGTAGGTGTAAAGCCGAGGTCCACTGGCTGCAAGACACTGAATGAGAACTCCCTGCCTGGCAGGGGTGTTTCCATATCCCTCGGTGCTCAGAGGCTGTTCCCTGAGTTTGAATACCCCAGAAACGGACAGACGCTGAGAGAACCTCCTGCGGGTGGTTCTGTGACCCTGCATCTACCTCTAGGCCTCAGTTCTAAGTCCTGGTCACTTGGGAGGAGTTGGGTATCATGTCTTCTAACTTATTTACCTCAAGTGGGGAAACTAAACGTTCTGCATTGTATCTCGGTGACAGAATCACACACACACGTTTAGATGTGATCATTGTCTTCCCTTGTGCTGTGGAAAGTTTGGTCCACACTCCCAGCTCAGAGGATGATATGAATGCATGTGGATGAAGGCATTACCAACAGTGCAGCAGGGAGGACCTCCACTTCCTTCCATCAGTGAATGGCCTCTAATGACACAAGGTCTGGGCACATTGAGCATGCCAGGCCCCTGGCCATTTAGAGCACAGACATGTAGTTGGATGTTTCTCTCCCACAGCAGAGGTTGTTGAGTTTAGGGTTTCTGTTTGAGTCAGAGTCTAGTCCCCAAAGCCTTCTGTACAGTGTTCCTGGGAATTGTGTGTTCTGAGCTGAGGTCTCTGCCTGGTATACCTAGACTTTCAGCAGGAGCCACAATAAACTGTCTAAGTCTCTTATGGTGGTTCATGTTAGAACAAAGCCTGGAATTACATACCTCTGTCCCTGATTCCCTCAGCCAGTATGGACTTATAAAGCAACTAGTCTGTGAGGTTTAGAATTTCTACTATTTTGGAGAATGGACCAAAACATTTACACAACGCTGGGGTGGTGACAATTTCTGTAATTCCAGCACTTGGGAGATAGAGGCAAGAAGTTCAAGGCTCAAAAAAAAAAAAAAATATGCAAAGGTTTCCCTCCAATATTTTGTAGCTCTCAAGCTTTCAGTCTTCTTGACAGCAGGACCATGGTGGGGCACACCTTTAGTCCCAGTACTCAGGAGGCAGAGGCAGAGGCAGGTGGATCTCTGTGAGTTCGAGGCCAGCCTCCAGAGGGAGTGCCAGGACAGCCAGAGCTACACAGGGAAATCCTGTCTCAAAACAAAACAAAAAATCAATTCCCTTGCCTGAGCTTCCTGAGCATTGGGATTACAGGCTTGTATAATTAAACCCAATTCCAATTTACAAAAGTTCAGACCTGGGAACACAATTCTGAGTAAAGCATTGCCTAGCAAGACAGCCAGTTGCTGTCTCAAAAGCAACAGCAGCAACCACAAAGAGTTCCATACAAGTCTGGCATATTAACACAAACCCATGATCACAGCACTCTGGAGGCTAAGGCAGAGGCTAAGATGGTTTGCCATGAATCCAAAGCCAATCTGAGCTACATAGTGAGTTCAAGGCCAGCAGGGGTAACACAAGCCTAAATTAAGCCAAACCAAAAGGAGGAGGAGGAGAAAGTCTGACGATGCTGCCACCAGCAGTGACATGTACCCAGTGCCTGGGGGCTGTTAGGGTTAGGTAATCTAGAAGTATTCCGAATGATCAGTCTATGATTAAACTTCAAAGCCTGAAGACCCCTTAGAGCAGAACTGTTTTAAAGTTCCAAGCCGATGAC
The DNA here is from genome assembly GCF_003668045.3 of Cricetulus griseus. Taxonomy (NCBI): domain Eukaryota; kingdom Metazoa; phylum Chordata; class Mammalia; order Rodentia; family Cricetidae; genus Cricetulus; species Cricetulus griseus. The sequence continues at coordinate 133,044,003 of NC_048600.1, forward strand.
TTCTGGATACCTGGGGAGAATTGGGAAATTCCAGTCTGCTAAACCTTCACTACTGCCCCCAAATGCCTTCAGTTTTACTAATCCACTAATCCTAGGCACAGAGGTTTTAGACAGCACCCTGTAGCTGCCCTGCACAGCCTGGCTCTAGAATGCTCCATCAGCTGCCTCTGCAAAAGGGGAAAGATATCCGTGAGTCATGTTCTTCTCAGGAGCGCGTGACAGCGGCTGTCTGGTGTGAGCTTTCTTATCCAGAGACCAAGTCCCTGCACAGCTGGGCAGTGGGTCAGGGCTCTCTCTGGGGCAGGATGTACAGCATACCTTTTTAGCTGAGACTGGAAACTATCTGCTCACAGCCCTGCTGGTTTTCCTTCCCTGGAAGCCCCGTGTCTTCCCTTAATGGCATGGCAGCTGCAGAACCTTGATGCACATTTTGGGGACAGAATTTATACACACACACACATGCCCATCAAACTCCAAAGTGACTATGCCCATTTTAGAGTAATCATGGTCCATTGTGTCAGCAGGTCCCCGCTGAAGCTTCTGAAGCGGCAGTAGCTGGAAACCAGCCCTGTAAAGTCACCAAGAGCCAGTGAAGGCAATGCAAGTGGACCACTGACCTAATTGCTGAATCAAAAGTAACAGCATCAGAATAACTACCTGGGCAATCTGTGCTGCTTGAGGAGGTGACAGAGGGTCCTCCCCCTGTCCTGTGTGCCAGTTCAGATAGTGGCATCCCTGGGCTTGTATGAACTTTTATGGAAGGATGAGGTAGCCATGGAGAAGATGACCACATCCCACAACCCTAGACCTGGGAGATAATCATACAGTAAGTCCTTCTGTCCATCTTAACAGTTGGGTTTGGTACAATGGTTATAAATAAGCAGGAGGGCAGTTAGCCTTGGTGATGTGAAGATGTCTTGCTCAGGACATCTTCAGAAAGGGTGCGTGCGTGAGTATGTATGAAGAAACACAGGCTCCTAAGAATACAGGTAAGGCCATGGACTGTCTGAACGCAGGCAGCTTGCAGCATTACTGTCAGGTCCCTGTGACCATGCTGAGCCCTGTGACCCTTTGGCCATGTAAGCCTCTACTCCTACCCTGAGACTGACACTGCAGTGCTCCCAAAGGTGTCCATACCTGAGGGGAAGCCTGAGAAAGCCAGCCTCAGGAGTGTCACTATCCCCGTTGCACATGAGGCGACAGATAGCTTTGACTCTGAGAAGTTTCTCAGAGCTGAGTCTTCTTTATAATTCATTTTATTTTGTATTCATTGGTGTTTGCCTGCATGTATGTCTGTGAGGGTGTTGAATCCTTTGGAGCTGAAGTTACAGTTTTGAGATGCTATGTGTGTTTTGGGAAGTGAACCTGGGTCCTCTGGAAGAGTGGTGAGATAGCTCTAAACTGCTGAGCCATCTCTCCAGTCCCTTGAACTTGGTCTTTAAACTGAACTTTTTTTGAAGTTTCACGTAGCTCGAGCTGGCTCTGAACTTACTGTGTAGCTGGGGATGGATCTGCTTGCCTTTCTGAAGGACTAGGATTACAGGTATGTACCACATGTAGCCTTTTTCCCCCTTCTTTTTTTTAAGAGTCTTACAATGCCTGGAACTCACTGTGTAGATTATATGGGTCTCAAAGTCACAGAGATCTGCCTGCCTCTGCTTCCCAAGTGCTGGGAATAAAGGTGGCACCACCATCCCCAGCCTGTTTTGTTAAGGCAGGGCCTCCAACCCAACTCCCCTGCTTCAGGCTTTCCAGTGTATCAAAGGCTGGACAAGCTGGGCATTGCAGGCGCACACCTTTAATCCCATCACTCGGGAGGCAGAGACAGGCGGATCTCTGTGAGTTCTAAACCAGCCTGGTCTCCAGAGCGAGTGCCAGGATAGGCTCCAAAGTTACACAGAGAAACCCTGTCTCGAAAGACAAAAAAAGAAAAAAGAAAGGCTGGACAAATACGGCTCAACTGTTAGGAGCTCTTGCTGCTGTTGCAGAGAACCTGAGTACTCATTCAGAGTAGAGGCAGTGGATCTTTGATGCTCTACTGAGCCAGGAGAGCCTTCAAAGCTACAGAGAAATTGTCTCAAAAGAACAAAAAAAAAGTTACCGAGGGTGGGTGTGGTGGTGTGGTGTTACAGTCCTTTAATCCCATCTTGCCAGTTTCTATCTCTTGAGCACTCTGGAGTTGCAGGCAGGCTGTCTGCCAGCATCACTTGCAGCTTTCAGAGGACCTGATTTTAGTTCCTAGCGTTCACATGGCAGCTTATATTTATAACTCAAGTTCCAGGGGATCTGATGCCCTCTTCTGGCCTTTGTGGGTGGGCACCAGGAACACATAGAACATACATGAAGCCAAAATATTTATACACATAAAATAAATAAAAAACTTTATTTGCATTGGTGTTTTGCTTGTATGTATGTCTGTGTGAGGGTGCCAGATCCCCTGGAACAGGAGTTACAGACAGTTGTGAGCTGCCATGTGGGAGCTGGGAATTGAACCTGGGTCCTCTGGAAGAGCCATCAGTGCTCTTCACTGCTGAGCCATCTCTCCAGCCCCTAAAAGAAAAGGTTAGGTCAGGTGGTGGTGATGTAGTCCTTCAATCCCAGCATTTGGAAGGCAGAGACAGGTGGATTTCTGTGAGTTCCAGGCCAGCCTGGTCTACAGACTGAGGTCCAGGACAGCCAGGGCTACACACAGAAAAGAGAAACCCTGTCTTGAAAAAAAAAATGTTATTGTGTATGACATATGTGTATGCAGGCACGCATGACATAGGATAACTTGAGGAAGGAGGTCCTACAGTGACCCAGTACCCATCAACAGCATAATACCCGCATCCAGGATTGTGATGTGGCCACTGTATTGATCTTCGACATAGGAGGGAAGCAGTTGAGTCTATAGCCTGCGTGGTGAGCAGTGTTCGTTTAGGTAGCAGAATTCCAGCTCAGTTCCCTTGGTTCAGAGTTATAAAACAGAGGTGACAAGGGGTAGTAAAATTTCAATTTTATTTAGCCAATGTGTTCAATTCCAATATTACGGTAGAAATGCCTCAAGAATGGGCGTCTGATTCAGCCCCAGTGTCCTTGGCTGACTCCCAGTTTGGGAATCAAGGGTCCCAGTTCTGCCTCACACAGGCCACAGGCCATGCTGGAAGAAAATCCAGCAGCCACAGAGTGATGTGCCCATAGCCGGCTGGTCGGTAGCTCTGCCATGAAGAGTGAGAGCTGCTCGGGCCTGGCCTGGGCCCAGCGGCCAGCCACACTGTCTCTCTTCCACACGTGGGGGGATCCACCCTCTGAGAGGATGCTTAAGTCCCAGGGTTAACTGAAAACTACAAAAGCCATGCTGCCGTGGCAACACTAGTACAAGGTAGAGAGTGACTATCCAACCCAGATCCACCACTTCCTACATAGGGCAGGAAGGCGTTTCGGGGCGGCCTTCCACTGTGGAACAAGCGTCTCGATGTCAAAAGCTGTCTAAAAGATGCAATGTCTCACAGATGAAATTTGAAGCAATATCATAAACCTCTCTAACAGGAAAGACATTACCAGTGTGAGACCCCCAAATATTTTAGCGAGCACTTGGGACAAAATGCACATATAAAAAGTACATCACAATTAAAAAAATCAAAAACAAACAAACAAAAGACAGCTCTTTAAGATGGGCTGGCCTGGAGAGAGATCCCTTTCCAAAATTGAAAAGCAAAAGAGACAGGTTTAAATGTACGTGTGTTAGATGAGTGTGGCTTCAGAAAGATTCCCTGGGTTCTGGTGATGCTCCCTCCTTAGGTGAGGCTCAGGCTCCGGGGATGTGAGCTGCTGGGAGCATGGCCCACCGAGGTCTTGGGTCCGGGTGCCCAGATCTGGCTTTTCCACTACAATTCGTCCTTTATAGCTTTCTGATCATCATCTTCCTCCATGTCTGGCTCTAAAGCTTCTTCTAGATCCATGTCCTGGATGAAGAAATTCCAGTTCAAGTGCCAAAGCTGCAGTGTGGCAGCCTCCAAGGAGACAAGCCCTCAGCTAAGGACCTGGCCACCGTCACCAGTGGTGGCTCTGGTTGACGGCGGTTCTGAGTATGGTAAAACAACATGGCTTCAAGAGTCAGGAATCCCCACTAAGCCCTCATAACCTCTAATTGGGCATGGCTCTAGGAAAATGCAAAGTCGGCAGGGACAACAGCCCCAGACACTGACTATTGTAGCAACATGGGAGAGATACCATTTACTCTACCCTGCAGCTCCTTTGGGATCGGTTTATTGCTTTTTGCTTCACCAGTACCCCAGGTGGACCTCAGGGACCCATACTTCACATGTCCTCAAGTCCTGCCCTCTATCAAATCCTGACCTGCTCCGTTTCCCCCATATTAGCAACATCAAGGCTGCTGGCTATAAACTGACCTGGAGAGTACAAAGCTTCCGAGAGCCAGCCCATGTCCACTCTCCAGCCTAGGACCAGCACAGTCTCCCACACTGTAACTAGTAAGTGTGTAGCACCTATAGCGCAAACACAGACCTCGGTAGTTCAAGTCCAAGTTAATGTGGACGAGGACCCTGTGGGGTAGTTTTGAAAGGTACCTTAAAATCCCTACTTTGAGCCAGGCTTTGGTGGCACACACCTTTAATCCTAGCACTCGGGAGGCAGAGGCAGGCAGATCTCTGTGAGTTCGAGACCAGCCTCGGCTATAAGTGCTAGTTCCAGGACAGGCTCCAAAGCCACAGAGAAACCCTGTCTCAAAAAAAAAAACCAACAGCCAAAGCTAAAACCCCCTACTTTTTAAAGCTGTCTAAGTGGTGTGTATATAGAGCATTCCCTTTGAGGATACACAGCTATGCCAGCCATGTGGCCACCAAAGTACCCAATCCAGAGCCTGAGCCAGTACCTCCCACAAGGACCCAGAGCTGAAGACACTCACATCGTCGTCTCCTGCACCGTCCTGGCCACCACTCTCCAGGAATTTCTTAAAGCCGTCTAGCGTCCGCTCACCATTATAATCAATGACCTGTGGGAAATGAGTAACGAGGGTTAGAAATGGGGCCACCCCACCGACAGCAGCTTCCCCTCCGTCTTCTAAAGAACTGTCTGCCCAATAGCCCAGCTGAGCCTGGGGTTGAAAACGCACCGTTCTGTCTGCAGTTGCTGGGAAGAACTTCAGTGTAGGAAAGCTGTGCACTTTGACGGCTTCCACCTCATTAGCTGTTGAGTCCATCTTAGCAATGACGATATTCTCATGATCCTTGTATGTCTCTCCTAGTTTATCCCAAATGGGGGCTAGTTGTTTGCAGTGGCCACACCAGGGTGCATCTGAAAGAGAACAGTGCTGAGCATCTGTCCTGGACAGAGCTAGCTACACAGGCTTATACTGTGTGCTGTAATCTGTAAGCCCCCTCCCCCCCCCCCCCCCCGTGGGGACAGGCTGAGAAGCCAGAGATCCCCACTTACAGAATTCCACGAAGACGTTCTTTTTCTCATCAAAAGCAACCTCTTCAAAGTTTTTCCCAACTAGCACTTTTACTGGCTGTTTGTCCCAGTCTTCAGGCAGTTCCTGGCTCATCAGGTGGGGCTAGAGGGGAGAGAGAGAGAATACACTCAGGGACAGCACTGCCCCATACTCCAATCCTGTCATAGCTGAGACACATACTGTCCTCCAAAAACCACCAGAGCTGATGTTGCCAGGAATCTGGTGAGAAAGGTCCGAGTCTTCAAGGTAGACCAACTAAAATACAGATGGTATCTTGGTGCTTGAAGCTTGGTACATGGCTAGGCTTAGCACACAATGAGGGAGTTTGTCTATGGTCCCCTAGGGTACAATGACTATGACTAGAACGAGATCTCAAACCATCACAGGCTCTGTGTTAAGAAACTTATGCAAATGTTGTCAGACTTTGAAGGCAATTCTGCAGGAAGCACAAGACTCTAAATCCCAGGGGTTCATCTTATTATTCTGCAAGGTTAACTGGGTCACCACAGCACAGGCTCAACTCCATACCTTGATCTTGCCCTCCAGGAAGCGGTGGCAAAATTCTGTGATCTTCTCAGCTGTTAGCTCATCTGACTCTGGTTTGTACTTGGTCATCTCTTCCTCTAGGGTAATAAGCCGCACAGCTGGACACTCCTCCTTCTTCAGGCCAAAGAACTCAAGGATACGCTGGTTGTCAGTGTGGTCGCTGTCGATGAAGATAAACAGGATCTTGGGGGAGAAAAGGCATATTCAGACGGAATCTAGACACATGCTCACACCCCTGAAACAGCTTTGTACACCCTGAGTCTGGGGCTGCCTCGCCAGAATAACAGGGCTGTCTCAGTGGACCCCCATAATGCAGACCATAACGGGTAGCTCTACAGAAGACAAGGCAGGCTTCTACCACCTACAAAAGAAACCCATGTCCTGAGGTAGCCCACCTTGCCCTTGAAGCCTTCAGCTGCTTTCTTGAAGTTGCCCAACTTGCCATCGTAGTCAGACACACTCTTGGGCAGGAATAGCAGAATGTGTGTCTTGATTTCGCCTCCAAAAATCTTCGGGGCTGTCTGTGGGACAAGTAACAATTACTGGGTTGGAGCTGTGAGCAGTGGCCCCAGGGTCCCCAGCACTCTGCCTTCAGACGTCTCACCTGTTCAGTGAACTCGATGACCAAAGGCAGCTGGTTGTGCTTAATAAAGTCCAACAGCTTCTCCTTGGTGACCTCACCTTCAAAGTTGTTGCGGCCTTCATCAAACTACGGAAAGAAAAGGGGCTGTGAGCTTTGCTGTGGCTGGCCAGCCTCAAAGGACAGACAGTAACTATCCCCCGATGGCCTAAACTGGATACAGCCATCATCTGGAACCAGCAGCAAGTCCACACCTCATGCCTGGATGCTCATGGTCCTTCCATTGCGCTGACTGAATGGCACAGGCATGAGTTCATGCTGTCTCTGCAGGTCAATGCATCGGACATCGCTGCAGAGACTGCTTGCTCTACAGAACACAGAGTGCTGAGGAAGAAGCCACTTCCGTTTCAGAAACAGTGGCTCACAAAGCATGATCCTCCTAGGGATCAGGTGTGAGTGGGGCCACAATGATGACAGAGGAATCCAGACCTTCTCAGGACATCTGCTAGATAAAGTTACTTTGCAGAAAAACAAACTGCTGGCTGGAGAAGGCACCATGGTTAAGAGCACTTGGCTGTCCTTCCAGGGGACCCAAGTTCAATTCCTAGAAGTAGCACAGCAGCTCACAACTGAACTCCAGTTCCAGGGGATCCACTGCCCTCTTCTGGCCTCCAGGCACATACATGGTGGTATATAAACATATATGCAAGCAAATACTTCATACATGTTAAGGAAATCTAAAAAAATTTTTTTAAATGCTTTTTTTTTTTTGAGGAATGGTGCATGCACACGTGTTAAAAGTCAGTTTGTGGAATCAGTCTGTCCACTTACCATGTAGGCAATGGGGGATCAAACTCGGGTCATCAGGCTGTGTTGAAAACACATCTATGTGCTGAGCCATCTCAGCTCCCTAAAGCTATCCTTGAGAGGCACTGTAGCCCAAACTGACCTCAAATTCACAACACCCCCACCTCAGTCTGCTGAGCGCTAGGACTACAGGCACACACCACCACGTCTAGTCCAATCACACTCTACTGGTGTCTGTCTTCCCACTGTGTCCCTAGTTTGCAGCAAAGGATGTGCTCAGCACAGACCAAAGAACAGAAAGAACTCAGCTGTCCCCCAACACACCAGATACAGGAAGAACTGGTAAACATAGACATCACTTAGTCACTAAACTGACTTGACACGGAAAATGAAGTTTCACATAAATGTTATACCTGTTATCATGCAATGATATCGGATTCTGATTTACTTATTTATTTAACCTATTGATGTATTATTCTGATTTCCTTGAGACAGGTGTCTCACTATGTTGTCCAACCTGTTCTCTAAAGCTTGCAGTCAGATGATTCTCCAACCTCAGTCTCTGGAGTAGACTGACAGTCACACAAGCTCATCTACTGTAAAAAGAAAAACCCAGCCGGGTGGCGGCGGCGGCATACACCATTAACCCCAGCACTTGAAAGGCAGAGGCAGGCAGATCTCTGTGAGTTCGGCCAGCCTGAACTACAGAGTGAGTTCTATGACAGCCAGGGCTACACAGAGAAACCAAAAACACCCTCCTCATCCATTAGGTCTCCCTGTTTCTTTTCCTTTGAGACAGAGTCTCATTATAGAGCACTGGCTGGCCTTGAACTCTCAGCAACTCCCATGCCTTGGCCTCCAGAGTGTTGGGATTACAGGTGTGCTCATCGCGCTCAGCTTTCAGTTCAGTTCTAACCTCTAACACTGTATGTCTGACACACGGGATCCGCACACACAAGCTCTCGGGATCCTCAACCACCACTGCCACCGCCACTACAGATTAAGGCATTCTGAGGTCACAAGACAGAGACAGCTTTCACCTCCATAGCTTTGGGCCAGGATAACTCAGACCACCCTTCAGATGGCTTCAGATAAGGAGTGGCCAAGAAACAAGTTCTGCAGAGAAAGTGCTTCCAATACTTAAAACTTTCCAGGTGAAAATCCCACGAGCCCTTCATTGCTCCTAAACTTCTGAAATGAGGACCTATGAATAAAACCACACCCATCATTTAGTATCTGCATGGTCACACAAGAGAGGTGTTTGTGGTGGTATTCAACTCTTCCCATCCAAAATCCACACAACAAGTTCCTTATGTAAAAGGTCATAGAACCTATGACCTGTTGTTTACATCCTCTCCAGATGACTTTTTTTTTTTTTTTTTTGGTATTTGTTTTTATTTAATTTTTTGAGAGATCCTCCTGCCTCTGCCCCCTGGGTGCTGGGATGAAAGGCCTAGCCAACACTGCCTGGTTGATGACATAATTCTTACAATGTAAATACTCTATTATTATTAGTTGTTACATTGTATGGTTTAGACAATGACAAGGGAAAACAAAAAGACCTATTCATGTTAGGTAAAAGTGTAACTGTTTTCAGGTCTCAATTTGTAGCCTTGGCTGGCTTAGAACTTCCTATACATATAGACTAGGCTGGTCTCACCTCCAGTGGTGGGATTAAAGCCCTAGCTAATCACCTCATACCTAGCTAAGATTTGTTTTTTTTTTTTTTTGTTTCTTGAGACAGGGCTTATCCTGTACTCCAGGCTGACATCAAACTTGTGATACTCCTGCCCCAGCATGCTGAGAGCTGGGGTTACAGACACGTGCCACCAAGGGTGACTACTCTTCTTTCCTTACTGGCCACCTTCTACCATACTTCCCTAAGTAAGGTCAAGAGGAGGTGGGGGCTAAGTGTGGTTGTGAGTGTGACCACTCTTTCAGGAGTACAGTGACACCCCCAGCACTGCTGCCAGCACCCACCCACATCAGTCATTTCTAGGAGGCCTCTTTCTGTACTTGTATGCACATACCTGTACAATGACACACAAACATTTGAAAAAAAGAAGAAAAGGAGGAGCAGGTAGTTGGGGCCGGGGAAGGGAGGGTTCTAGAAGTACTCATTTCAAACAGCCATGGGTTCCAGGAAGGGAAATGCTAAAAGTAGGCTGAGCCTACTGTACTGTATGCTTCCACTCCACCTGAGCCTACAGGGTACAGGCGCCCATGCTCTGACCCAAACCAGCTACAATGGAGAGGACACTGAATGGAAAATGAGCTGGTTAACAGTTCCATCAGACACTCTGCAGGTACGGTGCTGAGTCACCTTTACTGACCAACAAGACCCCTCTTCCAGCACAACACCTCCACCTCCCTCCTCCTCCCAGTGAGGGTGCAAGCAAAACTGACCACCTGGTTTGGGCTGCTGTCTTCTTGGCAATATAGCCACCTGGTTAAAAAAAAAAAAAAAAAAAAAAAAAACGGCTCATTCACTGTAAAGGCCTGGTTTGCGGGTCTCATTCGGATACCACTACCACACTGTCTCTGGTAAAAACAGCAGCCCCACCAGGTCATGGCAAACATTATGCCAGTGGCTTTGGCTAGCTTTCCTGAGCTCTGTCTTTAGTCTGAGATGCTTGTCATCTTCCAGACAAGACAGAAAGTAAGCAGTGGCTGGCCTCATCTCAATGGGAACTATCTGGCCCTGCTAGCTGGTTCCCTGGGGCAGACAGGAAAATCTAGTTCCATTGGCAGAAGTAGAACTAACATCCCCAAAAAGAGGAACAGTAGGAGGCCTGGGTAAATCAAACCAAACAAACAAAAAAACCCCAAACAAAACCAAATCACTGGGTGTGGTGGTACACTCTGGAGGATCAGGAATTCAAGGGTAGCCTCAGCTACACAGAGTTCAGAATCAGCCTGACTATGGTGGGGGTGGGGAGTTGGGGATCAAGGGCTGGAGAGATGGCTCAGCGGTTAAGAACACCGGCTGTTCTTCCTGAGGACCTGAGTTCAATTCCCAGCACCCACATCACAGATCACAAATGTCTATGCCTCCAATTCCAGGGAATCTAATGTCCCTTTCCATGGCCTCTGCAGGCATCAGGAATGCACATGGGCAAACACTCATACATACAGATTGTTTTAAAAAGATTAAAAACTATCAAAGAGGGCTGGAGAGATGGCTCAGAGGTTAAGAACATCGACCGCTCTTCCAGAGGTCCTGAGTTCAATTCCCAGCAACCACATGGTGGCTCACAACCATCTACAATGAGATCTGGTGCCCTCCTCTGGTGTGCAGATATACATGGAAGCAGAATGTTGTATACATAATAAATAAAATCTTTATAAAAAAAAAAAAAAAAAAAAAACTATCAAAGAACCAAACAATGCGCCAAACACACACAGCTTGAACATCAGATCTGCACACAATGTATTCTTTGATGGCAAGGGTAACGAAGATCTCTCACTTTTTTTTTTTTTTTAATTTATTATTTTTTTGATTTTTGAGACATGTTTCTCTGTGGCTTTGGAGGCTGTCCTGGAATTTGCTCTGTAGAACAGGCTGGACTTGAACTCAGAGATCCACCTGCCTCTGCCTCCCAAGTGCTGGGACTAAAGGCGTGCGCCGCCGCCACCACCACCCAGCAACAGGGTTTCTCTTATATCCCTGAACTCTCAAAGGCCCACCTGCCTCTGCCTCCCAAGTGGTGGGATTGAACATGCGCCACTACTGCCTGGCTTTGGATGAAACTTTCAAATATCTGAAAGAGCTTTTGTTCCATTAAGACTTCACCTAGCACTTTCCTGCTTCTCTAATCAAACACCTAAGTAACATTTACTGACAAATGTACTAAGACAACAAATAATTTAGCAACTCTACTCCCATTAGGTCCTCTAGCCAGCCAAGGGTACCAGTCAGGTGAGTTCTCTAAGAAGGGCTAGAGCTGACAGACAAAAGCATAGATAAGCTAAGGACACTTGAGTCCAGCCCTCAGTATAGCACTCATCTGGTTCTTCAAATTCATTCAGCCTCAAACTGGTGAAGCCCTTCCAGAGACAGTAAACCAGTGTCAGGTGCCACATGGTTCCAAACCAACAGACCCTCTCATCTATGCCCTTCATCTTTCCTGAACAGGCTATCATTCTAAAAGAGCAGCCAATGGGCTCAACAACCAAGCCATCTCTCCAGCCCCCAGAGTCTATCATTTTCCTTTTTTTTTTTTTTTTTTTTTCTTTTTCTTTTTGCTCTGTGACATTCCTCCCACAGGGGACAGCACTCCAAAGTCTTATTCACCTGTCCATGAGAACCAACTCTTGTCTCCCACTCTCTAGTTATTTTCCTTCATAGAACTTTCTCTCCCCCTGTACACTTGCTACCTAGGTGACATGAGTTTCTAAGCACTCTCATCTTGGTATAGCTAGGCTTCAAAAGTACAGGTGCCCAGACATTACTCTGCCTCTCGGGATAAAAGACAAAGAAGCCCATGGACCCACCCAACAGCAACAGGGCAGAGTCTGCTGCATCCCTGTAACAGGAAGACATGGCAAGGACACTTGGTGCCTACAGAAAAGCTGACAACAGGATTGGAACCTGTAGGAACTCAAGGTCTATTGGGCTGGGAGAAAGTTGGAGCAGAGCACAGGGGTCATGCATCCAGAGCTAAGGTTCTTATCTGGGCTGAGGAAAAAGTCCTGACAATAGGTTCCTCAGTATTGTAGATATAATTAATACCATTAGACTGGGATTTTTTTTGTTTTGTTTTTTGAGACAGGGCTTCTCTGTATTGCTTTGGAAGTTGTCCTGGAACTCGCTCTGTAGACCAGGCTGGCCTCAAACTCACAGAGATCCACCTGCCTCTGCCTTGGCTGGGATTAAAGGCGTGCGCCACCAATACCGGACCCTAGACTGGGATCTTAGATCTTTAGGGGCTGGAGGGATAGCTCAGTGATTAAGAGCACTAGTTGCTCTTCCAGAGGACCTCAGTTCAATTCTCAGCACCCACATGGCAGCTCACAACTGTTTGTAGCTCCAGTTCCAGGGATCCAGCACCCTCACACAGACATACATGCAGGCAAATGAATATAAAATTAAAATAAAAACACCAATGCACATAAAATTCAAAATAATTTTTTAAAAAATGGTCTCTGGGGGATGGAGAGATGGCTCAGAGGTTAAGAGCACTGCTGGCTCTTCCAGAGGTCCTGAGTTCAATTCCCAGCAACCACATGGTGGCTCACAACCATCTGTAGAGGTCTGATGCCCTTTTCTGGCCTGCAGGGACACATGCAAGCAGAACACTGTATACATAATAAGTAAATCTTTTTTCTTTGTTGTTTTTTGAGACAGGGTTTCTCTGTGTAGCTTTGCAGACCAGGCTGGCCTTAAACTCACAGAGATCTGCCTGCCTCTGCCTCCCAAGTGTTGGGATCAAAGGCATGTGCCACCACTGCACAGCTATAAAATAGTAAATCTTAAAAAAAAAGTCTTTAAGCTGGGTGAGGAAGGTGCAGTCTTAATCGCAGCACTCGGGAGGCAGCTCTCTCAGTTTGAGGTCAGCCTAGACTACAGTTCGAGTTCCAGGACAGCCAGAGTTATAATGCAAAGAAACCCGGTCTAAAACAAAAAAACTTTTTTTTTTTTTTTTTTTTTTGGTTTTTCAAGACAGGGTTTCTCTGTGTAGCTTTGGAGCCTATCCTGGCACTCACTCTGGAGACCAGGCTGGCCTCGAACTCAGAGATCCGCCTGCCTCTGCCTCCCGAATACTGGGATTAAAGGCATGCGCCACCAACGCCCTGCAAAAAAAAAAAAACAAAAAAAAAAAAAACAAACAAGGTCTTTAAGAGTAGGTATGTGGCTCAGATCTATAATCTCAGCACTCGAGATGGAGTCAGGAGAACTACCCTGAGTTAAAGGCCACTCTAGGCCATACAGTGAATTCCAGACCAGCCAGAACTGCAGGGTAAGACCTTATCTTAAAGAAAGCAAAGATAGGGGAAGAAAGGGGAGGAGAGAGGGGGAGAGATAGAGGTTCCAACAGTCAACCTGGTTACAACTTGCCAGAACCACCACCTTGTATTGTTCAGGAGGCCTACTATGCTGGCTGTCATGGACGCTGGTCCAAAGGCCACCATACAAAGCGATGCAGCAGAGATCCTTGATCAACATCCATCCAATCAGCCCAGTTTGGTCCTTACCAATATAAGCAAGCAATACCACCCCCTGCAGACCAACACCTGAACTGCCCTGGGCACAGCTGGCCAAGGGCCACTCACCTTCTTAAAGAGCACCACGCCATCCTTGTCCAGCTGGTACTTGGAGAACACACCACTGTTGGACGTGATTCCAAAAGGGATGTCATCAACAGCCTCTGCTGCCAGCAAGAACTGCTTGGCAGTGTCTGACTCGACATCCTGGAAGAGGGAAGGAAAGCAGAGGTGACCACACCCCCACCCCTGAGCAGTGCTCCTGAGGAACAGCAACAGAGTTGAGTGCCCACCCCCACCCCCGTAAGGACAGCGGACAAGCCAGAAGAATGCTAAAGCTCTACCTTGAAGAAACCGATGACAGCCACCTCACTTGAGTCTATCAAGGTCTCGGCAGCTGCAGTGTCAGACAAGGTTGTGGCAGCAGGACCTGTCCGCTTCTTCAGCCAGTTCACAATGTCATCAGCTTCTCTGCCAGCTACACCCCAAACAAATGCAAGTTCCTGTGAAGCAGGGTACCATCCACCCTACCAGGCCATCTCTTTTGAGCTGTGCCCAGGAACCTCAAAATAGGCCAGTCCATTCCTAGAGCAAGATGCCCTCCTATAGAGAACTGGCTACAGCCTCTGGTTCCAGAAGAGGCCACCTGGTGCTCATCAAATAGAGTGTACACATTTGGAAAGCAGGGCTTCCTCACTTAGCCATTTCTCTCCGGTGTGTTTGCATTTTCCAAATTTCCTTAACTACTTATGCTATAGTGCTCTCACACCAGACTACATTCCCGGATATGTGATTAGTCAACTTCAATGCTGGCTCTGCCACCCCTAAAACAGGCTCAACTTGACCCCAACATCCGGGTGGGCCAGGTGTTCCTGTCTGGAACTTGCCCTACCCACTTCCCAGATGGGTAAGAACTGGAAAAATATTGTGTGCTTGAGTGCCACTCAAAGCAGACACGATGAGAACAAGGCCTGTTCCTTCCTTGAGGTAGAGTCTGGTAGACGACTCTCCTCCTGGACTGCCACTTGGACTAACCAAGGCAGGTCTGTGCATTAGATTTACCATGGCTCTACAGCTCAGTGCCAAAAAGGAACCAAGTTGCCAGTTACCAAACCCACAAAACCCAGAGGCTAGTAGAGCACCAAAGTAACTCTTGTTATTAAAATGTGTGTGTGTGTGTATGTGTACATATATTTGTTTTTGATTTTTTGAGAAAGGGTCTCTCTGAGTAGCCCTGGATGTTCTGTAACTCACTCTGTAGACCAGGCTGGCCTCAAACTCAGAGATCCACCTGCCTCTATTTCCCAATTGTTTAAGTGTCCCACTACTACCTGGCTAAAAAATATTTTTCTTTAAAGTTTTGGTTGTTGGGACTGGGGGCTGGAAGAGATGGCTCAATTGTTAAGACTACTTGCTGAAGCAGGGCAGAGGCTCACACCTTTAATCCCAGCACTTGGGATCCCAGATCTCTGAGTTCCAGAATAGCCAAGGATACACAAAGAAACCCTGTCTCAAAAAAACAAAAAGAAAAAGAAAAAGAAAAAAAAAAAAAAAAACAATAACAAAAGAAACAAAAAGAACACTTGCTGTTCTTCAAGAGGACATGGGTATGGTTGGGTACGGTTGTCAGCACCCACAATGGCGATCTACAACTGCCTATAAATCCAGTTCTAGGTGATCTGACATCCTCTTCTGGCACAGAACGCAAAAAACAGACATATATACTAAGTTTCAGGAGCATTTGCAAGTGCACACAAACAAAAAACAAAAACAAGCCAGGCAATGGTGGTGCACGCCTTTAATCCCAGCACTTGGGAGGCAGGGGCAGGCCGATCTCTGAGTTAGAGGCCAGCCAGGCTCCAAAGCTATACAGAGACAGATGTTTTTCTGTATCAAAAAACAAAAAAGAAAAACACCAAAAACTGGTAAACAAATCGTCACCATGCCCAGTTTACTCAGTGGTAGGGACTGTACCAAGTTATTCATAAATGCTAGGCAAGAACTCTACCAACTGAGCCAGATACTTTTCTAATAAGGTCTTACTCTGTAGACCTGGATGGCTTGGAACCCACACTAGGCTGGCCTTAAACTTGCAAGATACTCATGCCTCTGCCTCTGCCTCTGCCTCTGCCTCCCTGGTGCTGGCCATAGGCATGAGCCAACGCATAAAGTTATGGACTAGGAACTTTTTACTCCAAGAGTGAACTCACGTAAAAAGTAGAGACTACAGATATTCAAGGGAGGTCACTAGAGTGGCTGACACCAAACAGTATAAGACTGCTTAAGAAGATATTTTATAAACCTGGGATAAGCTGGTTTCAAGCCGTCCATCCTGTGTCTTGAATGGCTATTATATGAAACTGGTTTTGGAGACCCAAATCTTCTTTTGCTAGTAGTAACTAAATGATTTGCCTACATCAAGGTCCAGCCTCCATGAAAATTGCCTTAGCAGTGGTTGGGTGACAGCTGGAAGCTTGGATTTGCTGTCACCAACAACTAGGTGCTGTGACTGTGAAAGGGTCCCAAAGGGAAAAGTGTAGTGAGAATCATGAATTCTTGGCCTGGTATTAGCACACTATGAGTGACACTTACAAAGTCACCCAAGTGCCACGCCCACTCTATCTGGAAGTAGCTACGTTTCTGTAAGCACCAATAGTTCAGAGCCCCGTATAGTTAGTCAGAGGAGCACTTGCCTCCTTTCCCTCATTGGTCAATGCCCAGATAAACCTCAGCCAACAGGCTCCTCTGGAGGTCATCACAGACATGACATTCTTCCTGTCAGGTACTCCAAAAAGGGAACTTTCTTTCCATGGTCCCCAGATGCAAGAGTTGGTGTGGAGCCCATCTGCCACCAGGGTCCTCTGGAAGCCTCTCAAAGGTGCCCTACCTCTCAGACACACATCTGCTTAGCTACCAAAGCCCACACAATCGTTAAAGGGCAGAGCTAGGGTCACACCTGTATACTCCTTAGGGGACTCTGTGTCTCCATTCTTGAAGAACTTGATTGTAGGGTAGCCACGGACGCCATACTGCTGAGCCAGGTCAGACTCTTCGGTGGCGTCCACCTTGGCCAGTCGAATCTCAGAGCCTTCGGCCTTCAGCTTTGCAGCAGCTTTGGCATATTCGGGGGCCAGAGCTTTGCAGTGGCCACACCATGGGGCATCTGAAAAAGAAAGCAGGACACTGGAAGACAGTCCTTGACCCAGGTCTATGGCTTCCCTTTCTACTTTGTACTTCCTTTCATAAAAACCTTATCAGCACACCAAGATAACCCCTCTTAACGAATACCTGAGACCGAGCTGATAGCTGGTGCTCTTGGGCAATATCAGATCAGGACAGAGGCCACGAGTGACAAACCAACTCCAACCCTACTTTGCCCTGTGACCACCAACACAGCAAAACAGTCCTGACTTGTAACCTCCCACTGCCCCCAGCAATCAGGGTCAATGTATCCCTAAGATTTCCCATTAAGAATCCAGGGAAGGTTAAAAGGTTGCTGGCTCAGCACTATACCTAGCAAGAACGAGCCCAGATGCCTATCCGAAGCTACTCTTTCTGGTGTGAAAATGTGACAATCTGTCAAGGCAGCTTGGCAGCTGTGCTGGAGTTCACATACTTGTAAACAGAAGTAAGGCTTAGGACCTGGCCTGCTTCCCAGTGAGGAGGATGAGGCAGGTTACACGCAGGGTGGGCACAGTTAATGGGGCTGGACCTGTTCTATCGGAATTGCTACTGCACACACAGCCCATCCTGTTTTTTCCCAGCTAACAAGGATCGGGCCATGTGGACGTCGGGCATAAAGACACCTTCCTGCCTCTCGGCCTCTCAGTCATCCTCCAGGAGCCCTGGACACAGCGATTTCCACTTTAGGTAGAAGGATGCTCTCTGGGCGGCTACAAGAAGCCAAGCTGACAGAGGGTGCTCCCGGAGAGCAGCAGCCGGGGACCCGCCAGCCTGAGCTCCGCGGGGCAAGCCGGGATCTCCGGGCCACTGCACCGAGAGCGGCCGGGCGCACAGGGCAGCGCTGGGCGCCGCGGAGGGCGGCCTGAGCTGCGGTCGGGGCCCGGGGCCCTGCCCGCCCCGGCCCGCGGCTCACTCACAGAACTCCACCAGCAGGTAGTTGTGTGCCGCCAGCGCCTCCTTGAAGTTGCTCTTCTTCAGCACCAGGACGTTGTCCTCCTCCTCCGGGGCGTCGGCGCCCACCCTGGCCACCCAGGCCAGGGCCAGGCACAGCAGGGAACGGCTCAGCATGTCGGACGTCGGCAGCGGGCGGGGCGGTTGGGTTGGCGCCGCCGGGACAGCCAAGGCGACGAGAGCGCGCCTGGGTCCGGACCTCGCCTTTATAAATCCTGGGCCGGGGACGCGCCCACACCGCCCCCTCGCCGCGCGCGCCAGCCGCCGCGCGCACGCGCGCCGCCCCGCCGTCTGATTGGCCGAGGCGCTGAGAGGCCCACCCTCTCCGCGCGAGGACTGGACACCCACTCGAGGCGGGCCGCGGAGCCCGGAAGGACCCGGAGGCCCTGCCGTCCTCGCCCGGGATTGGCCCGCAGCGCGCGCGCGCGCGCTCACACGCCGCGTTCCCCAGCCTCTGATTGGCTGGCCGAGGCGAACTTTCTCTTTCTGGACTTGTGACTGGCGACTTTTCCCACGCCTTCCCCACGCCCGGAGGGGCCGCCGCTGGCCACGGCCCGGCCCGGCGGCTCCTGATTGGCCGAGAGATGCGCGCACCCTGCGCGGTTCTTCGTCGAACGTGGCAGGGGGCGGAGTCCCGGGCCCCTGGGTGGAGCTGCGCCTGCGCCCCCGAAGCCCCTCGTGTTGCATTCTGACTGGACCGCGTTTCCGTACTGGCCCCGCCCCCGCGACGCCGCCCGGAAGCCAGAGCCAGGTGGCGCAATTTCCTGTCTGCGTGCGGCCCGTGCGGCTCCTGCCCGGGCGCGGGGTCCCTTGTCGCCCGCCAGTGGGCGTCCCCGCAGGCCGCGGGCACGTTTCCCGGCGCGGAGCGGTCCGAGGCTCCGTCCGCGGCAATGGAGAAAGCCCCTCGCCAGACTGGGTTGACTGCGCGTGGAAACGGCGGCTGTGTGTTGGTTTGGGCTGAACAATGGAAAGTTTGGCGTCTGTGAAACCAGCCTTTAGGTCACGTACGAGACTCACATCTTAATCGCGACTTAGTCCAGAGTAATCGTTACTCCCCGTCTCCTTTTGGGTTTGGGTCTCTCTTGCCCCGACTTGCTTGCAACTCCTACTGGCCTCGAACTTGAAGCGATGGATGCTTTCCAAGCTCTGCCCCAGCCTGCCGAGTGCTGTGGTTGCAGTTGTGTGCACCCTTCTCCTTCCTTACTGCCCGACGCCTGTCACCAGACTTGTGCGCGCGCACACACACACACACCCCGAGTACCCCGAGTGTTCTACTCGCTCCCATCTAGCATCCTCTCGGTTTTGCCCCTTCCTTCCTTCCTTCCTTCCTTCCTTCCTTCCTTCCTTCCTTCCTGTTTCTAGACAGACAGGGTTTCTCTGTAACAGCCCTGGCTGGCCTGGCACTCCCTCTGGAGACCGGGCTGGCGTCGAACTCAGAGATCCACCTGCCTCTGCCTCCCGAGTGCTGGGATTAAAGGTGTGCGCCACCACCACCGCCCAGCTTTTTGCACTTCTTACTATAAAAACAATCCTGATAGTGAAGGGTCATTAGGAAAGGGAACCACTCCCATATCCATATTAAGTATATGCCGTGACTAATAATCTAATAATATACTACTCTCAGAAACGGTGGAGACCGAAATGTGCCTTTGGGTTTTGATAGCTTCTTCCGAGACACTGTAAATGAGGGCATGTGTCACCTTTCCTACATGGGACTCCTCTTAGAGTTTCCTACCTTAAAGACCAAGTCCCCTGTGCTCCAGCCGCTGCATCCTGTGCCGGTGACTTTACAGGCCTAGGAGGGCTATGAGCAAATGTGCCCTTGAAGAGCACTCTGAGGACGCCCTCTTCTCCCCAGTCCAGCAGCAGCTGGGCTAGGTGCTTGTCCCTTTCTCTGCCTAACTAAGTACCTGTGCACATTCCTGCTCCTCTGCCTAACTAAGTACCTGTGCACATTCCTGCTCCTTGGTACGGGGCAGAGATTGCTTCAGGTCAGCTGCACCATCTTCCACTGTTTTTGTGGTTGCCTAACAACCATGATTTGGAGCCAAGACAAAGAGTTTAGGAAGTCGGCTGGCTGGTAGTTTTCCCTTGTAATCCAAGCATGAGAGAGAGAGAGGCAGATGGATAAATTGTTTTGTTTTTAAGGCCTGCCCCCCACCCCCACCCCCTAGTCCTATTGCATTCAAACTCACTGTGTAGACCAGTGAGGCCCTGAACTTTCAGCAATCCTACTGCCTCTGCCTCCAAGCTGCTGGGATTACATGTATGTTCAACTACCCTGGTGAGTACCAGGAGCTAAAGGACAGCATGGGTTACTTGAGACCTTGTCCCCCCAAAATTAAAAAGTATCATGGTTTTGGTTGCAAATACTAGGGGTGGGATGTTTTGTCTATGGAAGGGAACAGAGTTGTGGGGCAGGGTTGGGTATGATAGTTTAAAGACAACTTACCTGCAGGGCACAGAGTAAAATACAAACAAGTAGTGGGAAAGGAAAGAAAGAGAATTCCAGATGCATACAGATTGGAGTAGATAGGACCGAGTCTCAGCTTACCTCTGGGCTGCCTGTGGCAGACACAGGGTACATAAAACTCCCAATGTAGGTAACTGTCCTATCTGCACAACAGGGAGGGCTGCTTACTGACAATGTGGAAAGAAGGGCCGGCCCTGAAGCATCAGTCTCTCCTGTGTGATCTCAGAATCTTAGACTGATGAATATCTGCCCTTTCCGCATTGACCATCTACACAGACCCAAACAGGCACAGCAGTGAGTTCTTGAGAAGCCAGGAGGAGGCCTGAAATTCTTGGGCCCTCTGGGTTTGTTGAGTAGGTGAGTAACATACAGGTATTATGTCCCAAACCAAGAATGCAAGTTGCATCATCTGAACATCTATGGACTGCAGCCTCGAGAGCCAAGCTGGGAACTTCCCTTTGTTTCCCAAGACCTGTTTTATGCCTTCTAAGAGCAGCTCCCACTGCAGAAGAGGGAGTTTGGACATCATAGTGTCCAGGTCATGCAAGACCCACACTGACTGCTATTTTCTCCAGCCATTGGAAATAAATCAAAGTAAAGAGTATCACCCAGGCAGTGGTAGTGCTACCCTTTAATCCCAGCACTTGGGGAACAGAGAAGGTGGATCCCTGTGAGTTTGAGGCCAGCCTGGTCTACAGAGTGAGTGCCAGGACAGGCTCCAAAGCTACACAGAGAAATCCTGTATCGAAAAACAAAAGAGGCCAGGCAGTGGTGGAGCACACCTTTAATCCCAGCACTTGGGAGGCAGAGGCAGTCTCTGTGAATTCGAGACCAGCCTGGCCTACAAGAGCTAGTTCCAGGACAGCCTCCAAAGCCACAAAGAAACCCTGTCTCGAAAAACCAAAAAAAAGAAAAAGAAAAAAGAATCTCAGAGAAATTGCTCATCAACTAAGGGCTGACTTACTGGTCATTTTTGATTATTAATGTTATGAGTTTTCAGAACCAAGCAACTCCATTTCAGTTGGTAGGCTTGTCATGTCCAGTAGAGTGAACAGCAGATTGACGCTACTGGTCACAAGATGGGGGGGGGGACGACGACACACGACACGAGAGTGCTGGTGACAACAAAGTGGGCAGCAGGACACGGTATACATGGCCCCATGGCTATAGTAGCTCTGATTGCTATAGGATGGTGCTGGGCATGGAGAAGATTCCTGTAAATCAAAACCACTGCTAATTATACACATCACAGAAGCTGACTGCTCACCAACTGGCACTTCCTACAGCCTATATCACCTTTCTCACGGAAGGAGGCCTGTCTGGAGATGGCCAAGAAGCCAGAAACCTGGGAACTCTTGGGAGTCATGCATAGAGGGGAGATGGTGGGGAGGGGCCCTGCATGTGCCTGGCTTCTGGGTGGAAGAGGCCAGGCCTTGGAACACCACACCACAGGAACAGGTTGTGGCAAGATAGGGAAGATCTAGTTAGACTTGGGACCTAAGCAACACATCATGCACATTATTAGGCCACCCTAAGTTAACCTGCATGGGAGGAGCCAGAGCAAAGTCCTAGTTGTTGGCAGTGTGCTTGCACACTTGGCACTCAGGGTCTGAGTTCATACACCTTCCGGCCTAGGACAAACCTAGAGTTGTAAGTTTCTTGGCCCAATGTGAGCTTCAGAAGCCCCTGTTCGATAAACAGAATAAAATTTTTAAGGGTTGACTGTTTGGCTGGTCCTGGTTTTGTCTGTAAGGCTCCAAAACTTGGGAAAAGGGCCTCACCCAGCTCAGGCCTTACTGACTGCTGGCATGAGAACAGTTCTGGGAGAGGCTTGGGTCAACAATTTGGCTGCCAACTGCAAGGGGCTACTGTTATCAGGTTAGTGTCCTGCAGAAGTGCTGGTTCTACTCTTTGGGCTTCCATGGACCTGCTAAAGATGGCTGACATGACCTCTGGTTTATGATCAGCTGTCAGTGGCAAGATAAAAAGGCTCGAGACCAGCCTGGTCTACAAGAGCTAGTTCCAAGACAGCCTCCAAAGCCACAGAGAAACCCTGTCATGAAACACTCCCCCCCAAAAAAATAAAAAGGCATCTCCAGCTGGGCATTGGTGGCACACGCTTTTAATCCCAGCACTCGGGAGGCAGAGGCAGGCATTTCTCTGTGAGTTCAAGGCCAGCCTAGTCTCCAAAGCAAGTGCCAAGATAGGTTCCAAAGCTACACAGAGAAAACCCTGTCTCGAAAAACCAAAAAAAAAAAAAAAAAAGGCCTCTTCTAACCAGCTGCAGCAAAGTTTCACATTACCCCCCCCCAACATTGGTGGACCCCAAAGGCAAGCCTGGAAGGGTTACAGGAAAGCAGCTGACCAGTACTAGCTGCAAGCAGAGTATGACTTCACCGAACAACTTAAGAGGGTGGTTTTCAAAGCTGGCATCAGGCCAAAGAGGGAAGTTTCTGGAGTGACTCCTGCTGGGTGTTCTCTGGTCACTGTGCAGGCATCCCTAAGGGCAGGGTGGAGCTTTGAGGTTACTAGATGTCTTTCAACATGCTCAGAGGCAGACAAGCAATCCTGCCTCCCTGTGGTTGCTGTAGAGAACTATGCAGGAACTAAGGCTCAGTGGCAAGCTTCCACACAATGCAATGGTCCTGTCCCTATATGTAGCCTTGTAGGTGCTCTAAGGAGCCCTATAATGGATGAAGATGTGATGCTTCCATGGCACTGACTTCCTGTTCCAGACAGCCTTGCTAATACACGGAATACTTCACCAGCCTGACCTTCACACAGAAGCTGTGCAGATGTTTCTCAAAGTTCTAGCTCTCCCAGCAGGGTTCCTGTTCTGTAGCCATCTCCGGTGAGATGACTCGAATGAAGTCATCCAAGGGTGGCATGCAGGGCTCCAACAATAAGGGCAAACTCCTCCTAGGACATGCTGCCCCAGGCAAGCCTTCTCTATGTCCAGGACCAACACTGTTAAGCTTAACTCCACCAATGACAGCTGCCAACAGTGGTACAGATTTATGTCACCCACAGGTCTAGGGTAGTAGCAGCAGCTGTTAGCAGCAGATAAGGGAATCTGACCTGAAGAACCTCCACCCTTCACTGGAGTCTTGTCATTCCCTCCAAACCCCACCAGTAACATAGACCACACCACCCCAGACTCCTTCAGGGTGTTTATTTCCCAGTCAGAAGAGAAGCAGGGACAGGCTCCTCTGCCTGTTGAGGCCTAGGCCTGGCAGACACCACACGGGAACGGGAACGGGGAGGGGAGGCACAGGAGACAGCTCCCAACTGTGTGCACTTGGTCCCACGTTTGTCCTGGCTGGGTCCAGGGAGGGCCTGCCCAGGGATGGTGGCACCAAGAGCCAGGGCAGAGGCATCAGGCCAGCTGGCCCAAATGGAGGCAATAAATACTGACAGGCCAGGCACGAGGTTCAGGCCACAGGGCCCAGGTGAGACTAGTAAGGCTCGGCTGGCTTTGTCCTCGGGGGCTCTGTGGGGACAGGGGCTTTGAGTGCTGCCTACAAGGACAGAGAAGGCAGAGGAATGAGGCACCCTGTCCTGCCTCCTAGGTGGGGCTGGAGGCATTGAGTTTTGGCAATTGACCCTCCCCTAGCTACTGGAGCCACCCCCAACCCTGGCCATGGGGAGGGGGAAAGAGCTGGCCAGGCCTGCAGGAAGCAACAGCAGCACACTCCAGGCCTCCCTGGGTGGGTCACCAGGATGGGGATGGCAGACAAGGCAAGGACAGGGGAGACCACATGCTCATGCAGACAGTGGAGTTAAGAGTTAGCGACGGCCCCCAGTACATGTTCCACATGTTAAGGCATCATGGTTAGACAGTGACTGACAGTGATGGATGACCTGGCCAGGGGGGGTGGTGCTTAGAGGACACAACCCAGCCCTTCCCCCAGGCCCAGCATTCTAGCTAGCTCAGCTGGGGCAGAGACAAGGTGGGCTGGGCAACCCAGACAGTGTTCCATTCCATTCTAGAAGCCAGGGCCTGAGGAAGGGACGACAGAGGAAACCTGGGGGACACAGCAGATTGGAGGCCTGGGCTGAAACCCCTCCCCCACTGCACAGGCAGAAGCAGCAATGTGACAACACTGGAGACCACAGGGGCCTGCAGGCAGGAGGTGGAGGAGGGGCAGACAGAAGAGGGGAGGAATGGTGAGGGAGGGTCCTGTCAGCACTTTGGTTTGGGGTGGGTAGGGGTTGGGGGTGGGGCATGTCGGTCCTTCTGTCTGTCCGCCGCCCTGCCCGCCTCCCAGCTGGAGCTCAGTCCTTCCACTCCTTTTTGATGGTGAGGTTCCATTCCCAGGACAGGTGGTCCGTCTTGTCATCGTCTGTGAATCGGGACTTGATGTTGTAGCTGCCCCGAGCGAGCATGCCTTTGGGGGCCTCTTCCATGGGTGTCAGGAACTCATACTCCTCAGCCCGGGGCCCATAGCTCCCGACCATGTAGTCGGTCTTGTCGACTGTGGTGTGGACAGGAAAGGCATGGTTAGTGGCCACGCAAGCCCCTCCCGGGACCCACAGGCTTCCCACTCTATCGGTACGACCACTTACTTTTGACCCCTTTCCTGTATGTGTGCTGGATGTACTTCATGCCTGACACGATCTCTCTGTTCACCTGTGGGGACACAGAGCAAGGGTCAGCCGGCCCCCCAGTGCTGATGCTCTGCCCCTCTGCCAGGCCTCTCCAATCCTCCACCTTACCCGGAAAGAGATTTTTATCCGGTACTCCACACCTTCCTTCAACACAAACGACTGTTTCTTGAAGCTCTCCAGATCACCTGTATGGGGAGGAGGCACAGCCAATTGCCTGGAGGCTTTCCATCCTGCCCCCACGTTCCCTTTCCACAGCCCCTTCCGTGACACAAAGCAGGGCCTTGGAGAGCACCTAGCTGCACTTTCCCCCCTGCCCCACCAGAGGGCACCAGTGCAGAAAATTATTTTTAGGGGCAGCGGCTGGATGCCAGCTGGCCCCACCCAGGGACTCCAAAACCCACTCACCTGTCAGGTCCAGTTCCAGAGGGCCCGGGGACGTGCTGCACACCAAGGTCAGGCGGGTCACAATGACATTGGGGACATTGGGGTCTGGAGAGCAAGAGTCATGAATCAAGAGCTCCATTCCTTAGATTTTTTTTAACTCCCTGGAAGGAGGGGGGCAGACTGGAAAGGGGGTGGTGACAGGGTCAGGTGACATCCACCTACCTGCAGAGACAGCCACTCGGCCCAGCAGGGCCTCCTTATACTTTCGAAGGCTCTCATCATCCTTGTCCAGTTCCTGGATCTCCTGGATGCTCTTCTGGGCTGGGGGCTTGTAGTTGACAGAGTGCTCATCCTCCTCATTCTCGGCCGCGATCTGCGCAAGCTGCTCAGCGGTGGGCTCCTGTTCTGCCATGCTCACCTCTAACCTGGGATACCTGTGGGTGGGCAGCGAGCAGAGCGGTGACAGCCCGGAGGCATTGCAACCTAGAGGGACCCTGACACCTGCCGGGAAATGATGGAGGTAGCCACGCCAGGGCAACTTTTAGAGGAGATAGGAGGCGCTGCCACTGCCCAACTAACTCAAGAGGCTCGTTTGAGAGGGCTACACCCCAGGCACACCATGAAGCCACAAAATGGGGACCACAGCCCGTTCCTCAGAGAAGCAGAACAGCTTTCCTCCCCATGAAGAATGAGTAGCCTCCTGACCAAACGGAACTGGGAGAAGCAACGTTAAACCACGTGGGTCCTGCTGCTGCCCCTAGATGCCCGGGATCTAACCCAAAGACACTCTCACTGGGTCACGGGGAGAAGTTCTCTGAAACGGGGATGCTCTGTGTCCTAGCCACGTGCAGGACAAGGGTCTGTTCCTTCCTGCCGGTGGAATACCGTCCTAAGCTCAACTGCGTGGCGACCAAATGAGACGGTAAATATGCAAGCCCGACCTCCCTTGTGAGGGGTCCGCGAACGCAGAGTGGGAGCTGGTGCACCGGTTGCAAAATAAATCTCAGGAGCCCATTGCTGGACCCTGGTCCTAAAGCGTCTGTGGCGGTGCGGAACCACGCCGGGACGGAAGCGCCTCGGTGCCTTTCAGTTCCGCAGATCCCCACCCGTCCCCCAGACACCCACTCGAGCCCTGCAGGCGATGCGCGGCGGTCGGGGCAGCCGCCGCCCCTCTGGGAGGCGTGCGCCAGAGACTCGGGGGGAGCGCCGGCCCGACACCCGGAGGGTCCCGGAGGCCCCGCCCGACGCGGCCAAGCGTGGCCGCGGGCGACAGCATCCAGGGCGCGGCCCGCGCTTCCGCAGGGCCCGCAATCCGGGAGGGCGGGGGGGGCCGCGCGGCGGGAGCGGCAGGCCGGGCGGGCCCCAGGCCGGACCCCGCCCGCGCGGCCGGGAAAGGGCGCCCCCGCCCCCGACCCGCACCGGGACCCGGACCCGGGACCGGGACGCGGCGCCCAGGCCCGGGCAGCGGCGGCGCTTCGGGCAGGACCTAGAAGGCGCCCGGCCCGCCCGCTGCCGTGACCGCGCCCGCCGCCCGCGCTCGCCCGGGGCCCGCCGCACGCCCGCCCGCCCGCCGGCCCGCGAGCGCCGGGGTCGCCGCACAAAGCCAGCCCCCTCCCCTCGCGCGCCGCCCCGCGCCAGGCAGCGCGCCACTCACCGGAGGCTCGACCGTCGCTCTCGCGCTCCCTCCCGCACCAAGTGACGAACGTCGTCCGCCGCCCGCCGCCCGGACGGTCACTTCCGGGGTCACAAGACTTCCGCTCTCGCGGGCGTGCGGGCGGGGGGCGCCGTGCGCATGCGCCGGCAGGGGGCGCCGGTCGGCGCCGCCGCCATTTTGCGGCCGGCCTCGTGGGCGCGTCGCGCGTGGGCCGGCGGCGTCGCGCGGGGCATCGAGGGGCGTCCGCGGCGCGTGTGGGCCGAGGCCCGGGCCCTTGGGCTCCGGGGCGGCCGCTCTGCCGCCCGGGTTCCGCGGCCGCCGCGCCCGGGCCTCGTCCCCCATTGTCCCTGCAACGCAGAGATGGCAGCGCCGCACGCACGCACGCACGCACGCACGCTCGCGCCGCCGGGCGCGTGGCTTCGCGGGCCGTGGCCCTCTGGGGTCCCCACGAGTTCCCCTCGCCGCGCCCCGCGGGGCCGGCTCACCCCGAGACGGGCAGGAGCCTCCGCAGGGACGAGAGCCAGCACCGCTGCCGCCCTGGGCGTCCGCCACCGCGCTGAAAAGATGACTGGAGGGAAACAGTCGCCCGCCGTTCATCCGCCACGTTTACGGCCTCGTTACGTCACGCGAGCACTTGTTCCCCTGGCCACGCATCCCCAACTCTGAAGCAAGCCAGGTGTCCTTTCAAGCGTAACCGTTTCATGCACTGTTTTCTTCGTCCGAGGAAGATGGCTCCGCAGTGTCCTCTCCCTGCTGCTCAGTGGCAAACTACTGCAAAACCAAACGCTGTCACCACTTGACTGTCCCCACTCTTCCTCTGTGATGGAGTCCGCTTGCCACACACGCACGCACACCACACACAGACACACACAGACACGCACACCACACACACGCACGCACACCACACACAGACAGACACACACACACAGAGACACACACACAGACACACACGCACACACCACACACACAGAGACACACGCACACACGCACAGACATGCACGCACACCACACACACACACAGACACACACACACACAGAGACACACACACAGACACACACACACAGACAGAGACACACACACACAGAGACACACACACAGACACACACGCACGCACACACACACCACACACACACCCTCACAGAGACACACACGCACACACGCACAGACATGCACGCACACCACACACAGACACACACACACACACACACACAGACATGCACGCACACCACACACACACACACAGACACACACACAGAGACACACGCACAGACATGCACGCACACCACACACACAGACACACACACACACAGAGACACACACGCACAGACATGCACGCACACCACACACAGACACACACACACAGACACACACAGACACACACACAGAGACACACACAGAGAGACACACGCACGCAAACACGCCCAGTGAGTCAAGCTAGCTTTTCAGGAGGCTCGAAGTCCTGCACCCAGTGGGCCTAGTTTATTGAACTCTGACCCACCCACAACTCCTTAGTTTGAAGCACTTGGCTCCAAGTGCAAATCTTCCAAAGCGGCTTCTCTTTTATTTAATTTTTTAAATATTTTTCTTTTGGTTGTTCAAGACAGGGTTTCTGTATGTAGCTTTGGAGTCTGCCCAGGAACTTGCTCTGTAGACCAGGCTGGCCTTGAACTCAGAGATCCTCTTGCCTCTGCCTCCCGAGTGCTGGGACTAAAGGCGAGCAACCCACCACCACCACCTGGCCTTTTTACTTTTTGGATTTATTTTTATTTCCTGCATATAAGTGTTTTGTCTGTGTGTGTGTGTGTGTCTGCACCGTGTGTATGCAGCAACCACAGAGGTCAGAAGAGCTCTGCAACTGGAATTAGACTAGTTGTGAGTGACACCGAGTGAGTGCTAGGAATTGAACCTGAGACCTCTCTGAAAGAGGACCTCCTGCTGAGCTATCATCTCTCCAGCCTACCTCTGTCCCCTGGCAACTTGCTCTGTAGACCAGGCTGGCCTCGAACTCACAGAGATCCGCCTGCCTCTGCCTCCCGAGTGCTGGGATTAAAGGTGTGTGCTACTACTGCCCAGCCTCCAAAGCTTTTTCATAGCAAGGGTGATTGACATTTGAAGAAAAAAATTAACAAAAATCTTAAAAGCCCAGTAAATATTTTCCCTGATTATATTGTGAATTCTTTTCATTTGCACCATAATTTGTAAGATTTGAGCACTTAAAATATATCGATGGGAGCCTAGAGAGATGGCTCAGAGGACCTGGGTCTATTCTCAGCACCCACCTGGCAGCTCACAACTGTCTGTAACTCCAGTTCCAGGGGATCCAATAACCTTACACAGACATACAGTTGGGCAAAACACCAATGTACGTAAAATACAAATAAATTATTAAAAAAAATACATCGATGGATGGTGGTGGTGACACAAGCCTTTAGTCCCAGCACTCAAAGGTAGGCAGATTTCTGGGAGTTCGAGGCCAACACGTTTACAGAGCTTGTTTCAGAACAGCAAAGGCTATACCAAGAAGCCCTGTCGAAAGAAAGAAAGAAGAAAGGAAGGAAGGAAGGAAATAAAGAGAAAAAGGAAACTGATGGAGGCTAGAGAGATTGCTCTGCAATTAAAATCACTTGCTGCTGCTCTTTAGAGAACCTGGGTTCAGTTCTCAACACCCACATGAGTGTTCACAACCATCTGTATGTAACTTGTTTTTGAAGCTAATGTCCACTTTCAGCCCTGGAAGTGACTGCATGCACACGGTGCACTTACGTAATGAACACACATAAAAATAAAATCTTTGAAAAACAAGCAAACCTGATGGTTTCGAGGTACAGTGCTTACCAGCCCAGAATTACAAAACCAAACCAAGGGAGCATGCATACATTGCAATCGTCTGGGGATTGCCCTTGTTAGTCTATTGGGTGGCTGTAACAAAACACCATAGACTGAATGGCCTGCAGACAACATTCACTCATACGTTTGGGAGCTGAAAGCTCTGGATCATGTTTTGTAGACTGATATTCTTAGATAACCAACTAGCCACCTCCCAGTGGCCCTACCTCCTATGCTATTACCTTAAGAGTCTGGATTTGACCTGTAAAGTTTGGGAGGACATAATCTAACCACAGTTTGTGTCGTGAAACACTGTGTGAAAGGACTGGAGTCTCTTCAGGACCGTCTTCACGGCCAGGACAATGAAGCATGTGGTGAACAGGTTCCTACTGCAATGTGGTCAGATACTTTTGAATGTGGGATGCTGCAGCTTGTACATTTTTTGTACTATTATAAAGGGAGGTTGATAATATTTAAACCTTTTCTAAAAAAATCACAAAAGGAAGAGGCATGAGTGTAAGATCCATGAGCTACAATGCCAGGTGTAAAGAAGAGTGAAGAGGCCTGACTTAACGTCAGCGCAGCCATCACAGGCTGCAGACTAACAATGCTGGGACTAGGCCTCACATTTACAATAACCAGGAAAAACCACACAGGCTGTATCCTGTGGGGCACCAATCAGAATTAAACAAGTGCCGGATGCTGCAGACCATTTAAGATAGCTTACCTAACTTGCATATAGGTTGTCGATTTCCTTGCAGCAACACTGGTACCAATCCCTGTTTGACAAGACTTCGGTTACCTCACTGCTGCCCAATCAGGAGTTCAGTCCCCATCTGAATCTGGAAATCTCACCCCCATCCTTTACTCCTTAAAAACCCTGACATAACCCAGCTCAAATCTCTCCCTGATCCAACCACTGTGTGGGAATGGACAGTCCCAAGCTCGAGCTTGCAATAAAGGTTCTTTGCTTTTACACAGGAACTGAACTCAGACTCCTGGTGGTCTCCAGGGGGCTCATGACTTAGGCATAAGAGTAGCAGACCCTGTCCTGCCCTGAGAGAAACATTAAACTGCCCTATCACCTTGGTTTCTGTGAGGTCACTTTTAGAGATGTATCTTGAGTGAAGAACCTTAGAAGTATACAGGATTTAGTCACTAAGATGTTTAGCATAGTTGGGTTTTTTTGTTGTTTTTGTTTTTTGAGGGGATGCATTAGAGACAAAGTTCCACCATGCTTCCCAGGATGGCCTCAAACCAAGATCCTCCTGCCTGAGACTTGAAAGTGCTGGGCTCCAGCTGGCAAGATGGATGTGGATAAACTTGCTGCATCCATGTAAAGGTGAGAGAACCAAGCCCAGGAAGCTACCCTGACTTCCATATGTGTGCACACACAATAATAGTAATAAAAATTGTAGGGGCTGGCTGGAGAGAGGACTCGATGGTTGAGAGCTCGCTAGATCAAAATTCCCAGAATCCACATTGGGAGGTTCACAACTGTGACCCCAGTTCAGGGGACTGAACCCCCTCTTCTGGCCTCTGAGGGAGCCTGCACACATGGTGCACATACACTGTGTTGGCTTGAATGAGAGCGACCCTCATAGGTCCATATGTTTGAATGCTTAGTTCCTAGTGGGTGGAGCTTTTGGGGAAAGGATTAGAAGGTATGGCCCTTGTACTGGGGAGATGGCTCAGAGGTTAAGAGCACTGACTGCTCTTCCAGAGGTCCTGAGTTCAATTCCCAGCAACTGCATGGTGGCTCACAACCATCATCCTTTATGAGATCTGATGCCCTCCTCTGGCATAAAAGAAGACATGCAGATAAAGCCCACAGATACATTGTAAATAAATACATTGTAGGAGGTGTAGACTTATTGGAGGAGTTATTGGCACTGGGGGGGTACCTTTTTTTTTTTCTTTTCCTTTTTTCTGGTTTTTCGAGACTGGGTTTCTCTCTGTAGCTTTAGAGCCTAACCTGGCACTCGCTCTGGAGACCAGGCTGGCCTCAAACTCACATAGATCTGCCTGCCTCTGCCTCCTGTGTGCTGAGATTAAAGGCGTGCGCCACCAACACCTGGCCAGGCCAGGGATTTTCTGGAGTTTGATAAAGATCTGAGAATTCTCCACAAAGTAGGACAGAGGGCCTCATGTGCCCGGCTCACTGGGGGACCTTAAGGTTTTAAAAAGCCCATGTCTGTTACAAGATGTTTGATTATACTGTGTATGAAGATATGTCACTGTGATTGGTTTAATAAAAAGCTAAACAGCCAATTTCTAGGCACAGAGGACGCTGGCAAGAAGGGAGTTGAAGGGAAGAGAAGAGACACAAAGCAAACAGCATGGACATCAGAAAGTAAAAGTAGCCAAGCCAAGCAGAAGAACAAAGATTGAAAGATATGGGTTAATTTAAGTTATAAGAGCTAGTTAAAGAGCTGGGTGTTGGTGCCGCACACCTTTAATCCCAGCACTCAGGAGGCAGAGGCAGGCGAATTTCTGTGAGTTTGAGGTCAGCCTGGTCTCCAGAACGAGTGCCAGGACAGGCTCCAAAGCAATACAGAGAAAACCTGTCTCGAAAACCAAGCAAGCAAAACCAAAGTAAATAAGTAAATGGGGATTTACATACATTTATAGATGGTTAGTCACTTAGTATGTTGGGAAGCAGACAGGCATGGTGCTGAGAGGCTTACAACCCTATCCATAAGCAGCAGGAGAAAGACATAACCACAAAGCCCAGCGACTTGCTTCCTTCTCCAACAAAGCCACATACCCCTAATCCTTTCCAAACAGTTCAACAACTGTGTCCTGAACATGCAAATAAACCACTACATCAAGCTCCAATTAGAGGCTTTTTCTTTTCTTTCTTTTTTTTAAAGACTTTTTTTTTTTAAAGATTTTATTTATTTATTATGTATGTAACATTCTGCTTCCATGTATATCTGCACACCAGAAGAGGGCACCAGATCTCATAACGGATGGTTGTGAGCCACCATGCGGTTGCTGGGAACTGAACTCAGGACCTCTGAAAGACCAGTGAGTGTTCTTAACCACTGAGCCATCTCTCCAGCCTGCTTTATTTTTTTTTATAAGTTGGCTTAGTTGGTGTTTTTTCACAGCAATACAAAAAATAACTAAAAGCTAGGTGTGGTGGTGCAGGCCCTTCAGTACCAGCAAGGTTGATCTCTGAGTTGAGATCAGCCTGGCCTACAGAGTGTGGGGATCCCTGTGAGAGCCGCTGCTGGCAGGAAAACAATCTGGGTGAGTAAGAATGAAATTCAGGCCCAGGGCGGTTTTGGCACTTAGCACACACCTTTAATCCCAGAACTTGGAGGCAGAGGATCTCCGGGAGTTCGAGGACAGAATGTAACTCAGTCCAGCTCGACTTTAGTCAATACTGGTTCAAACTTCTAAAGTCTGACTCCAGGTGGTTTATTGTAAGCATATCATTTTTTAAAAAGATTTATTTATTTATTATGTATACAACATTCTGCCTCCATGCCAGAAGAGGGCACCATATCTCATTACAGATGGTTGTGAGCCACCATGTGGTTGCTGGGAATTGAACTCAGGACCTCTGGAAGAACAGTCAGTGCTCTTAACTTCTGAGCCATCTCTCCAGCCCGTAAGCATATTATTTATTTATTTGTTTGTTTTTGTTCTTTTGAAACAGGGCTTCTCTGTATAGTCTACAAATCAAGTTCCAGAACAGCCAGGGATGTAAAACAAAGAAATTCTGTCTTGAAAAACCAAACAATAACAACTATAACAAAAAAAGCAACAAAAGATGTACATATACTTAGGAATGTACATATCTATACATTTACACAATAATAAGGATCTGACAGATGATGACTCTGCTGCTCCCAGCATGCATATAAGGCTGCTTACAACCATTTGAAACTCCAGTTCCAAAGGTTCATATACACTGACCTCCAAAGGCACCTGCATGTATGTGGTATAAACAAAACTCTTGCAGCCTCCATCCCCTGAACACACACACCTTCAAAAAGTATAAACTCCATCATTTTCTCTCTCTCTCTCTCTCTCTCTCTCTCTCTCTCTCTCTCTCTCTCTCTCTCTTTTGGTTTATTGTTTTTGTTTTTTCCAGACAGGGTTTCTCTGTGGCTTTAGAGGCTGTCTTGGAACTAGCTCTTGTAGACCAGGCTGGTCTTGAACTCACAGAGATCTGCCTACCTCTGCCTCCCAAGTGCTGGGATTAAAGGTGTCCACCACCACCGCCTGTTTTTTGTTTTTGTTGAGACAGGGTTTCTCACTTGGCCAGACACTCAACAGTTGACAAGCTGGCTAGCCAGGAAGCCCTAGGAATCTCCTTGTCTTTGCCTCCCTAGTGCTAGAATTACAAGTGCATACCACGGCACCTGTTTTGTTGTGTTTTTCACTTATATTCTGGAGCCTTTAAGTCAGGTCTTTGTGCTTGAATACCAATCTCATTAGAGCTGAGGTATCTCTTCTGTCCCCACTGTGTGACATTATCCTGAGAAGACATGAACACCTACTGTCCTAGTCACTGTTTATGGCTGTGAAGAGACACTACAACCATGGTAACACTTATAAAGGAAAGCATTCACGTGGGCCTGGCTTACCGTGCAGAGGGATAGTCCATTACGTTCCTAGCAGGGAGCATGGTGGCTCACAGGCAGACATGGTGCTGGAGAAGCTGTTGAGAGTTCTACATCTGGATCCACAGGCAGCAGAAAGATAAAGCCACACCGGGCATGGCTTGGACTTTTGAAACCTCAAAGCCCATCCCCAGTGACAAACTTCCCCCCAAAAGGCCACGCCTCCTAATCCTTCTCGAGTCTGTAATGATAATTTTTTCTGCCAGCTGCCTGAGTTCTGCCATCATGTTAGGGCCCCCAAATAACACACAGGGTCTTATATTAGTTACAATGCTGCTGGCCAATGACTAGGATTTCTTATTTGCTAGCTCAGTCTTAATTATCAACCATAACACTGGGCGTTGGTGGAGCACGCCTTTAATCCCAGCACTCGGGAGGCAGAGGCAGGCAGATCTCTGTGAGTTCGAGGCCAGCCTGGTCTACAGAGCGAGTGCCAGGATAGGCTCCAAAGCTACACAGAGAAACCCTGTCTCAAAAAAACAAAAAGAAAATATCAACCATAACTACTAATTTATATATTTTTATACTTACTTTTCGAGGATGCCAGGGGCATGCATCCTCTTTTCACAGGATCACATGGCAACTCTCTTTACTACATTTCCCAGAATCCTCCTTGACTCCTAGCCCCACCTATCTTGCTTCCCTATTGGCCAACAGTGCTTTATTTATCAACCAATAAAACAAACATATACACATAAGGCCCTCCCCCATCAAGTGTCACTCCCTGATCACTATGCACTCAAATCAATGAGCCTGTGGGGCCATTCTTATTCAAACCACATCTACTAACACCAGATTTAAAAAAACAAACAAACAAACAAACAGTGACAGCCAGATCTCTGAGTTCAAGGCCAGCCTGGTCTACAGAGGGAATTCCAGGACAGCCAGGGAAACAGTAGAGAAACTCTATGTCTCAAAAAACCAATTAACCAACCAAACAAACAAAGCAAACCAAACACCAGACAGAGACCCAATTAAGGATACCCAAAGTCCAACCTGGAGAAGCATTGAGGTTTACTGGGTGTTATTTACGGGAGGATGGCTTAAGGGGTTACAGGAGGAGAAATGACTCAAAGTCACCAAAAGCCAGACCACCGCAGCATGATGAGAGTTCACCAAATTGGAAGCCTGGAGTTCACTGCATGACTCACAGGCAGCTCAACAAGTTGGAGAATGTCTCTTCCCGACAGTTCAACCGGTCTCTGCCTCTGGCAGGCAGTTTGGTTTGTTTACTGATTGTCTCCAAGCAGTCTTTACTACTTATATAAGCTCTGGGGTGGTAGTGGTGAATCTGGTTAGATTTAGGGACTTCCCGAAGCTATCTAGTTGTTTATTTCCTGAGTTTTAAGGAGCTTCCCTGAAGGATGGAGTGAATTTTTTTTAAAGATTTATTTATTTATTGTGTATATAGTGTTCTTCCTGCATGTCTACCTGCAGGCCAGAAGAGAGCACCAGATCTTATTACAGATGGTTGTGAGCCACTATGTGATTTCTGGGAATTGAACTCAGGACCTCTGGAAGAACAGTCAATGCTCTTAACCCCTGAGCCATCTCTCCAGCCCATGAAATTTTTTAAAACATTTTTTATGTGCATTGATGTTTTCCCTTTGTGTATGCCTCTGAAAGGGTGCCAAATCCTCGGGAACTGGAGTTACAGACAGTTGTGAGCCGCCATGTTGGGGCTGGGAATCAAACCTAGGTCATCTGGGAGAGGATTCAGTGCTCTTAACCCCTGAGCCATCTCTGCAGCTCTGTAATGAATGTTTTTGCTTGCTTGGTTTGGTTTTTCGAGACAGGGTTTCTCTGTAGCTTTGGAGGCTGTCCTGGCACTCTCTCAGTAGACCAGGCAGGCCTCAAACTCACAGAGATCCTCCTGCCTCTGCTTCCGGAGTGCTGGGATTAAAGGCGTGGGGCCACCACTGCCAGGCTGGCATGAATGTTTTATCTTGGAAGCACTTGCTATGTAAACAGTCCCCAAAACTGTTAAACCTTGGAGACAGGGACTCACTAAATAGGCTGGCTTTGAACTCACTTTTTTGTTTTTTTTGGAGACAGGGTTTCTCTGTGTAGCTTTGGAGCCTATCCTGGCACTGACTCTGTAGACCAGGCTGGCCTCAAACTCACAGAGATCCGCCTGCCTCTACCTCCTGAGTGCTGGGATTAAAGGCGTGCGCCACTGATGCCCAGCTGAACTCACTTTTGTAGACCAGGCAGGTCTTGAACTTTCTTCTTCTCCTTCTTCTTTTGAGACAGGGTCTCACCATAAGACTTTCAACTTCCTTTTCTTTTTTCTCTTTTTTTGGGGGGGTTGGGTGGGGTGGTTTTTCAAGACAGGGTTTCTCTGTCTTGGAATTCTCTGTACAGGAATTCTGTAGACCAGGCTGGCCTCAAACTCACAGAGATCCACCTGCCTCTGCCTCTTGAGTTCTGGGATCAGAGGTGTGCGCCACCATGCCTGGCCTGTTCGTTTGTTTTAAATTATGTGTCTGTCTCCATATGGGTATGTGTTTGCACAGTGTCTCTGCAGGCCAGAGGAGCACTCCATCATCGGGAACTGGAGTTGCAGGCAGCTTGTTGAGCCACTTGATCTGGTCAGGTGCTTGAAACTCAACTCCAGGGTGCACTTTCTTTGTTAAAGGTGTCTGGACCACACCATGCTTTCCTTCAGCATACACTTTCTACTTTAGAACCTCTCGCACGCGTGTGTGTGCTCGCGTGTGTGTGTGCGTGTGTGCGTGTGTGTGGAGACAGAATCCAAGCTCTCATCCATGCTAGGCTATATGCTATCCTGTTATACTACCAAAAACTTTCACTTATAACACATGGGCAGCTGGGTGGTGGTGGCGCTCGTCTTTAATTCCAGGCAGAAGCAGGTGGATCTTTGTGAGTTTGAGGTCAGCCTGGTCTACAGGGTGACTTCCAGGACAGCCAGAGCTACACAGAGAAACCTGTCTGGAAAAACAACAACAACATGTAAGACTTATCTCCCACTACTGTTAATAGCTTTATTTATTTATTTACATTAAAATCCTTAATGATAGGGCTGGGGAACTGGCTCAGCAGTTAAGAGCACGGCTGCTCTTCCAGAGGACCCAGGCTCAGTTCTCATCACCCATATGGCAGCTCAGAACCATCTATAAATCTTTATTCATTTATTTTATTTTTTGTTTTGTTTTTCAAGACAGGGTTTATTTGTGGCTTTGGAGACTGTCCTTGAACTAGCTCTCATAGCCAGGCTGATTTCAAACTCACAGAGATCTGCATTCCTCTGCCTCCCCAGTGCTGGGATTAAAGGCGTGTGCCACCAACGAACGGTGACACTAGTAAACAGTTTGTTGTCCAAATGGCTATTCCTGCCATGTAAAAGGCAAACTCCATAACGAATTTCTTCGATGTCCATCTTCCTCTCTGATGTAATTTGGTAATGCCAGGAGCAGTTGCGTCTCACAGTCATGGAAACCCTTAATAAACCATTTTGAATGCCACCAACGCCTGGCTCCATCTGTAAATCTTGTTGCAGGGATCCAACACTCTCTTCTGGCCTCCATGGACACTAGGTGGCATTAATAAATGCAGGCAAAATCCACACATGCAATAAGAACAAATCTTGAGCTCAAATTCCTAGCACTCAAGTAAGAAGCCAAGCATGGGGCTGGAGAGATAGCTCAGCAGTTAAGAGCACTGGCTGCTCTTCCAGAGGTCCTGAGTTCAATTCCCAGCACCCACATAGTGACTCAACAACAATCTGTAAGGAGATCTAGGGTCCTCTTCTGGCCTGCAGGCAGACACTGTATATGTAATAAATAAATCTTTAAAAAATAGAATTAAAAAAAATAGCCAAGCATGGCTACACATGTGCATGTAAACCTTATTGCTTGCCATGGGAAGGGAATTTGGGAATGGGGTGGGGACTGCAACAGGAGGAACCTGGGGCTTGCTGACTGACAGCCTAGCTCTAGGTTAGGTGAGAGACCTTGTCTCAAAGGTGTAAGGCAGAGTAATACAGCAAGATGCCGGAAATCCTCTGGCTTCTGCATGCACGCACATGGACACACACACACAAGAGGAATTTTTAAAAAAAAATCTTTTTTTTTTTTTTTTTTTTTGGTTTTTCGAGACAGGGTTTCTCTGTGTAGCTTTGGAGCTTATGCTGGCACTCGCTCTGGAGACCAGGCTGGCCCCAAACTCACAGAGATCCACCTGCCTCTGCCTCCCAAGTGCTGGGATTAAAGGCGTGCGCCACAAACGCCTGGCTAAAAAATCTTTAATGACATATTATTTGTTATTTTCCAACAAATGGCTGGCCAGTTGGCACCAGAGTCAATAACAGTTAGTAGGTCATATAAATTACAACTTGATAAAAGTGACATACATAACCTTTCATAATCCCTGAAAAACTAGCATTGTTAAACTATGGCATACACACAAAAAATTGCCAATGAATTATGAATTGGAGACTTCTGAAGCAGACACCAATCATCTCTTGCAAGGGAGCACCAGGAGAGTCCACTTCAGGGCAGAATGCAAAGCAAAGCAGGCCTGTGGCTGGCCAACCATAGCTGGTTGTCCTATGAGACAAGCCCTAGCTATAGAATTACAAATTTGCATATTTCCTTTTTTTTTTTCTTTTTTGGAGACAGGATTTTACTATGTAGCCCTGGCTGGACTTGAACTCAGATATATGCTTGCCTCTGCCCCCTGAATGCTGGGCCTGGGTCACTATGCCAGTTTTTTTTTTTTTTTTTCCCCATTTCCTATTGAATAGAGTAGTAAGCAAAAAGCATAAATAGTTTAGCTGAGTTTTTTGGTCATTTGTAAAGCCCAGAGTTTACTGCTCAGGATTCTTCAGACCTGTTCACTTGTTTTAGTCAACCGTGTGTGCTTTGTCACTGTACGTAATGTTAAAATTAGCCAACGAGGAAGGTGCTGAAACAGAATCCTAACTATTGTGATTAATTAACTTGTATACAAAGAACAAAAAGGCAGAGAACCTTTGTTTTGATTTTAGGGGATGGTGTTTTGAGTCTCATAGCCCAAGCTAACCTTGCATCAGAGATTTTTTTTAGACAGGGTTTCTGTGTAACATCCTGGCTGTCCTAGAACTTGCTTTATAACTCAGAATGCCTCAAAATCACTGAAATCCACCTGCCTCTGCCTACCAGGAGCTGGTATCAAAGGCATGTCCCACCACTGCCCAAGGCACCCGAGATTCTTTTGCCTTAGTGTCCTGACTGCTGAGATTATAGTCCTTTGCTGCTCAGCGTGAGTGAGTCTTGATGCAGGTCTCATGTATACCAATCAGGCTTAGCTCAAATTCCCTATGTGTCCAAAGATGACCTTAAACTTCAGATTTTCCTGCCTGTACCTGGTTAGTGCTGGGATTACAGGCACATACACCACCAGGTCTAGTTTATGGGGTTCTGGAGATCAAGCCCAGGACTTCATGCATGCTAGTTCTGCCAACTGAATATATAGCTCCAGTTTTTTATTGCCTGACGACTTTTTTGTTTTTTGAGACAGGGTCTCTCTATGTAGTTCTGGTACTTGCTATGTTTACCAAGCTGGCCTCAAACTCAAGAGATCCTCCTGCCTCTGCCCCTGAGTAATGGGATTAAAGTGTGTGCCACCGGCTGGAGAGATGGCTCAGAGGTTAAAAGTACTGGCCACTTCCAGAGAACCTGGGTTCAATTCCCAGCACCCACATGGCAGGTCATGACTGTCTGTAACTCCAGCTCCAGGGAATCTGGCACCCTCACAAAGACACACATGCAGGCAAAACACCAATGTACATGAAATAAAAATAAATAAACCTTTAAAAAAAAGTGTGTGCCAATACACCTAGACACAGACAACTCTTGGAATCAATACTTTTACTGCATCCTAATAAAGCTAGCACTGTAGTCTAGTTAGCAGATGTTGCTCACAGGGACTGTAAAGCAGTTCTGAAAACTTGGGTTTACACTTAAAACATCTTATCACGTAAGTGAATAACTTTTCCCTGTTATACAAAGAAATTAACAAGAGGAAGCAAGAATAGGTAGAATGGTCCTGGGGTGTTAGGAGTCAGACACTAGTAGGAACTCGTGATTGTTCAGTTGTATACACGACTAGACACTACAGAAACAAACACAATAGTGTATACATGTGTTTCAAGCTCTGGCTAGAGAGCAAGAAATGACAAGCTAACCCAATGTTCAGGTACTGGTTGCCAGATGCTGGTCTCCATTAAAGGAGCCGGGGGTTCCTTGGAGAAATGGTGGCCCCATGTTTGGTAAGGAATGGCATAGACGCCATCTCAGAGACCCAGAGATAAAGCTATTTGAGCAATAAAATCCACTTTGATACAAATAGCCAAGTGAATAAATGATGCAAGCTGTGTGCAGATGTTTATATTTGTAGTCAGAGAGCTAAGGAGGACGACCATCATTTGGTCAAGTTTAGCCTATCCAGGACAGTCTGAGCTATAGTTTCTTTTTCTTTCTTTTTTTTTTTTTTTAAAGATTTTATTTATTTATTATGTATAGTGTTCTGCCTGCATGTATGCCTACAGGCCAGAAGAGGGCACCAGATCTCATTATAGATGGTTGTGAGCCACCACAGATGGTTGCTGGGAATTGAACTCAGGACCTCTGGAAGAACAGTCAATGCTGAGCCATCTCTCCAGCCCCCTGAGCAATAGTTTCTAAAACTTTGTTTCAACAAGAGAGAGAAAAAAGGCACAGGTCATTCCAGGTATAGGGGCAGAGAGGCAGAGTCTGGCCTATAAAGACTCCATCTCCAAAAAGATTCAGGAGTAAAGTTATATATTTAATCTACTCAGCCAGGCTGGAAAAAATGCAGGATAACTGTGTGTGCATTCCTGTAAAACCCGATACCTTCAAATGGGAGGAAGATCTGGAGTTCAAGGCCCCAGAGTCATCTACACATGACCCTGTCTGGAAATCACAAAAACAAAGAAAAAGCACACAGCAAGCAGTCTACAATAGAATCACTCATTTTTCTGTCTGCATGAATGTCAAATTACACAGTAACTTTAGAATATTCACAATGACACACAGCACCTGCTGTACAAGCCTGATGACCTGAGTTTGATTCCTGGGTCCCACATGTAGAAGACAAGTGAAGCCACAGTCCTCTGACCTCCACACACACAGTAGCATGTGCGTGCCCACACACAAACACACATCATGTCGTCACCCACACACAATAATCAGTTCTAAAATTCTTGAACAGAAAAACAGGGGCTGTGGATTAAGCTTAGTGGTAGTGTTGGACTGTAGACATGGAGCCATGGTTTGATCACCAGCACACATAACACAAAAAAGGCTGGGAGATGGCTAAGCCAGTGAAATGCCTGCTATGCAAGCACAGGACCTGAACCAGGATCCTCAGCACCCATGCAAACGACAGGCATAGAAGACGGCTCCGTGGGAAATTGCACTTGCCACCAAACTTGGAGCACTGAATTCAAACCTGGGACCCACACAGTGGAAAGAGAGAAGCAACTCCAAGTCTTCTTCCACACGTGTACTATGCAGCCTCCCTCCAAATAAGTGTAATTTTAAAAGCCAGGCATACTGATATACACCTTTTAATTCTATCATTCAGAAGACAGAGATAGGAGGATCTCTGTGAACTCCTGGCTGCCAGGGCTACATAGTGAGATTCTGTTTCAAAATAAAAAAGATAGGGGCTATAGAAATGGCTCAGTGGTGGGGACTG
Source organism: Cricetulus griseus (assembly GCF_003668045.3). Lineage (NCBI taxonomy): Eukaryota > Metazoa > Chordata > Mammalia > Rodentia > Cricetidae > Cricetulus > Cricetulus griseus. Next base: position 133,086,031 of record NC_048600.1, read on the forward strand.
GAGAGATGGCTCAGCACTTAAGCACACTGGCTGCTCTTCCAGAGGACCCAGGTTCAATTCCTAGTACCCACATGGCAGCTCACAACTGTTTGTAACTCCAGTTCCAGGGGATCTGACACCTTCACACAGACAAACAAGCAGGAAAAATAACAGTGCACATAACGTAAAATTTTAAAAAATATATATTCAAGGCTGGTAGTGCTGTCAAGTGCCTTTAATCCCAGCACTTGGGAGGCAGAGGCATATGGATCTCTCTGGGTTCAAAGCCAGCCTGGTGTACAAAGTGAGTTCCAGGATAGCCAGAGCTACAGAGAAAAACCCTGTATTGGGAAAAAAAAAAAGAAAGAAAAGGCTCAGTGGTTAACATCACTTGATGCTCTTGAAACAGATTCAGGTTCAGTTCCCAGCACCTACATGGCAGCTCACAGTCACCTGTAATTCCAGTTCCAGGGTTCTTTTCTGGCCTCAACGGGCACCTGCAGGTATGTGCATATACCACCCCCAACTACATATAATTAGAAATATCTTTTTTGTAAAAAAGGGCATCATCATTTCTGTTTTTGGAGACAGGGTCTTTCTATGTAGCTTGGCTGATCAGGAACTGCCTATGTAGACTGGTTGGCCTCAAAAATCATACAGCTCCACCTCCCTCTGCCTCCTGAGTGATAGACTTGGTCCCCAGCACTCACTCACACAGTTGCTCAAAAGCATCTAACTCCAATCCCAGGAACCCTGGCATCCTCTTCTGGCTATCAAGAGCTCCTGTACATAAACTCACTGAGCTCACACACCTGATGTCACCCTGTGGCTCCCACATGCATGCACAAAAGTGCACGGGCACTGACATACACAGGTGTACAGTCTTGCATCAACATATGTATACATGTAACCACACACATTAACGATATAATTACTCTACTCAGTTTCTCATTAGGATGACAAACATACCTGACATTATCAACTCTACAGAATAAGCATCATAAAGTAGCTCATGCCTTAAGTCCTGGCACTCAGAAGGTTGAGGCAGGAGGATTGTTGTCAAGTTCAAGGCCAGCCTGAATTACAGCATGGGTCACTATGTCATTCCTTTAAGAAAGAACAGACTCTTTTTGGCTGTTCTGGAGGTTTCTTTGGGCCTGTCAATAGCACAGCTCATTACAGGCAATTTGCCAGGAAGGAAAGAGAGGTCAGCAAGATGGCTCAATGGATAGGCACTTGTCACAAGCCTCAAGTTTGATTGCTAAAACCTACAAGATGGAAGACCTCTGACCACCCATATGCCATAGAGCATGTGTAAGTGCAATAAATCAATGTAAAGAAAGTTAGTAAGATGTTAGTATCTCCTTCAAGGGCACGGTTCCAATGACCTAAATACTTTCCATAAGCTCTAACCTCCTAAAACTCACTCTGGGCTAGTGGCAGACACTCCAGTTCTAAACTATAGCAAGGACATTAAGAAATATAAAAAGAGATGAGGTGTGATGAACTGTGATTTCTGTACGACTTGAATCCAGACATTCTTCATATCCAATTTAAAAAACAAAACAAGGTCTTGCTATATTGTCCAGACTAGTTTTGAACTCCTGGATTCAAGTGACCCTCCTTCTAAGTAAAGAACTGTGAACCACTGAGACCAAGGCCAGCATAGACTCCACACAGCAGGTCAGCCAGGGCTACATAGCAAACTTTCGTCTCTAGAAACCAAAGACTAAGATGTTACAACTATTTGGAAGAGTTTACAGTTTTTCAGAAGTTGATTATGGTGATACATGCCAAGAATCCCAGCATTAGGAAGCTGTGGCAAGAGGACTGCCAACAGTCTAATGACAACAGTGAAACCCTGTCTTAACCAAAGTAAAAAACCTAGGCTACATACCAAAAGCACAACACAACACTAAAACACACTATGTGTTCAGTGAGTTGTTTTTTTTTTTTTTTTTGGTTTTTCGAGACAGGGTTTCCCTGTGGCTTTGGAGGCTGTCCTGGAACCAGGCTGGTCTCGAACTCACAGAGATCAGACTGCCTCTGCCTCCCGAGTGCTGGGATTAAAGGAGCGAAGGAGCGCGCCACCAACGCCTGATTTTTTTTTTTTTTTTTTTTTGGTTTTGAGTTTTTTTTTTTAATTAGTTCAAATTAGGAACACAGTGAGTTTTTTTTTTTTTTTTTTTTAGTGTTTTGAGACAGGGTTCCTTTTTTTTTGAGTAGTTTGGTTTTTTTTAATTAGTTCAAATTAGGAACACAGTGAGTTTTTTTTTAGTGTTTTGAGACAGGGCTCTTTTTTTTTTTTTTCGAGACAAGGTTTTCCTGTGGCTTTGGAGGCTGTCCTGGAACTAGTTCTTGTAGACCGGGCTGGTCTCAAACTCACAGAGATCTGCCTGCCTCTGCCTCCCGAGTGCTGGGATTAAAGGCGTGTGCCACCACCGCCGGCTGAGACAGGGTTCTTGTGCAGTCCTGGAACTTTCTCTGTAGACCAGGCTGGACTTGAACTCAGAGATTCACCTGCCTCTGCACCCATGCTCCACCACCGTCAGGCTCACTGCCTAGCTTAAAAAAAAAAAAATCCTGTAACTGATTCTGGGAATGGGGGACGGGGGTGGCCAGGTCCCTGGCAAACACAGCAGGTAACAGAAATATTCTACTATTCCACCGTTCCTTATTTGTTACACTATATTCTAATTTCTCATTTTCATTTTCTCTACTAAGTATTAGTTTGCTAAAGGGAAGAGTAAAACTGTTTACCTGAGGGCCCTGCAGCAAGATGCAGACTGAATATAAAGGATTAAAGGTTTCTGAATATACCATGAACCACTGGCTATGTAAGCCTGAACACTGGATGCCTACAGAGAGGGTTACTCCTTGGCCTAAGTATTTTGTCAGACCTCGGTTCCCACAAACCAAGCTCAAGACTCATCTACCTGACTGGCACCTGAGACCCACCTCCAACCACCTCAAGTGGAAGCAGAGATGGCAAAGTGAGGAACATGGAATGAGCTCAGACCCTAAAATCTTCAGAAACAACACAAACAAGGTGGCATGGCATGAACTTGCAATCTCAGTGCTTTGGATGAAAACAGGATGCTAGCCCACCTAGCCTAACTTGGGAGTCCAGTTCCAGTGAGACCCTGTCAAAAAGGACAAAGTGGATAGCTCCTGAGGGACACCCATGGTTGTCCTCTGTTCACATAAGTGTGTATGTGCATTTGGACAAAATGAAAATACATTAAAAGCCACAATGTATATTATAATATGCCATCCTACATGGCTCAGAGGTCCTGTCTGAACACTGAAGCCAAGGCTCCAGCAGCCCTTACAAGTATTGCTTCAGCTGGGTGGTAGTGGTGCACGCCTTTAATCCCAGCACTTGGGAGGCCAATCTCTGTGAGTTGGTCTACAGAGTTCCCAGACATCCAGAGCTACACAGATAAAAGTCTCTGGGCTTGTTACCCCACCATATTAGCTGCCCTTGGTCCTCCAGATAGTTATCTTCAGCAGATAACAAGGACAAGTTTTAAGCCCCCATTTCTTAGTCCTAGTCTTCAAAATCCTGCTTCCAACTCTGTTAAGCAGCCCAAGGTACTCACTCTATCTTTAACCCCAGCCCTCTTGAGAATTGGTTTCTGCCTCAGCCTCCATTGGCTATTTTATAGGTTTAACTGACTCTAGGGCCAGGCAGGGGCAAACATATTATTCCAACTGAAGACTGCACATGTGCCAGGCATCTGAACCTTGTCTGCCCTCCCCAAACAATACAACATGCCTTGAAAAAGCCTATGAGGGTATGCACATAGATTCTAAGCAAACAACATGCCACTTTACATGAGATTTGGGCATCCTCAGATTTGTTCCTGCAACTAGCATCACCCAAAGATACCAAGGGTTGACTGCTAACAAATAAGGAAGTCCCCTAGTCTTTGTTTCATGTCAACGTAACAAGACAGAAAAACAAGAAACACATAGAGGTTCAAAGCCAAAACCGCATTCCCGACACACGAAGAGGCAAAGGAGCAGCCAGCATACCACCCCACACCCCCATCACCTCACGGTGCAGGCAAATGGACAGGCAGCTGCATGCAGGAGGCCACTGCAGCTCTGTAACCTTCCCCCCTATCAAGCTAGGGTGAGGTATTAGAACAGCAGAGAAGGGGACAGAAGGCCCCAGCCATGGTTCCCCATCTCCCACCAGGGACTAGCTACGGCCAGTCACCAGCTATGACACAAAGACACTTGACAGCATCAGCTCTACACACAAGTCTAGTTTATTATGGCAAAGGTGAAAATGCCACCTTCTCCACAACAACAACCAGTAAAATTTATCCCAAAAATAACTCGGTACAAAACAGGTCTGTTTCAGAATTAAAAAAAAAAAAGAAAAAAGCCTTTACATGAGTTTTTAGATCCTATTTTAAAACAGGAAAATAAAAGAGAAACGAAAAACAAATCCACCATTGTCTGCAGTCCAGTTGCCAACCCTCCCTCTATAGCGATCACGGAAGAGGCTTCTGGGTCCTGTTACTTGTGTGGATTTGCTCGGCTGTTTAACTGGTGTCCATCTGAAAGAGAAGGAGAAGATAAATTAAGGAAGGGTTCTTGTTCCTACTGGCTTCAAGAGTTACCACAGGCTGTCATTCAACCCCACCCTCTCTGAGCCCTGGACTTACCCTTGCATTGTACGCATCCAGCTGTGCATCCAATTCCTCCGCAGAAAGCTGCTGCTTTGAGTTTCTGCTGGCACCTCTACCTCTTCCACGGCTGCCACCACGGGTGCCTCTCCGGGTGCCGCCACCACCAAAAGTTCCAGAGCCACGGTTTCTTGTCATGCCACCTCTGTTTATGCTAACAAAGAAAAACAGAATGCTGCCATCTGTCTGCAAAGGCCTTGTAGGTGGCATTATCTATCACAAACCACAGGCCTTTCCCCATCCCCAAGGGCCCTAGCACTTACCTTTGTGCAGGTCTTCTCTGTGTATCAATTTGTGATGTGACGAGTTGAATGTTCATGGGACGGCCTATGGTAAAGAATACAACAAGTCTCACTCCAGAGGCTCTGAAGCTGACCCAGAAGGCACCACACCCTGGTCTCCATGCAAGCTCTAGAAAGGGCCTTTGTGTGTCTCCAATGCCCCCAACAAGGTACAAGGCCTAGAGAGCCTGGTGGGAAAATAAAGTGGCAATAACACCCCACCAACACCTCCTCACTCCTTCTCAGTTCAGGCTAAGAGGGCTGTTTGGTCAGGTGTCCAGGGTGCTCATGGGTGGACAGGTGTGGGTAGCCTGACGGAAGAAGAACAGGTACCTTTGTCTTTACGACTACAGCCCCGCACTCAGGTTGTACTATGGCGGTTCTGAGAAGGCTTCACAGAAGTGAATCTTCCGGAAGGAGCTGAAGGAGGGGAGGGATGTAGCTTGCTGGATGGGGGTTCACAAGAGGTTGGTCCAGATGTGTGGGGCAGCATGAGAGGTGGCAGAATGGAAGAGAGAGACAAAGGGGCAAATGCAAAGTGTCCTCAGCCACAGGGGCAGCCCATATTCCTACAGGGAGAGGTGCCAGCCCCAAACTCCGTAAGCCCCAGGCATCCTGGGCCCAGCCCCATATACTCACCATCTAAAGGGACACCATTGTACTGTTTCATAGCCTTCAGGGCATCTGCCTTCCGTTCAAAGTGCACATCTGCTGTCCCTAAACTTCGGCCAGAGCGATCGTAGTGCACGGCTGCTTTCTTCAACGTTCCAAACTCTGCGAAGAGTTCCTGGAAGTGGACAGGGCAACTGTTAGCCAAGCAGTTAAGCTGTTTTCCCTCTAGAGGCTCAGTTCAGTAGCTGTGAGGGTTCCTGGGTGCTACTTTACTGACCACCACCCAGAAAAGGGGCGGGGCAGAGGCAATCAAGAGGTGAGGGAAGGGTGTCACTTTGAGCACCTGGGTTCCTGTCCACGTTGGGACGTGTGTGACTGTACCATGATGCAGGTGAAGGAAGCACACAGAAACTACCTCTCTCTCAGCAAGGGCACTCACAACCTGACTAATGGCTGTTTCATCAGATAGCAAAGGCCAAGAGAAAAACCAAGGGAAGCTGTTCATAGAGCAGACAGCTCAAAGGGCCCACTGATTTGGGGAGCTGTGACCCAAGCCCCTCCCCCAAAGGCAGATTCTGGCTCACCTTTCCCTCTCCTCCTACTCAAGCCTGCTGCAAAGTCTGAAGTCAAATGCGCCATGGAGACTGCCCTGACCTCAGGCAGGCTGGGAGTTGGAGAGGGAACCCAGAGTGTGGGGCTACTTCGGCCGCAGGCACACAGCGGGAAGTGAAGTTCACCAAAAGCGGTTTCCAGTGGATGCCAGAAACCACCTTAAAAAAAGTGTGGAGACACTGTGAGTGCTCACTGGCCTTGCTCTATGCTCCCTGACAAGGCCAAATGGCGGGGCTCTGAGAAAGGGAACCCAGAAAGGCCCAGCACCCATGACCCAAAACTAACTCCTAAAAACCTGCTCTGTTAACTCTAATTGCATTTGAGGGCCAGAAGAAAGACAGAGAGAGGGAGAGAGGATAGAGATGGGGGGGGGGGGAGAGAGAGACAGACAGACAGACAGACAGACAGACAGAAAAAAAGACTTCAACCAAAGGTATGAGAACAATGCCCCTGGTAAGACCCAGGAAAGGTCAGTCTGGAAGACACACAGCCACCATTCACCCCTGTGCCTTCAGACATGTGGGGGTGGGGAGAGTTTTCCTTCTCATAAGCTTACTACTACAGGCACAAAGCCTGAGAAGCTAGCACCCTCGGTCACACAGGGACCGGACTTGTGGCCAGTCTGTGCCCGTTAGAAACTGTAAGCCTTGCAGACGGCAGGTGCTCGTGACGTTAGCAGACAAGAGCCACTCTGGGGGCACACCAGGCTGCCTTCCAAGCAGCCTGACCTATCAGTCACATTCAAACCCCAGGGGATACTACTTTTTGTGAGGGCAGCGGCTGGCCCTTGGGCAGCCTGGGGGAGCACAGGCTCTGATCAGAAGGGATTCTGTGTGTGGGGATAAGCATGCGGACGGCTCTGGTCTCTTACCTGAATATCTGCGTCTGACACTCCAAAGTCAAGGTTTGACACCAACAGTTTTCCGCCGGTCTCCACGCCGGCTCCACCCCCGAAGCCGCTGTCGAACAGATCGTGCTGCCATTTGTCTGGAAGTTGTTTCGGCTGAAGGGAAAGAGAGGTTCGTGAGCGACCTCGTCTCGGGCGCCCCGATCCCTCCCCGGCACTCACACTCTCTCTCTCACGGCGGCCCGAGAGCCCGGAGGAGACGACCCCCACGCCCGCCGCTCCGCCGCCACGAGGCGGGACCGGACCGGACAAAGCGTCCCGGAAGATCCCGGCCTGTGACCGGGGCCTCGCTCACCGCGCGGCGTCGCCCCCGCCCACCCTCCGTTCCGTTCCGTTCCCGCGGTTCCCGCAGGACGCCCGCCCGCCCGCCTCAGGGCGCCGGGAGCCCGCCCCGCCGGCGCCGCGCCTCCCGTGCTCACCCTGCTGTAAGGAGCCGGCCGGTTCCTGCCGCCGGCGGCGGCGCCGCGAGAGATGGCGGGCCGGTTCCTCAGAGGCCCGCCGCCTCGGTTCACCCGCGCGGCCGCCTGCACCGCCCCGCCGCGGCCGCCCTGGGCGCCGGCCCTGCCACGGCCCCTGCCTCCGCCGCGGCCGCCTCGCTGGCTCCGGTTCAGCTTGATAATATCGTCCAAAGACATGTCCATTTTGTCGGCCATGGCGGGCGCGGAATCGGGCCTCAGATCGAGCCCGCGCGTCAGCACGTCGCTAGGTCACTTCCGGAGCTTCCCCTGGTCTTCCGGCGTCGCGGCCCCCGAAGCTGCCCCTGATTGGCCTCGGCGCGCGCGGAGAGCGGAGGGCGCCTGCGCTGCGCTCAGGAGGACGGCCCGCGCGAGTGTGTGGCGCCCGGCGCGGCGCGGTCGTTTTTATACCTCCCGCGCTCCTGCAACGGAAGGGCGGGGCGCCGCGAGATTAGGTGGAGTGGGCGAGGCGTGGGCGGGGCCTGGCCTGGGATCCGCCCTGCGCAGGCCGGAAGGCGCCGGATCGAGTTCGGTCCGTCCGCCCGCCGAGTCCCTGAGCTGCGAGGCGGGGGGCCGATCTGTGGATCCGATTTGGGGTTTGTGGGCTCGAAGGGATGGTTTTTTAAAATTTAATTTTATTTAAATTTAGCAAGCTGATGGCTTGTCACGCGCGGGTTGTGAGTGAAAACCGAGGTGTTTTTCATGGATGCAGTGGTTTTTGTTTTTGTTTTCCTCCTTTGGTTTTGGGCGGATCTGCCTCCGCGGCGCTGAGGTTAAAGGCGTGAGCCAGCCTGGCCCGCTACCTGGGTGCACAGCTCTAAAAACGACCTTCAACATAGCAAAACAACTTGGGAGCCTGGCTCCCTGGAGGCGCCTAGCACGCAGCTCCCCGCCTTAAATGCTCAAGTGCCGTCTGTGGTAGTAATACAGAGTAACTTTAGCCAGGAAACCCTCTTCCCTCAGGTCGCACGCTCTGCTGCCATGAAGGTGAAGATTAAGTGCTGGAATGGTGTGGCCACGTGGCTCTGGGTAGCCAACGATGAGAACTGTGGCATCTGCAGGATGGCGTTTAATGGCTGCTGTCCAGACTGTAAGTGCCCCCCCTCCCCCGTGCTCTCAGAACTTCGGCCAGCTCCACCAGCCTTGAAAACCTTGGGTTTCCCAGCACTAGGGAGGCAGAGGCAGGAGGATCTCCGAGATTCCAGGACAGCTAGGGCTACGCTGAGAAACCCTGTCTCGAAAAACTAAGAAAACCAGAAAATAAAACCGTGGGTTTTACTTTCCATTTCCTGAAGGAAAGTTGACAGAAAATAAACGAATTCTTCAAACTCACTTTTGTATAAAGACCCTATCCAGCATGGTGGCAAACATCTGTAATACCAGCATTTGGGAGCAGAAACAGGTAGCCTCTGAGTTGGAGGCTACATAATGAGAGTCTGTCTGTAAAAACAAAGAAAAGCAAATAAACAAAAACAACACTTTTGTTTTTGCCAAGGCATGGTGGCACAGACAGAGGCAAGAGGAGGCTTGAGTTTGAAGCTTGCCTGGGATACATTGTGATGATTGGTCATTCTCTTAATTCCTCAAAATGCTACTTCCAGTTTGAATTTTCTCCAAGCAAAGCAGAACAAATGAGGATACCCCTGCCCAGCACACTGAAGTTCAGACAGCAGTTTCCATACTTTAAGTTGATGCTTATAAACTATGAGCAACTTAAGCCCCGTGTCTCACAAAGCTGCTCTAGCATCCTCGTTCCAGCATCTTTCCCCAAATGTCTTGTTATTGGGGTTTGAGCCATTCTTGACATCTCAGGACTCTCAGCTCTCTGTTCTAAATACTTCTTACTATTCTTGTTTTCCAGGCATTTGAGCTTTATGAATTTAATGTTTTTCAGAATGCAAAAGGTCTTTATTTATTTATTTATTTATTTATTTATTTAGAGACAGGTTCTCAGTATGTAACCCTGGCTAGATTGAAACTCATTATGTAGATCAAAGGTCACAGAGATGCCTGCCTCTGCATCCAGAGTGCTGGGATTAAAGGTATGAACCAATGTGATCTCCCAGCCTGGTTTATCAGCCCAGAGTTAATCATCTTGATGCAATTAAAGAGCTGTGACTTGACTTTTTTTATTAATTTATATTTTACATTCGAATCCTAGTTCCCCCTTCTGCTCCTCCCACTCCCCCCCCATCTGCTCCTTGGAGAGGGTAAATCCTCCCCTAGGAAGTCTACTAAGTCTCCCCTATCATCTTCTTGAGGCAGGACCAAGGCACCTCTCCACCCCCACACCCCTGTGTCTAGGCTGGGCAAGCTATCTCTCTATAGAGAATGGGCTCCACTGAGTCAGTTTGTGTATTAGATTAGCTCTTGGACCCACTGCCACTGGCCTCATATTTGTCATTTGTCTTTTTTTTTTTTTTTTTTTTTTTTGAGACAGGATTTCAGTATGTAACCCTGGCTAGCTTGAAACTCACTATGTAGATCAGTCTGGTCTCAAGATAAAAGAGATCCGCCTGCGTCTGCATCCAGAGTGCTGGGATTAAAGGCGTGTACAGCTCAGATCACCTAACCTGGTTTATTGGCTAAGAGTTAATTATCTTGATGTAATCAAGATAATTATCTTGATGTAATTAAAGAGTCTCTTTTCCTTTTCTTTTTTGATTTTTAAGACAGGGTTTCTTAGAGTCCTGTGCCACCACTGCCCAGCAAGTGTGAGTTTCTTAGGAATTCATTGATTTTTCTGGTTTAAGTTTTTATTTATAACATTTGTGATTAGTAACTGAACACACAGTTCTAGTTTTTATTTTCAACAGAACACTTGTAGATTTTTGTTGTTTTTTGTTGTTGTTTTTAAACAATTTTTTAAAGATTTTATTTATTTATTATGTATACAACATTCTGCTTCCATGTATATCTGCACACCAGAAGAGGGCATCAGATCTCATTTTGGATGGTTGTGAGCCACCATGTGGGTGCTGGGAATTGAACTCAGGACCTCTGGAAGAGCAGCCAGTGTAACCTCTGAGCCATCTCTCCAGCCCCAATTGCTGTTGTTTTTTGAGACAGGGTTTCTTTATGTAGCTTTGGCTGTCCTGGAAGTATCTCTGTAGACCAGACTGGACTCAACTCACAGAGGGCCACCTGCCTTTGCTTCCAAGTGCTGGGATTAAAGGTGTGTGCTACCACTGCCTGTCACAAATGTAGGTTTATTAAGGAAAAATAAGAAGGAACTCTCAAGAGTGTGAAGGCTAAAGGGAGGGAATACTCTTCATCATTCAATTAATTTCTCATTTGATGGTACTGGGTATTGAGCACCGGGCCTAGCATGTGCTGTGCAAGTTCTCTACCACTGAGCTGTATTCCCAGCCCATTTTATTTTATTTTATTTTATTTTATTTTTGAGACTAAAGGCGTGTGCTACCACTGCCTGGTTAGAAGGAATCTTTATTTAACAGAGCCACAAAGAGTATAGGAGTCAGAGGACAATGGCTTGTTTGTAGCTTCTGTAGCATTAGACTGTTAACTTGTAAAAACTTTCAGGAGGTTTTCCAGCCACTCCCACCTTCAGGCAAAGGGTGGAAGTTAAATCTGTAGATTGAAGGTGACTCCATTGTCCCCAGAGCTACCCAGTCTTACCTGGGCATAAATGACCCACACATGGGGCTGCAGAACACAGTCTGGATTACCCCATCTAGGTCTGTGACAAAAGGGATGACCAGAAAGCATGTCTAGGCACTTAGTGTCTCATATGTGTGAGGTAAACTCAGGCCTGTTGGCCGTGTAGAGTGGGAGACTTAGTCCAGCTCATAGCTGGTTCAAGTGAGAGGGAGTTGACTTTAATGTGCCCAGCGCTGATAGGCCCAGTGTGTTTTCTTGATAGATTCTGTAAGCACCAGATTTCTCACAGATTAAACTCCTGTGAAAATTAAGTTAGCAAGGCCTGTAATAAATCTGTTTCAGGTCCCAAGGGGCTTTAAGGTAAAGCAGTCTTGTCAAGAGGTATTTTAATTAATTAGAAAAATAATTTCATCAGGGCACTGCCAAACTCTGAGCATGAGTCATTCTCAGTGCACACCATACTCATCAAGTACTCTGGCTTGTCGCCGTAGGGACATCTTGAGCATAGGGCAGCACCTTCCTCCCTCCACAGGACCACCCACAGATGAGCCAGCTCAGTGATCCTTGTTGGTGAGCTAGTTGGGTGAAAGTCTGATTGGAAAAGGGTGATCTCAAACAGAGTTCTGCTGAAGTTAGGAGCCAGCAGCGGCACACACGCCTTTAATCCCAGCACTGTGGAGGCAGAGGCAGAGGACAGCCAGGGCTACACAGAGAAAACCTGTCCTGATAAACAAAACAAAGAGGAAAAAAAAAAAAAAAGACAAAGGAAGGAAGGAAGGCTCAGCATAGGTGTGACAGACATTGGGCTGGTACCCCAGGATGCACTGGGTGCTGCCTCGTTGGTCCAGGCTGATACTAATGTGGGGTGGGACCTAAAGGTGTCCTGTGCTCTCCTCCAGTAGGTTGTCTAGGCTGAGGAAGTCAGGAATACTTGTTTGCTCGTTTTTTGAACAGTCTCATGTCTCTTTGTATCGAAGGTTGGCTTCAAAATTCTTATGTAGTTGAGTATGACCTTGAATTCCTTCCTGATCCCATCTCACAAGTGCTGGGATTTCCCAGTTATGCAAAGCTGGGGGTAGAATTTGGCACTGCGTGCACGCTAGGCAGCCATTCTGCCAATGGGCTGTATTCCCACCTCCCTGGTCTCCCCTTTTATTTGTTTTTTAGTTTTACTGAAAAACAGGAGATTTATCTATTTTCTTGTATGTGTATGGGTGTTTTGCCTGAATGCCCATCTGTATTTGCCACATGCATGCAGTGTCTGTGGAGACCACAAGAGGGTGTTGGCTCCCCTGGAACTGAAGGTACAGATGGCTGTGAGCTGCCACACCTGTGGAAGCTGGGCAGGGAGCCTGGGGCCTGGGCAGGGTCAGCACGTGCTCTAAGTGCTGGGCCATCTTCATAGCCCCTGATTAGTGTTGATTGTGACATGGACGTTGTCCACCTCTGGCCGGGCTTTCTCCATGGAGGAAGGGTTTCCAGGCTTGCAGAGTGGGTGCCTGCAGCCTGTGCTCCTGGGTTTGGATGGCGGTAGGAGAGTCGCGGAATCAGGTGAGAAGGTGAAGGTAACACACTTAGTCCCATCAGTAGGCGTCCCACGGACACCAGTGTCTGTCCCCAAGGCCCTGGTAGTGCAGTAGATCTCTGGTGTCCAGGGAAAGAGCTTTCCAGGTTCCAGGACGCCTCTAATGAAGACAAAGAGTTCCCTACTCAGGTTGTGAACCTTTGGCATCTTGGGTTTTTTGTTTTGTTTTGTTTTGTTTTGTTTTGTTTTGTTTTTTTGGTTTTTCGAGACAGAGTTTCTCTGTGTAGCTTTGGAGTCTATCCCAAGGTATTCTGTGATACCTTATGGGTATCACAGAAGGTCTTCAACAGAAGGGTGTAAGGGAGGCACTGGAAACAAATGGACCAGGCCAGAGTCCCCCTCTCTGAGAGCACGCACTTGGTAATGAGGGAGTAACTGCAGACAGGGTTTCTCTGTGGCTTTGGAGCCTGTCCTGGCACTCGCTCTGGAGACCAGGCTGGCCTCAAACTCACAGAGATCCTCCTGCCTCTGCCTCCCGAGTGCTGGGATTAAAGACGTGCGCCACCACTGCCCGGCAACTGCAGATCTTTTATGCAGTGGGCCACACCTGACTTGGGTCGCACTCGTACTTTTTCTGTCCTCTGATGGAGGAGGAGAGAGAGGCTCTGCCTGTGGCTTAGAGCTGTTACCTGCTTGGCTGTCTGGCTGCTCTCCTAATGTCTTCCCTCTGGCCCCTCTCGCAGGTAAGGTGCCTGGCGACGACTGCCCCCTGGTGTGGGGGCAGTGCTCACACTGTTTCCACATGCACTGCATCCTCAAGTGGCTGAACGCGCAGCAGGTGCAGCAGCACTGCCCCATGTGCCGGCAAGAGTGGAAGTTCAAAGAGTGAGGCCCGCCCCGCCCGCCCCGGGGCCAGTTCCCTGCCCACTGCAGCACTGCAGGCTCCGCCCCTTCCCTGAGATCCCGCCCCCTCCTCACAGTGGTACCCGGGACCTTGTTCTGTCATGGGGACAAGGATGCTTTCCCTTGGGCTGAAACAAGGTTCACTTGGCTTTTGTTTTGCTTTGTTTTGTTTCTTCCATTGCGTCATTGACACTTTTATTCAATAAGTAAAACTCATTAAAGTTCTGAGCCTTGCTGGAGGCCCTTGGTTGCCGGTTTTCTTGACATATTGATACGGCAGCAGCATGTTTTGGTAGGAAAATGCTTATGAATAAACATCTTGATGAAATTACTGCCAAGGCCTTCATGGTAACCTGAGTCACAACTCAGAAGCAGGAAAAGTTGAAGAGACTAAGCCAGGGGAGCTGGGCAAAGACCTTAGGGTTTGTTCGGGCTCATCAGCTTCCCTAACATAGGGGACCCCAGCCCTAGCTGAGCAAAGCTGGCAACCACCCTTGAGGAGCTGTTCTGGTTGTAGGGAGAGATAGCTAAGCAGGCACTAGTGATGTCCAGATATTTGGGGACTCCAGCGTGCTGTTCAGAGCCCCTTGCCTCTTCCTCAGGCTGAAGGCCAGATCTAGTGCAGGAGGATTTGGGTCCTCTGGTGTCTTAGGAATGGATAGCCCTTTGGAAACTCCTTTTCTACATCTGAGGATTATCACCCATTAGGAGAACAATAGCCCCAGCCCTAGGGTGTCTGGAAGCTCCTGGTTGGAAACCGATTTAGGCTGGTATCAGAGAGTTCTGGTCCCCTCATCACATTGTCTTCACGGACTCAGTGACCATTGCCAGTGTGAACACGTTTGCAGGCCACATGTGCCCTACAGCTTGGAGAGTAGACCAATAGGGGCAGGGCTCCATGTGTGTTGGCTATGAGACCTGCTGTTTACTCTGTATGGTGCCCTTGAGATACTCCTACTTGACTGCTTGGTTATCTGTAGCATGCTAGTCCTGGAACTGGCATCAGTTATCAGGAGCAGAGATGGGGTGTAACTCAGCCTGCAGATACCCAGGAGCTGCAGAGAGGAGCCAGGATTTGGGGTTTTGAAGCTCCTTGGGCTGACAGGTCTGGTCCATCTTAGCTAGTTTTTTCTATCCCCAGCCTGCTCACCCTCTTGGAGTGGCTTCCATGCTTGAACTAGGAACCTTCTGTGGGGAATTCACCATTCTGGGTCATCCTCTCTGAAGCTGAGGTCTTTATCTTACCAGGCACACCTCAGTGTCCTCTATGGCTACACGGCTTCAGTCTGGGTGCCTTAGACTTAAGTCTTTCTGATCTGTTATCTCAGGGGTTCAGTTGGTCCTACAGGGCTTCAGTCTGGGTGCCTTAGACTTAAGTCTTTCTGATCTGTTATCTCAGGGGTTCAGTCTGGGTGCCTTAGACTTAAGTCTTTCTGATCTGTTATCTCAGGGGTTCAGTTGGTCCTACAGGGCTTCAGTCTGGGTGCCTTAGACTTAAGTCTTTCTGATCTGTTATCTCAGGGGTTCAGTTGGTCCTACAGGGCTTCAGTCTGGGTGCCTTAGACTTAAGTCTTTCTGATCTGTTATCTCAGGGGTTCAGTTGGTCCTGCAGGGCTTCAGTCTGGGTGCCTTAGACTTAAGTCTTTCTGATCTGTTATCTCAGGGGTTCAGTTGGTCCTGCAGGGCTTCAGTCTGGGTGCCTTAGACTTAAGTCTTTCTGATCTGTTATCTCGGGGTTCAGTTGGTCCTGCAGGGCTTCAGTCTGGGTGCCTTAGACTTAAGTCTTTCTGATCTGTTATCTCGGGGTTCAGTTGGTCCTACAGGGCTTCAGTCTGGGTGCCTTAGACTTAAGTCTTTCTGATCTGTTATCTCAGGGGTTCAGTTGGTCCTACAGGGCTTCAGTCTGGGTGCCTTAGACTTAAGTCTTTCTGATCTGTTATCTCGGGGTTCAGTTGGTCCTACAGGGCTTCAGTCTGGGTGCCTTAGACTTAAGTCTTTCTGACCTGTTATCTCGGGTTCAGTTGGTCCTGTCCACAGGGTCAGCTCAACTCATCTCACATCCCCAATTTCTCTAGAGACCAGAAAACTGTAACTAACCCTGGGCATATACCTTCCCTGCATATGGGGGTCCCTGGTTTCTCCCCTTTTTCTTCTCCATTGTTCTTCTACCCTTTTCTTCCAAAAAGGTCAGGACACCTGATAGAATCCCATCACTACAACTTGTGCTCTCCCTGAACCCCTTTCGCAGGCTGAAACAGCAGGTACCGTACAGCCGGGCGTTGGTGGCACACGCCTTTAATCCCAGCACTCGGGAGGCAGAGGCAGGAGGATCTCTGTGACTTTGAGACCAGCCTGGTCTACAAGAGCTAGTTCCAGGACAGGCTCCAAAGCCACAGAGAAACCCTGTCTCGAGAAAAAAAAAAAAAAGAAGAAGAAAGAGGAAGAAGGTTCCATACATAGCTTAGAAGAAGAAAGGGAGAAGGAGAAAAAGAAGGAGAAGGCCCCGTACATAGGTAGCTTATGCCACTGACCTAGGCAGGCTCTCTCCATGCCTCCTCTGATGCGCCTGTACCTGCCCTGCCTGGTCAGGGACTGTGTCCTATTCATGATCTGACCTCTACACACAGCACATGTCTCTTACACATTACTGTCCTGTGTCCAGCATTTGAACCACTGCTCCCTAACTACACAAGTGCTAAGTTTACAGGGCAGGACCTGGGGCCACAACCCCCTGGGGCAGAGTAGACAGGGCAGGACCTGGGGTCTGGGTTTGTCTGCTCAGGTTTTTCTGAAGGCTGGAACATGAGTTTGAAGCTTCTCCTCCTCATACAGGACAACTCAAGTAGCAGTACCTTCCACCATAAGCATGAAACAAAATAGCCCAGCCTGGCATTTTTGAAGATGGCATAAGAGTTATTTTCCCAGGTCCAAGGCCCACAGAGTGAGACTTTATTGTTGAGACTGGCATATGACCAGAAGAAAAATAATCAAGGTGGTCCCTGGGCTGGCTAGTTTTATGTTAACTTGATATAAGTTAAAGTCATCTGAGAGAAGGGAACCTCAACGGTGAAAACACCTCCATCGGATTAGGCTGTAGGCAGGCCTGTAGGCCATCCTCTTTCTTTCTTGTTTACTATATATAATTTCTATTTTATGTGTGTGAATGTTTTACCTGCAAGCATGTCTGTACCACATGCATTCATTCCCGCAATGCCTGCAGAGGCCAGAAGACAGATACCTTGGAGGCAGAGTTACAATTGTGAGCTGCCATGTGGGTGCTGGGAATTGTACCTGGGTTCTCTGGAAGAGCAGCCAGTGCTCTTTAAGCAACAAGCCATCTCTAGCCTGGAAAAAAAATGTTTTCCCCAAGACAGGGTTTCTTGTTTAACATCCCTAGCTGTCCTGGAACTTACTTTGTAGACCAGGCTGGTCTCCAACTCACAGAGATCCACCTGCCTCTGCCTCCCGCGTGCTGGGATTAAAGGTGTGCGCCACTACACCTGGTGGAAATTTTCTTAATTGGTGATTGATCAGGGAATGCCCAGCCCATGTGGGTGGTCCTGGGTTATATAAGAAAGCTGGCTGAGGAAGCCACGAGGCTTCCATGGCCTCTGCATCATGCTCCTGATTCCAGGTTCCCCTGCCTCGGCTTTTCTCTGTATGCAGGATATGGAAACCAAATGAAACCTTTTCCTCCTGAAGTTGCTTTTGGTTATGTTTCATTACAGCCTAAGTAATCCCACCCTCTGGCCAATTAGACTTGGACCTAAAAAGGAGGGCAGTTCAACAGGAGGGAGGGAGAGATTGGCCTCAAGGTGTAGGAGATCCCACTGATCATCCATCCACGCACAGCCTGTGCCCCACTGCCACTCCTCCCTGTTGCCCCCCCGTCCCGCCCCCGCGCCCGCTGCAGATAAAAAGCCCAGCCTGGCTCACAGACTACATCCCCTGCTCCCGCCCGCCTCACAGCTCCATGGCCCGGTGCGGGACGCTGGTGGTCGCCGCCCTGGCGCTCATCTCGCTGCTGCCGCCGCCGGCCCTTGCATGGTACAAGCCTGCGGCGGGACCCCACCACTACTCGGTGGGCCGCGCCTCGGGGCTACTGTCCAGCTTCCACAGGTCCCCGTCCACACGACGCTCCGAGTCGCCAGCACTCCCTGTCGGAACCGGACCGCTACGCTTGGAGATGCGCTCCAGCCTAAGGAGCCTTGTGAGTGCAAGCAGGCGGTGGGTGGCGGGAGCTGGTGGGGCAGGAGCTGGCCCTCAGCCTCCACCGCCCACCCAGGCCCTGTGTGTCAAAGACGTGACCCCGAACCTGCAGAGCTGCCAGCGGCAACTCAACAGCCCAGGGACTTTCCAGTGTAAGGCGGACGTCTCCTTGTCGCTGTGGGAGGCGGAATGCCCTCGGCCTGAGCCCTGAACCCCAACCCCAACCTCGGCTGGCTGTGGTGGGTGACCCCCCTGCTCACTCTTGCTTGAAGCTGCAGCAGGCCCTGTCATGTGAGTTGGCGTTTGTTTCCCCCCCAACTCCTACCATGCTCCACAGCAAGTAGCTCAATGAATAAAGAAGCAAAACCGTCGCGGCTGAGGGTGGCTGACAAGTGCCCCTGTGAGTTGGGGTTATGACCCAGCCTCTGGCCAGGCTGTGTCTTCCAATAACAGTCCAAGTTCACAGACTCTTCTAGGAAGCCCTGCTGTGTCCTGCCTCACCCCAGGTGACTCCCGCTTCTGGGATTCCTACTGCCCCCAACCCTAACCTTGTCTTCCACACTTTGAAGTCCCTCCCAAAGACCCTGAAATACTAAGCACATAGCTACTGTGTGTTCAGCAAATAGAGAGGACAAGAAGTGAGTGCGGTATTCAGGTCCATAACTGCCCGGGAGCCCTTAGACCCGCCACAAAACTGGACACAAGCTTTCAGGCCTCACGGCTCTGGACCACCCCACGCCCCACCCCCACTGCCCTGAGAGCCAGAGGACTGACTATAAGGCTCAGTGACCTGCCTGGTCCACCCCTCACACATTCTGGGTGCCGGGTCACAAAGCCAAGTGGGCAGCTGACTTGAGTTCTGCCTCCAGCTGCTTCTCTTTTGCCCAAGGCAAACACCAGGTGCAATCTTCAGGACCTGAGTCCTGGTCTGAGTGGCTGAGCTGGCTGTGGGGCATCTTTCTCTCCATGGTGTCCTCATCAGCCACACCCCACCCAGGAGCATAGCATGCCTGCCTATGCAGTGTTCCTCTGGGGACCAACCCCTGAGTCTAGGTAGCAACACCCAGGTGGCATCCTTGACCTCCTCAGGGTGTTCCACAGCCCAGGGATCTTAGTGTGGGCACCATGCCATTCCTAGTAGGCAGCAGGGTTGAGGTAAGGAAGGAGCACTGTCCAGGGTGGAGGTGTGTGTGCCCCTCCTCCAGATCGGCTCTCCTGCCTCAGGGAGGGAGGTGGTAGGGCAGGTCTAACCTGCAGTGGCTGGGATAGGGCAGCACCACCAGAAGCCTGCTTGGGAGTCAGTTGCTTCATCACTGAGCCAGTCTCCCCTGCAGTCAGCCACCAAGAGGCAGCCATAGGAGCCTCAGCAACCACTGGACTCCATGTGGGCCTGCGAGGGTGCCAAGATCTAGACCCTGTGGTCTACAGCAGAGCCGGGGCATGTGTACAAGCCGCACAGCTTCCTGACCTGGGCTCTTCCTTCTCTAAAAGGATTCCTGCTGTGGACGGGTTTCCTGCTTCTTCGGGGGCTTGGAGCCCACAGAGCACTTCCCACCAGGATTTATTCAGTTGTGCCAAAAAGATTTACAGCAGCCACTGAGGTACAAAATGAGGACCAGAAGTCTGTGCAGAGAACAGTCAAGCTGGCCCAGCCACCGGGGCAAGTGCGTCTTCTAGGAATCAGGAATGGGGTGCTAGAACGTGCCCCAAAGTAGAGGGTACCCACTTGCAGGGTGACCCAGGACAAGAGGTCCCCAAAGTCATCCCTCTGAACCTCTGAACCTTTTCACCAAAGCTGGGTGGGCAGCTTCCAGTCAGGCGGGAGGGGTGTGTCCCAGACAAGACTAGGGCAGTGGCAGTTGGAACTGTGGATGCCAAGGACACATAGCAATACTCCTCCAGTCACAGGTGCCCTCTGCTTATCCTGTCCACTGGGCTGCTTCACTGTGTGAGCCACCCTCTCTGGGCAGCTCACCCTCCAGCAAGGCAGCTTCCTCTGGAATTGTGTGAGCTGACACCAAGACACAGCAGCAGGGCAGGGCGGGGCGAGAAGAGGTGGGCACAGGGCGAGGGCTTGAGTAACATCCTCCAGGTCAGAAGCTAGGCAGTGTCCCCTGCAGGCTGTGCCTCCTGCTGCCTCATGGCCTCCAGAAAGGCCAATTCCTTGGCTTCTTTCTTCTGATTCCGAGCTTCATACTCCAACCTGGGGCCAGACAGGTATAAACTGGGCCTCTCCAATCTTGGGAGTCGAACACTGCCTGCCCACCCAGCGTGGGAGGGGACACGCACCTGTTCTTGATGATCCTTTGCACGATCAGGTCTGTAGTGAGGTTGCTGCCACTGTCGATCTGCCGGAAGATTCCTCTCCTCTTGGGCTCCTGAAGGCCTCAATGCAAACAGAAGAAGGTGGGAACCCCCTGACTACAAAGACACCCCTGGGTGCTCCTCCACCCATGAGAGACCAATACCAGGCAACCCACCTGGTAAGGGTCAGAGCCATCCCTGTCAGGTACAATTTCTGTCTTCCCATGACATACGAGGTCCACCTGCGGGGAGGAAGCAGGGCCAGGAGGCTTCCTCAGAGAAGGTATACCACCACTGACAACCACCTAGGGCTAGCCTAGGAAAACTGGCCCTGGCCAACCCAGACAGGAGCCTCTAGGAACCTTGGCATCATGCCGTGCTCAGCCAGAGGGCAGCCTCACCTTGAAGTGACCCAGGAGCTCTGCTGTGACCGAGTATGGCGCCCCAATCACCACTTCTGAAACATACTACAGAGACACAGCCAGTAAAGCAACTCACTCAGTCCTCATTTCTGGCAAGCCAGGGCGGAAAAGGCCCCAGGGGAGCCAGTTGGGACAGGGCTACGTAGCAGGGGTCAGGGGGGCAAAAGGAATCCTCAGACTCCTCAGTAGGGGAAAGAAACTGTACCAATAGGGCCTGGCCACACTCCACCTCTTACTGGGCAGGTGGATGCCCTGCCCTGCCCTGGCTCAGAGAAGCCTGGCTCCCACATCACTCACCCGGCAAGCCAGCACGCTCAGAGTCCGCTCATGCAGGTTCATGATGGGGTAGTTCTTGCCCTTGTATCGGTTTACTTCCTAGGGCCGGGAGTTTGGCTCAGCTAAGGACTGGTGCCCTCCCTCCCAGCTGGCCTTCTGGGCAGAAGCCGGGAGAGCCACCCCCCTCACAGGAACACCCTAGGCAGGGCTATCCTGGACCCCAGAAGAGAACCACACTTGCCTTCACTAGACACCGGGAGCCTCACTCCTTTAGAGGCTATCTGTGCCCAACCCTGACCCCACCAAGGCCCCATGAGGGATCCCACAGCCCATCAGCTGATAGGGTGCTGAGAGGCAAGCAAGCAGAAAGGCAGAGACCTGGTCAAAGTGTAGGCCGGCGATGATGTAGGGCCTCTTGGCCAGCTTGTACACCTCCTCTAGGAAGTCCACGTGCCCAATGTCTACATCCGGATTAAGAAGCAGTAACTAGCTGTGTATGACGGTGTTTTCCCGTAAACCCAGTACTTGCAAGGTGGAGGCAGGAATATTGCAAGTTTTCTAGACCAGCCTGGACTACACAGGAAAACTGCCTCAAAAAAGCAAGGCCTGGGGTTGTAGCTCAGCAGTAGATCACTTATCTCGGACAGAGCCCCGGGTTCCATCCCAATCTGGGGGGTGGGGGGTGCGGTATGGGGTGAGGGTGGTGGTGGTGGTTGGGTGGCAGGGGAGGCAGCAGTGATGGACTCGGAAGGGAGGGGCTCTGTCCTCAACAGTGTGTACCCAAGGGACTCCCTGTCATTTTCCCTTGTGAGGGCCATGTCCCCTACAACCTAGCTCAATCCTGGAACCCTGGAGTCTAGGGGTTCCCATCCTGTAGCACAAATGTGGGGCAGCAGAGGCCCTAAGAGGATACGGAACAGGTCAAAGGCACCGGCCACGTAGATGACTGTCTCCCCAGGCTGGGGCTCCTTCCCAGAAGCAAACTGGATGATCTTCTGGGATGTCTGTAGAAACTGGGACACCCCTGTCCAGGGGTTCTGCCCCCCGGGGCACTATTAGCCAAGAGAAGGAACCAGTCAGTGGTAGAGGCCTCTATGTGTGCCCCTTACCCAGCACCCTCCCCAGGGCTCGGGAGTCCAGGGCTCCCTGTGCCCCTGTCATAGGTGTGGGTGAGGGAGCAAAGAGCATTCGAGGCTGGACTCCCCACAACCCCGGCCTGCAAATCACCCAGCAGCACAGCTGGGGGCTATGTCCAGGCAGGTACTTGGGGCAAGGGCAGGGACACACCATGGTAAGGCCAAGCAGGACCACTGTAGCTAGTAGGACTGTGGCTCCACCCGGTGGCCACAGAAGATACTGCAGTCAGCACCAGCTCTGCCTGGCAACACACCACCAGGAGCAGGCGCAGAGCCCAGTGGCCAGCAGTCACAGCCCTCTGAGGGACCCGGCACCCTGAGGCCACCATCTGGTCACCTGGGAGGAGACTTCTGAGGAAAGTGTGTCCCCGGCAGGTGTCGGGTGAGGGGGCTACAAAGGGAGAGAGGGCCAGGCCATTTGGTTAGATGCCACCTGTAGGCGGGCAGTCCTTGCTGCTCCTCCAAGAAGTGGCTGGTGGGACTGGCCACCTCTTGCCTGTCCTCCCTCCCAGCATCCACAGCACTGGGAAAGAGAGGGAGGAGGGCACACAGCAAAGCTCTGGGTCAGCCTTTCCCCATGGGAAGGAAGCCTAAGGTGGACAGACGGACGGACCAACAGGGAGTGCTGTGTGGTAGCTAGTCAAGTGTGTATTTCCAGAGTGGCCTCTGCAGCCAGGCTCTACTCACCTTGCCAAAACTGTCAGCATATTCCCGATACTCCGAGGACATCTCCTGCACACAAGGGCAAGAGACTAAGGTCCCCTGACTGCCAACCATGGGGACCAGCAGGCCTCAGCCCCAGAGCTCCACCACAGGATTGTCAGGGAGAGAAACAGGGCAGACCCAAGGGTGCTTAGGAGGTGCCCCTCCCTCCCTGTCCTCGTGTCCTCAACCCAGGGACCACACACCACACCCCACACCCCATGCCTGTGGACTCACCTGGCTGCTATGGTGGGCCTTGGTCACTAGCAGCATTCGACCCACGAGGTCTGTGGTGGACACACCCTGGGTGCGTTTGCACTCTCTGGGGCAGAGGTAAGGCGGAGGTTTTCATCCAGGGTACACTCCTGAGGCTCTGCTACAGGCGGAACCCACCTGAGGGACACGACCCTAACCCAGTCCCCCCACCAGAGAACCAGACTGGGGCAGGTTCTCACATCATTGGACTATGCAGTGTAGCACACGTGGGACACAGCGGCTCTGGTCTCTGTCACCCTGCTATACATTCTCTGTATACATTCTCTGGGATTCAATGGAATCCCAGGCTGCTCTGTCCCCGTGGTCACAGCTGGCTCTTAACATTAGTTAATTAAAGCAAAAAGCCAGTTCTCCAGGGCAGCAGTGACACTGCTCAATCTATGGATGCCCTATCAAGAGTGCCGATCGAGAATGTTAGCACCCGTGCAAAGCTCTGCCTGACAGTACTGCTCAGGACTGGCCACACAAGGTCACCAGGTCACCCCACAAGCATTCCTTCCTGTATCTGTCAGTCCTAACTGTGGGCCCAAATGCCTTGCAGGCTACTTCAAAGCAACAAGGAGAGCTGGGAAGGGATCCACTTGAACATCACTGGACCTACCTGTACCTCCCAGCCTGCTTCACTTCCTCGTAGGTATCTCGGCCATCTACTGTCAACGTGATGTCATCTAGGGGTGACATGCACACACACAGGATTTGTTTTTGAGAGAGAGAGAAAGATGATGTTGCTATGTAGCCCAGGCTGACCTGGACCTTGTTTTTCGAGACAAGGTTTGTCTGTGCAGCTCTGGCTGTTCTGGAACTTACTTTGTAGACCAAGCAACTTAAGAGACCTGCCTACCTCTGCCTCCCACCTGCTGGGATTAAAGGCTTGAGCCGCTATAGCCCAGCTGACTTGGAACGTTTAATGCCCCTGCGTCTGCCTCCCCCGTACTAGGGCGATGCGTATGTGCCAGCCATCACACTGGGCTCATAAACTTAAGGATTCTTAGCTCTAAGCACTCTGGCCCTTTCATTTCTGCCACTGCTGGAGGGATGGACCTGGATGGACCCAGAGCCTTCTTGTGTCTGCATGGGATGAGGAGCCCCCTATCTCTGAGATGCTGTGGGCTATCAACCCGTCTGAAAGAGCCCAGCCCCCATCTCCACACCCCACCCACTCACTGCCATGAACACAGAAGTCACAGTTGTATTTGTCCAGTGTCTCCAGTGTGGTGACGTAGGGAGCAGCGGGTACCACTTCATCCACCCACTTGATGGCCTGTACCATCTTGTACCTCTCTTCCTGGGTAAAAACTGGGGGCCCCTTATGCTTGGCAATCTCCTCTAGGGACAGAGAAAAGAAAAAAGGACAAAACAAGACAAATGATGTCTCCAAAGCCCAGTCCTTAGGAGCCTCTATCACAGAGCCAAGCAGGGAATAACCACACAAGTTCAATGGTCCATTTCTCCTAGCTTTAGCCCACAAGGCAGGACCCCATGTAAAGAGCATGTGTGCTCAGGGAATCTGCTGGTTAACAAGGATGGCCTATAATCAGGAAGAGCAGTCAGCCTCTTCTGGTCTCAGGAACTAGAGTAGGGGCAGACAATACAGCTGAGGACACTGTCCAGTGCTCTCCCTATCTGGGACCAGGCTGGCTCACTTCCTAAACTGAGTCACCACTGTATCCTGGGGAAGGATGCAGGGATCCTTCTGCCACTCCCCCTCCTTTGTCCCCTGGGCCCTGCAGGCTTGGTCAGTTGGAGTAGGTCCCAGGCACAGCAGCCCACACCTTACCATCAGTGTGCACACCCACGATGAGGTAGTCCCCCATGGCACGTGCCTGGCGAAGCTGATTGGAGTGACCATAATGCACCATGTCATAGCTGTGAGGACAAACAGGGCAGTCAGGTCCAGGACTGATCTTGACAGGAAACCGGGGGGCCTTGTGCAGGACACAGCACTGGAAGCCCTCTGGGGAGCCCTGCTGGGGGCTACTAAACCAATCCCCTGGATATTGGGCTTACAGAGGGAAAGTTGGTTCTCAGTTGTCCATACCCTGGATACTGGACTTAGGGCAGGACTCAGTTAGTGCCAGGTCTAGCAACAGTGGCAGATTCAGGGATGGGGCCTGGTAAGGTCGAGTGAGTTCCCAAGACAGGACAGTCTCTCTCTCTCTCTCTCTCTCTCTCTCTCTCTCTCTCTCTCTCTGAGTTCCCAAGACAGGACAGTCTCAGTCTCTCTCTCTCTCTCTCTCTCTCTCTCTCTCTCTCTCTCTCTCTCTCTCTCTCTCTCTCGTTTTGAGACAGGGTTTCTCTGTAGCAGCTCTGGCTGTCCCGGAACTCACTGTGTAGACCAGGCTGGCCTCAAACTCACAGAGATCCTCCTGCCTCTGCATCCGGAGTGCTAGGACTAAAGGTGTGCTCTGTACTTTTTTCTGAAGATAAGATCTCTTGTAGCCTAGGCTTTACTAAATATGTAGCCAAGAATGACCTTGAACTCCTGACTGGGAGGATTACCACAAAAACCCTTCTCTTTGGACGCTAGGGAATAAGTGCAGGGCTTTGTACATACCAGGCAAGCATTCTACTAACTGACCTACATCCCCAGCCCACAAAATAGAAGAGCTTGTCCAGGATTTGAACACGGGACTCTTCCAACCTAAACAAGCATCATATCCCCATATCAACAAGCCACACTCAAGCTTTGGAACAAGAAAACAGGCCAGAGTTAGGAGCAGACTCAGGTTCCCCACCCCCATCCACATGGTCTGGCTTAGCTCTCTGAGAGAACAAGTGCCTGTCACCCGGTTCTGGAGCTTTTATCCTCAAGTCTAGGTCCCCGCCATGACTACACTGTCAAGGTCAAAGCTACCCAGAACCCAGCCACACGCTGGGCACTGAGGTGGACCAGTGTGCACAGTGCACTGGGACCCCCTGTACTCTTCTCCATGGGCCAGGGCTGGGTCAGTCTCTGCTCAGCTTCCTCCAGAACTCCAGTGGGGTGTCATCGGGTGACCTGAGCAGCCCTGTATAGCCACCACAGTACAGAGTGGAGGCAGGAAAACACGACCCTGATAGGCTCAGGCGCCACGGTAAATTCTGGGCCAGCCCTTGTGCCCACTAGACAGGCAGGGCAAGATCAGAGGTCAGAGTCTGCATCTGGCTTTACGGCACAGGATTGTGGGTGGCCCGGGCCATAGTCCACTGACACGGAGTCAAAGCCGCTGCTGGTGACTCGGTGCAAAAGGGCAGGAGGCTGAAACTGTAGCTCAGCGGTGGAGCACTGGCCTAGCGTGCACCAGGCTACGGATCGCATCCTCATCAGGACAGCCAAGCCAAAACCAAACGGGAAATGCACCAAGTGCAGCCTGCCGCCGCCAGCCCAGACCCGGGAAGCGCTAGTGAGCGTTCCGCATCCCTTGCCATCCGCCAGGGGCAGGCACGACCCAGGGCTGACGGCGGCCAGCGGTAGGAAGGCCCACATCCCTCCTGCTTGTTGACAGTTCGCCACTTTCTTAAGGGAGGAGACCATGGCCTTCCAGCCCCGGTGACCTGGCCAATGACTACCGCGGACGGACGGACGGACGGACGGACAGCCGCATTTCCGGCTTTCCGGGCGCGCACTGCCCGATGCACCCGCGTCTGCGGACTTCACTCCTAAGTGGCCGGAGGCCGGATGCCTCGTGCGGCCTCGGAAGACTCGGGATCCGCCAACGGCCGGTGCGTGACCCGAGGTGCCCGCCCGCCCCTCGCCGCCGCCGCCCCCGCCGCCGCACTCACCAGCCATCGCACCACACCCGCACGGCGCGCTGGCCCACCGGGCCCCTGCGCCCAGCCGCGCCGGCCTCCCCGTGCCCGTTCCGGATCATGGCACCACAGGCCCCGCAAGCCCGGGGCTGCTCCCGCGACTCGCACTGCCTCGGCCCCGCCCCCGACGCTCGCGCGTGCTCACGCGGGCCTCACCCCGCCTGTCGCGGCCAATTGCGTGCGTTGCTCCCGGCCCCGCCCGCGGCTGGCCCCACCCCTCCGGCCAACCTGCGCGACCAATGGCGTGTGTCGAAGGTCGGGGCTCAGCGGGCTGCACCTCCCAGGGGTGTGCTGCAGAACTGCCTCCAGGCAGGCACTGTGCCCAGAGGGAGCCGGCTGGGACCGCGAGTAAGCGGGTGCGCTCGCCCCCACCCCACCCCAGCCCACCCCACCCGTGCATTAAGCATTCCCAGGGACCTGGTTATTTGTTTTGTTTTGAGACAGGGTTTCTCTGCGTAACAGCTCTGGCTGTCCTGAAACTTGTTTTGTAGACCAGGCTGGTCTCGAACTCCCATAGATCCCCCTGCCTCTGGCTCCCAAGTGATGGTGTGTACCGCCACCCCCACTCACCCACCCCACCCGCCTTGGGCATAGCTGGCCTCAGACATTTTCAGATACTCCGTGGTGCACGTAGAGTCATTGGGACACCAAGGCAGGAGAGAGATGTTTTAATACGACTTGCTCAGACTGGAGGCTTAGATCCGCCCCTGTGCTGCAGACCCAACACAGAAAAAGGTTTCTATAAAGTGAACGCTTTTAGTAATAAGTAGTAGAAATGGGGAGGCCCTGAGACTAGCCTGGAGAGTGAGGTAAGGCAGTGGTGGGCTCCTCTGCTGGCCAGGCCAGGAAAGACAGCTCTGTTTTCACAAAGGCCTTGCTGCCGCCTTTGTACAGGGGGGATGGAGGGGGTCGGCGTCCTTGACAGTCAAGCCCATATTGGGGCAGTTACAACAGTGCAAGAGAGGCTTCCCACAAGGACAAATGGCTAAAAAAAAACATCACCGTGAAATGCCACCCCCAAGAGTTCTTCCCACTAGATCCGGTGGGGGCACTGTAGCCTTCACGGTGACATAGGCCCCTGAACAAGCGTCAAAGCCCTCTGCAAAGTGCCAATTGTTCTTTGTCAACGCCTGGCTAGGTTGCTTTCTTCCTTTTCGAACGCTTGGCGCAGCCCCTGCCAAACCAGCCTCCTAGGATGGGGGGAGCTGGGCTAGGTGGTGCACTCTGGTCCCCAGGCGGGGCTTCTTCTCTACTTCTGCACAGCGACTTCCTACTGTGGCTACCTTCTTCACCAGCGCGGAGAGGAGTGGCCAAGGAGAAGATGGGGTCTTGCCACCTAACAGAAAGAGGAGCAGCATCAGGGAGGTCTGAGAGCCTCCCCACCACAACCCTCCCGGGCGCAGGAAAAGCTGTCTGAGGCCAACTGTCATCCTACCCCTTCCCTCTGCGTCCTAAGGGTGGCTGGGCTCTGACTATTAGCAGCTTCAATGTCACCCAGCTATAAAAGAGCTGCGGGGGACAGTCTCCCTGGGTGGCCACTCAAAGGCCGGCCGGCTGGCCGGCCACAGCTCTTGCTGAACTCTGCAGTGTCTCATCCATCATTAGTGGGCTCAGCACACACGGGAAGGGTTGTGCTCGCTGCAGGACGGCTCCATCTCCAAGGATAAGTTGCTAGCAACTCTGGGCCCCACCTTTCACTTGTATGGATGAGGGCAGATGGACCAGACCCTTTACCCTTTCCAGACTGCATGATGGGGATGGGAAGGGAAGGCCAGTTGACTAGGGGGGCATTGGCCTACAGACTAGACCATGAAGAGATCATGTATCTGATTGAGATGCAGAACCACATATCATAAACATAAGATGCAGATAAGCACTGATTTGAAAAATGAGCTAAGTTAATGTTAAAAAAAAAAACAACAACAATAACAACAAAAAACAATACAGCACAGGAGAGGCCCACGTCACAGAACACCACAAACATAACATACAAGAATTGCCAGGCCCAGAGGTGAAGGGATCCTTAATTTCTTGAACCCTTTGATTAAAAGAAGTTATTGATTTCCCCTATAAGACCCTGAAAATTCACAGAGAAAGAAAGTGTAAACTTTTCACTCAATATACACACCGCGTCTAAATTATCACAAATTCTCTATCAAGGCAATTTGATTAAGCTTTCCCCAGATATCCCAGAACCAAGGGCAGATTCTGTCTGACCAGAGTTGCAGTCCTCACCCCTTACAGTTGTCCACCCAGGCTGCAAGAGCTCTGTGGAGAAACATCCTATAGAGAACACGCTAGCAGACCCCCCTCTCCTCACAGAAATGCCAGGCACCATACCGGTCAGGGAGGAAGAGTGCACCTGTGTGGAGCCTCACCCGAGCTGGTCCCTCTGGAGGCTCACAGAAGACAGACACAGCCCATCACACAGAAGGGCAGAAATGGCCCATGCGCTGCACCCACTCACCGGCTGTAGACTGGGATCTCCAGGCCCAACTCATCCATGAGGAGCTGCATGACATCATCACATTTCCCATGAAGCTTCAGTGCGGCCCAGTCATCCTTTGGTGTCCACTGAAGACAAGAAAGGCGATGAGAGGAACCTCCAGCCCTTTGCTTGTCCCCTGCACGCTGGGTCAGCCATCTCCAGGAGCATGGACTTGTGCAAGACTCCCGGGATGCACAAATGTGGCACACCCCCAGGAATAAGGAAGAAGCTGTAAGCACCCATGTTACCTGCAAGTTCACAATGTAGAGTTTGGGCCGCCGGCTTGGAGGCTTCGTCATGCACCAGAGGCGGGGGTACTTCTTCAGTACCTGTAGGGATGGACAGACGTAACACAGGAGGGGGATGAAAACAGCAAATCTAATGCCCACTAATAGTTCTGGGCAGGCAGCCCCGTATCATACTCAACCCACAATGCGTTCATGGCATTGTCAGCACGCACCTTCAAGCTGGACCCTAGACACAGGATCGTGTCTGCTTTGCTAGCAGCTTCGGTCGCTGCCTCCCAGTTCAGAGGCTGCCCTAATGTCCCCCTCTCCCCAAAGTGCACAATGGTATCCCGGAGCTGGGTCCCACACTTATGGCAGGTCCGGCCGGTCTGGTGCCGGTGAAGGGCCGTACGCTCGGTCACATCAAACACTCGCACATACTCCCTGTTAGGGACGCAGGAGGTGCAGACCTGAGGATAAGAGCACACAATGAGTGAGACATGCCTGTCACCCAGGCCCTGCATCCCTCTGGCACTGCTCACTTCAATGTACATATTCCCGTGGAGCTCTGAGATGGCGGTTCGTGGGAGCCCACTGCGCAGGTGGAGCCCGTCGCAGTTCTGAGACACGACATGCTGTACCTGGAAAAAGAGACACGTGGCAATCAGTAAGGGACGGAGGAAGCACCCTGTATCTGTGAAATTATCCTGAGCCCAGGAGGGCCCTGTGGTAGGAAGGAGTCATGTCCTCCCCTGCTGGCTCTGAAACACTGGAAGCATCCAGGAGAACAAGCATCTGTACTGCAAGTTAGGTAGCAGCTTGGGGCACTGGATCAACACCCTCTTGGGTCCTTCTCTTTCAGGTCCCCCAGGAGCCCAGACAGATCCCTTTCCTTTGCTCAGCAGACTTCCCCTGTGGCTAGGATGCTGCCTAAAGCCAGCCCTTCCACCTGCAGACTCACAGTTGGACAGGGGCTACTCCTCCTCCTTGGAAAGGGAGCACAGCAGGGACCAAACAGGAAGCTGAGCTCCTCGGTCTGTTTATCACAGGGTGACTGAGTGAAGCAGCTCCCCGCCTGGCCGCGGAGGGGCAGCTCTGGCTCTTACCAGCTTTTGCTCATGCAAACGGGTGATGCTCATGTGTGTGAGGGTGGGCTCCGCTTCACTTAGGTCAGCAGCACTGCAGGACAGGAGAGAGAACAGGTAGAAAGGCTGCGTCAGGCAGGGGCAGCTGCTGCCTGACCGTATGAGATGCTGTGAGATGCTCACCTCACACTTCTTCCTTTCTGAAGCAATGTCCATACTCCATTAGGGCCTCGATAATCGGGGATGGAAGCTGCCTGTACAAGTGGAGAAAAAGATAAGTCCGGTGAAAGGGAGTCACCACAGGCACTGCAGAACACCCCACACGGGGTATGCCACGTTCCAGGTTTGCCAGCAAACTAGCGTCCGTTCCATGCACTGCTGACCTGTCTGGTCCCTCCCTACGGCTCTTTCCCTCTATGTGTATGACTTTCTTGTCCTGTCGGGGGCCAGCTCACCCTTCCAGACACCTCAGAACCCTGCCCTACTTCAGCAGTGAGCAGCTGTGTCCACATCTGTCTCAAACAATGAAGGGCTCATCGGTGTCCAAAGGAACAGGTCTTAGTGTTCAAGTCACATTCAGCAAACAGAAAGTCCCAGAAGTAAGCACACCTCTGTCCAAGGACTTAGATTCTGGAGCTCTGAACAGTTTTAACTCTAACTTAGCATACATACAAAAACTCTTAAGGTGAGATAAACATTAGCTCACTTTCCACAAGAAACAGTAAGTATCAAGGATGTTAAGTCTTTGGATCCTGGCTGGGGAAGCACCTTATCCTCACTGGAATATAGGGATGAAAGCTTCAAACGGTGATCAGACCACATTTATAAGCTGCATACGGTATTTAGCTGTCACTAGATTTGTAGAGGTGATATCACTGTGCCAAGTCACAGCTAGGTGGATCATCACATGGCTCTGAAGGTCCCAAATGCTTATGTCCCAGATGTCTATGGGTGAGGGCAGCAAAGGTTCCTTTCATTGCTACTGGGACATTGCTGTCTTTCTGTCTGTCTGTCTGTCTGTCTGTCTGTCATGCTTCCCATCCTCACATTTCCCTGCAGAGCCCTACTCAATGCCACTTCAACAGCATGGCTGCCCCAGGGTCTTCACAGCTTTGAGGACTGCATGTCTAACAGTGTTGTCAGTTTTGCAGCATACTTGACTGCCTATGACTGGTAGCTGTTACCTGTGTTAACAAAGGTCTTCTTTCCTGTATGTTTGTATATGTACTCACAACTGTGCACACATGTGTAGATATGCACATGTACGTGCCCCTGTGTATATGAATCTCAATCCCCACCTTATTATTTTTTTAAGAACACATTTGTTGAAGGGGGAATGCAAGTGCGGAGATGCTCAAGAGAAAGTCAGACAACAGCAGCTTGTAGCAGTCAGTTCTCTGCTTCCATCTTGTGGATTCTGAGGACCAAACTCAAGCCATCAGGCTCGGCAGCAAGTGCCATCTCACTACTCTTCCCCCTTTGTTTTCTGGCCACAAGGTCTCTCACTGAACCTGGAGCTCATGGACTTGGCTAGGCTGGCTAGGCGGTGTGACCAGCAGGCTCCAGGGGTCTTCATAGCTTATCTTACCAGTGCTGGGATGACAGCCATGTGCCACTGCTGAGCATAATCATATGGACGCTGAGAGCTCAAACTCGTCCTCATGCTTGCACGGCCAGTACCTGACCAACCGAGGGATCCCACCAGACCACCTTAGGGATTCTTGAGAACAGAAATCATCTGGAGTTCACCTTGGCTGAACCTATGTATGCCAAATACTCCACGCTCACCCTTGATCATATGTCAGTTACAAAGCTAATCATCCCTTAGCCCAGGAAAGTTCTCAGAGTCAAGACAACAGCATTTCTCGTCTGTATCTGTTGAACTGTGACTCTTACTGCCTTGTTTCTTTTCTTTTTCTTTTTTTCTTCTGTTTGTTTTGAGGCAGGGTTTTTGCTTCAAGCTTTGAGCTAGGCAGGCCTCGAACTTTTGATCTTGAATTCCCTCCTCTATCAGGCTCCACCTCCTGAGTCCTGAGATTAGAGGTTTGGGATTTGACACTGGTTTTCTATTTATCTTTCTTCAAGGAGTAGGAGACCAGGAGAAAGTCCAGGGCTCCAGTCCGTCCACAACACGTGGGTCAATCAATCAATCTGTCCCCTTTAGTGGAGAAGAGATTGATCATCAGGCAGTTTGGCCACTAGGCCATACTTCTTCCTGTTCATGCTTGTCTTTAACTGGCTGTCACAAGTCAAGCGTTCTCAAAGTCTCTGGCTTAGTCAAATTACCATTATTATTAGTAACAAGGACTCTACGTAGACCTGGCTGGCCTTGAACTTACAGAGATCGGCCTGCCTCCGGACTGCTAGGCGTGCGCCACTACGCTCAGCCGACCTTAATTAGATCTTAAATCTAGTGTTGTCTTCGGGTCTCTGAGAAAAGAGGACACCTTGGAGCGGCTGAATTCAAAGGCGACTGAACTTGGTCAGTTGCTCAACTCCAGCACCGCGCAGTCCAAGTTTGTGTCCCAGAAGGGGGCGCCCCTCGCCTACCGTGCTGATTCCGGCGCCCGTGTAGACCACCAAGTGTTTGGCATTCCGGACAGCTCCGGCCAGTTCGCGGACCTTCCTCCGCAGCTCCTCCGGGTCATCACACACCTGGCGGGGAGCCGGGGCTGGTCACACCGCCGCCGCCGCGCCGCCGCCGCCCCGCCCCCGCCGCCGCCGCCCGCGACTCGCCTCCTCCTGGCGCCGCTTGAGGCCCTCACGCCGCCGGCTCCGACCCTGCAGCTCCGTCACCAGGTCCTCGCTCTCGGCCAGGAGCCGGCCCTCCTCCGCGCTGCGCTCCGCGGCCGCCTTCCTCAGGATGCGGGACACCTGCGGGCGACAGAGGTCAGCGGCTGCACACGCGGGCACGGCCGCGGGCACGGCGGCAGCCTACCTGGCGGAGGCGCTCCCGCTGCTGCTCCTCCCGCAGCCTCCGGACCCGCTCGGCCGCCTTGCGCTCCGAGCGGCTCAGACCGCCACCGGCTGCCATCGCTCCCTGGACCGCGCTTCCGGCTTCCGCTTCCGCCTCGCCCGGCAGCCGCAGGGACGCATGCGCGCGCCCGGCCCACCCCGCCCCTTCCGGCTCGCCCTTCACACCCTAGTTTCCTCCCCTCTCCTCCTCGTTGCAAAGAAATAGCAGCAGGTCTCTTTTAAAAGGTGTTTATTGATCATATACAAAATAAAGAAAACCTTATATATCACAAACATACACTATGTACAGCAATAAATACCCGGGGGGCCAGGCCCAGCGCCGCCCCTCCTGGACAATAATTTAGCAATAAATACTGCGCAGGGCACAGGTGGGCACCAAGGCTGCTGTCTGCTGGGCCAAGCGGCTGATCGCTCTGCACTGGTGCGAATGCCCAGGCCTCACCTCGCAGCCAGATCCCTGATGGCCCTACCCAGGTGCAAGAGACTGGGTCTCACCTTGCAGCCACACCCCAGCCCCTTCTCACTTGGATCTTTAAGGACCCGCACCCCATTTAGGGAACTCTCTACTAACCTCCCCCTGGCTTCAGCCCTGCAGGGCAGGCAGGGGCTGATCAACTCTGCTTGGACACACCTCTCAGCACCAGGAGACCAACAGAGCTGGACACACAATAGCCCTTGTCCTGTTGCCCTAAGTTGCCAGGAGAAGGCTTTCTGCACCCACTCCCATTTGGTTAAAGGCTTCAAGGACTAGCAGACAGAGAGGACGGGAGCAAAGATAGGACCGGGGCATAAAGTTGCTAGAGGGGCTGAGAGCCCAAATGGGGTCATAGAGAACAGGGAATTCTGTCAGGGACACTTCCTAGAACACTCCACTTTAAACTTCCAGAGACACTCATGCTGCTCACGCTGCTGCTCCAGGGACAGGGTAGAAACGTGCGCAGCTGGCCCAGCAGGTACAGCACACGCCCAGGGTACATGCCAGAAACAGGCAGGCCACAAGCAGCTCCCAAAATTCCACACTCTGTGTGGTACTGTCCTCTTCTCCACAACTGCTCCCAAACCAGGCAGCCAACAGGGACATGAAAACATGCCAAGAATTATTCAGTGGCTTTTGGGGAAAAAAAAAATCGTTAATGTGTTGGTTCCTTTCACCAAACCACAGCCTAAAAAAGTAACTCAGAAGATCCCAGAGCGGAAACAGTGCAGCAGGCTGTGGCTCAGACATCCCAGCTGTGGATGGGAGCTTTGGCCGAGAGGCCACACCAGAGAGGGAGGTAGTAGAGAAGTGGCCTCACCGTCTCAAAATGGGCTGTAGCTTATCAAAACCGCACACCCTGGCACTGAACACCAAGGCTGCTGCTAACACACACAGAATACACACAGACCTGAAAGGTGGACTGAGAACAGCCTGTAGGGAAGCCTGGTGATGACAGTAAACCCAGAGTAACTCAGTGTTGCCATGGAGGCCCTGCACTAATGGCACAATACCCAGGTCAGCAGCCAGACACGATGGAGGGGAAGGACTCTCTGGGGCCATACTCTAGAGAAAACTGATCCATCTCATGTGGGTTTTTCTTTGAAATCTGAGTGTCCATGTCCAAGGATGGAGGTCAGGCAAAGTCAAGGTAGGAGGCAAGTTGCACAATAATGGTTTACTTAGCGGAGTACTTTGGGAGACCTGGCCTCAGCCAGAGCTCTCCATTCGCTGTGTCAGAAAGTCAAACACAACACCCTCACAGTAGGAAAACAACCAACAATGATCAGAAAGACGGCCAACAGTCACACTTCGGACACAGGATTTACTGTCACGGGATCAAGGAGAAACACTGCCGGACTGGCTCAATAGGGAATGTGCCCCAGACTCAAGCAGATGCTGCAATCTGAACACTAGGAGCATGGCCCTATGCAGTCCAGAAGCTGAGATCCCCTCCTTCTGTTCAACCTCCTCTTTCTCACCCTCCTGCAAGCTGGAGCTATGCACACAGAAGGCCATGCTCAGTCATACACGACCACTCAGCCAGGACCAAGGAACGTGGAAAGCCTGTCCCTTTCCTCGGCTAGGCATGGGCATAATGCATCCCAGCTCTGCTGCCAGTCAGAATCAGCAACTCATCTGGGTACCAGTTTGAGAACCAAAGGGAGGGTATGAGGTCATCTGGTGACTTAAAATCAACAGTCCAGACTTCCACTCACATGACTCAGGCATCAATGGGAGTGTCTGAGCACCTGGAGCCAAAGAAGCCCACCAAAATGCCTGGGCTGGCAGAGGTCCTGCTCCCAGAGCACTGCATGCTGGGTCAAGCTGAGTGAAAATCCTGCTGCCCACGAGGTAAAGGCCTGTCAGGCCAGTCTTTCCTTTCAGCAGCTCACATTCTGTGCTTTTCAGGGATCCAGGGCCCCCAGAGAAGACACCAGCAATGCCAGAAAGAGGTCAAGGGCCATGTGACCAGACAGGAATACAGCCTCTTGCAGATGGGCATCCGCCTATGAGGAGCTTCCCGAGCCAAGCCTAGAAGGTGGGTAGCCTCTACTGGATTAGCTGGGCTGAGGAGGCGGGCTTGGACCCTGCAGAGAAGCACCTCCAAGTCGAACAGCGGATCCCTGGAAGACACAGATCCTGAAGGGAGGCATTAAGAAGGGCCCAGAGCCAAGAGCTGCAGACAGTGGGGAAGAAACAGACCTGGTCCTGAAGCCAAAGCCCTTGTCTGGCAACGGTGGAGAGGCCTCCAGGCTCTCACAGTGAGGCAGGGAAGAATAGATTGCCCCAAGTGGGACCCCTGACCAGTCTGCCTGGGAAACAACACCCCACAGAAGGGGGCTTTAGGGATAGCCCAACCCACAAAGTAGGCTTCTGGGGTGGCCTAGCCGAGGCCCCAAATGAAGCTATAGGAACAAAGCTGAGGCCAAGAGGAAGACAGCCAGGGACGGGTAGGACACAGCCCTGTGGGCACCCACAGTGACTCCTTGGTCCCTGCAATGCCACCACCCAGGACCAGAGGTGGTGGGTATGGAAGCAGCAAGGGGGCCAAGACAGCTCCCAACCTCACTTACTCTGCCACTGTGTCAACCCAAGCCCAGGACCCACACTCAAAGCCGAGGCTCAGAGGGACCAAGTGGCAAAGGAGGGGACCAAGTGCAGAAGAATGTGAGTGTGAGCTCTGCCTGGGACCCCAGCCCAACCCAGGCCCAGCAAAGCCAGCAGAAGCAAAAACACAACAAACTCCAAACAACAAACACATACACACACAAAAAACCATACACAGGGACAGCCACAGGTCAAAGGTCACCAGAAGCACCAGCACTTTACGGCTGCACAAAAACCTCACCAGGCACGGACAACACCACGGCACCGGCAAGACGGAAGCGGGAAGGGCAAAGGAGTAAGTCACTTTCGGTACAATTGCAAAAGATATCAAAGAGGACCGCCTCTGGTCGGCTCGCAGCTTGGCTTTTTTTTTTTCCTTTTTCTTTTTTTTAAACTAAGTTTTATAAGTAATGTCTGATAACTCTGTGTATAAAAACTAAACTCCAACAGCCACAGAGCTGTCCCCAAGTTTACAAGAAAGGGATTTTTTTTTTAAACCTAGCAAAGTTTATACTATACTTTCTTCCCTTTTCCATTTATATGGTCAAATGTTGGGTTTCTTTTTTCTTTTCTTTTTTTTTTTAAGACAATTTTATAAATACTCTGCAGCTTTTTTTTCTTTTTAGCTCTTAAACATATAATTTAATAACTTCGTAAAAGGAACTTCTCTTTTAAATAAAGGGCTATATAACCACACAAATAGGTCATGTAAACAGTGACACCGGACCCATCGCAGGACACACTGACACGCCTCCCACCCACACTTAGAACCGGCGATTTGGTCTTATCCAGTGCACTGTGCCAGGCTCCAGCACCATGGTTTCTGCCCCAGTGCCCAGGCTGGTGGCCTACCCATCCAGAGCCTTCAAGACATAACCACTTTTCAGGGCAGAGCCCATCTCTTCCTTCGGGATCAAGCTGAGAGGCCCACTGGAATCTGAAGAGAAAGCTCCCAAGTCCCACTGCAGACTGGCAGCCTGTAGGGCCTGCAGACCACCAGAGAGAAAGGGCAGACCTAAGCCCAGTGCACTCTTGTCCATTCCTGCAGTGCCCACTCTGGACTCCTAGCCTGCATGGCCTTGGTACAAAGGGGTTAGGGGCAACCCAACATCACTGTTGAACTGACCAATCCCAACGTACAAAACACACGCGTGACGACAAGGATGATAGGGGCTCAGCCCAACGCCCCTGGGTGCAGGTTGTGCTTTGCAGGGAAGGAAAGGGGAAAGGGAGGGGGAAGAAAGGGAACAGGAAAGGAAGAGGGACAGGGCTGCCAACTTTGCCACGCACTCAGTGGCCCCTAAAGACTGCCTGGCCACTGCACGGTGAGTCCTATGACCGAGCATCTGTTTTGGACTTTACTATTGTAATGACGCTGGTGGCAGCCACCTTGCCAGGGACCAAAGGCCCCAGGCCAGCAGCAAGGGGACCCCGAGCTGGGGCCACAGGGCTGCGGGCCACGGTCCTGGCAAAGTTCTGCAGGGCCTCATACTTGGAGCGCAGGGCGTCAAGCTCCAGCTTCATGCTGGCGTTTTCGGAGGCCAGCTTCTCCACTTCCTGCTGCAGCTCCGCCTTCTGCTTCTCCAGCTCCTCCTTCTGGGTCACACGCTTCACTCTGCAGCTGGCTGCGTAGCCGCGGTTCTTAAGTGTGCGCCGGCGCTGCTTCAGCTGGATGATCTCTTCCTTGGACAGGCCTCTCAGGTGCTGGTTCAGCTCTCGAACCGACATGGTCACCAGCTCCTCATCAGTCAGGCTGGTGCCATTCTCACCCGGCTCCCGCTTCACCTGGAGGAGAATTCACAGGGTCACGGGGTCACGGCAGAGCAGGAAGGCCCACCCCATCACACCCCGAGCCCAGGTTCCCCACTCACCTTCAAGGCCTTGTTTCCTTTATTGGGGGTCGTCATAACCCGGGGGCACAATGAGCAGGCACTCTGCAAGACACAGAGCACAGGTCAGGACCCTGTAGACCCCCTTTACACCCCAACAGGAAGCTTGCTGTCCGGTGCTCAGCCCACTGAACCTTGCCCTCACCTGACCTGAGCTGGGCTGCTTCAGAAGGCCCTTTCCCTAGAAAGACAGGTGGGAGATGGGGAGGCTTTACCCAGGGAAGAGCCAGCTGTGTGAAGGCAGAAGACAAAGGGAGCAGAGAGAGATTAGAAGGTCTGGGCTGCAGGAGGGGCAAGCCTAGAAGGAAGCTGAGCTTTAAAAATAACCCCAGCACTGCCCCAGAGCACACTGTTCCTGGCGAGTCACGCTGACTCAGCACATCGCCTCCCTCTCTTCCTGAGCCGCTCTCCCATTCCTAAGGCCAGCCAACAGTTCCCCAGGAGACCCACTACTGGGACCAACGGCAGGCAAGGGTCAGTCAAGGACCCTGTACTGCAGGGTCCTACTTTCCATGTATTTGTCCCTAAGCTTGCCCAGGACAAAAGAAAGCCCTTTCTCCCTCTAGGACTTAGGAGGCTGCTTCCTGCCTCATTTTGGCAGAGGACCAACCAGGTTTGCTCTAACTGTGCTGACTGGGAATCCTCTCACCTTCCAGGTAGCAGGCAATCCAGCTGGGAGGAGCTGAGCCCAGGCCCCTCCAGTCCTCCCTGTCCACCTCCTTAACAGATGGAGTAACCATCCTGTGGCTTGGTTGCGGCATCCTGTGCTCCTGCCCCACCCGATACTGGGTGTTTCACAAGGGCCCCCACAATTAACAGAGGGAGGGCACTGTTAGCTGGTAACAGGCAAGAGCCAGCCCCTTTTGGGTCACTGGCTAGTCTCTGGCTCTCTGCCTAGGGTCAGTGACCACAGGGCCAGGGAACAAAAGCACAACAGCTACCTTCTACGGTCAGCTACCCTCTGGCACTTTTTAAAATTTCTGATTTCTAAAGCCTTGCCAAGAACATTTTTGTATACCCAGGCTGGGAATCCCCCACTTAGCCCAGCACCATGGCTACAGATGCAGGGAAATGGAAGGAACTGCAGGAGAGGTTGTTGCAGTGTCTTCCAGGGGAGGCTGAAGGCTGTAAGCACTTTAGGCAACAATGTGTCGGGGTGGGGGGTGGGGGGTGGGGGTGGGGGGTGGGGGTGAGGAGTGGGGGTGGGGAGTGGGGGGGTGCTTCTTAACACTTATCAAAAGAACTAAAGTGTGAGCCAGGGAGGTAGAGGCTCCTGTTCTCATCTGAGCAAAGACCCTACTACTCTCAGTCTTGCACAGGACGTGCTAAGCACAGAAGCTGGAGACACTTCTCCAGGGCCAGATTAAGAGCATTTTCAGAGGCAAGAGTCCCGTTAGATCAAAGAGAAAGAAGTCAGGGCTAGGGGTCTGAAGAGGAGCTGCCTTTCTTAGAAGGTGGCCCCCGGCTCACACCAGGAGCACAAGAAAAGGTGAGAGAGGCAGCCCTAGCAGGAGCTTTTTTCACACAGACTGCAGACTTCCCGCGATTGCACAGGGAAGTGCAGTGTGTGGTAGCTGGGAGCTGAAAAGTGCCTCCTCAACAGATTTTCCCCTCTGCTGAAGGCCTGATCAGCACAAGTGCAGCCAACTGCCTCCTGGTCAAAGGTGTGTGTGTGTGTGTGTGTGTGTGTAAGGTGTGTGTGTGTGTGTGTGTGAGTGTGAAAGGTGTGTGTGTGTGTGTGAAAGGTGTGTGTGTGAAAGGTGTGTGTGTGTGAAAGGTGTGTGTGAAAGGTGTGTGTGTGTGTGAAAGGTGTGTGTGTAAGGTGTGTGTGTGTGTAAGGTGTGTGTGTGTGTAAGGTGTGTGTGTGTGAAAGGTGTGTGTGTAAGGTGTGTGTGTGTGTGTAAGGTGTGTGTGTGTAAGGTGTGTGTGTGTGTAAGGTGTGTGTGTGTAAGGTGTGTGTGTGTGTAAGGTGTGTGTGTGAAAGGTGTGTGTGTGTGTAAGGTGTGTGTGTGTGTGTAAGGTGTGTGTGTGTGTGTGTGTGAAAGGTGTGTGTGTGTGCTCGCCCGTGCTTGTGCATGCTTAAGCGGGGAGGGAGAGCAGGTCTCAGCAAAGCTAGTGTTTCCAGCTGCCTGCCTAGCTCCTGCCAACCTAGGGTCACACGGTGACAAGGCAGACAGCTTTGGGGGACAGCTGTCCTGAGGTATAGTTCAGAGCCTGAGGAAGCTGCTCAGAGAAGCTGCTCAAGGCCAGCTTGCCCCCCAGCTCTGCTCTCCTCCAAATACTCTCAGAGCAGACATCTGGACACTAGTCTCAAGCAAGACAGTGGCCCTTCCTCAACCTTTCGGGCAAACTCCAGTGCACGAGGCCCAAACTCAGGTCTCCCCTACCCCAGATACTGACAGTATTTGAAAACAACTTAAATGTCACAGAAGCATAGTGACTCCAAAGTTTAAACACCTCTCTGGGATCTTGAATTTTCATAGGGCACAAAGTTCCACCCTAAACGAAACACCTGGCACCTACGAGCATTCTCAGGGCTCAGTGTAGTAAGTGCGGATGGGAAGTCTCTAAGCCTAACCCCAAGGTCAGCTTAAGCTAGCCATGAAACCCCGGGCAAGGAAAGCAATGCGGAATAGAGCTCGGGACCCTTCACAGCAAGAGAAATCAGTAAACATCCACGCAGCCATGCAAAGGTGGGGGCCACACCCCACACAGGCTGTCATCAGGTCAGCCTCCCAACAGGGCACACACACTTTTTGCTAACTTCGGGCGACAGTGGGACCCCAAACTCTTCTGACAGGGATAAAGGAGAGGTAAATGAGAAAGAACTACGTTCTCCACTCCATGCTCGCACCTCAAAACTTCCACCGGGTACCATCCACGCTTCCCTCCCATTAGCTGGCAGAGCTGCCCCGGCTTCCTCAAGCCACACAACCCTTCTGTCCTGACTCCCGGTCTTTTCGGTGCAAGGCCGACGCCGCCCGGCCAGCCAGGGTCACTCAGAAGGAAAGCCTCCTTCCCAGACAAGCGGGCTCGGCCCACCTAGGCTCCTCCCCTCAGCGTACTCCGATCGGTCTCCCAGTTTGGGGAGCTGGACCAGGAGCCCCAGAGCCTAGGGGGATGCGTAAGCCCGGGGCTCTACCTTCCACCCCGCGAGGAACCCGCGGCGCACCCCGGTGATGCGTCCCTCGAGGCCTTTGCCTCCAACTCACAGGTCCGATAAACTTAAACACGACCCCCGGCTCCTGGCCCGACCTTCGCCGCCCGGATCGAGCCCTGCCGCCCGCTCGGACTGCCCGAGAGCCGGCCTGGGCCCCCCGCCCCGGGCCCGCGTCAGCAGGAGCACCGAGTGACCTCATGCTGATGACTCAGCACGTCTCCGCTGGGCTCGCACGCGCGTGGCGAGCCCAAGCCGCTCAGCGGGGTCTCCCCGCCGCCGCCGCCGCCCCTGCCCCTGCCCGCCCGGCCCCGCCCGCGCGGAAGCCGACAGACACCTGATGAGTCAGCAGCTCGGTGCGGCCGCCCCGCTGACCCGGGCAGACGCGCCGACCTCGCCCTTTAATCGCGCCCCCCGCGGGGCGCCCGGGGGTCCGTCGCGCGCACGCCCGGCGCTCCCAGCCTCGCCTCGCCCGGCCCACAGCCCGGGGGTGGCACCGGCGAGCCGCCGGCTTCCGACCGCCTGGCGCAGAAACCGGGGCCCGCGCCGCCGTCGCACGGTGCGCCGCAGCCCCGAGGCCAGGCCCCGCCCCGCCGCCCGCCCGCCGCTCGCCCGCCCGCCCCAGCCCCCGCACTCACCACACTGCGGGCCCCGGCGGGCCGAGGCGGGGCTGGGGCGGGGCCGCGCGCGCTCCGAGGCTGCGCGGGGCTGGGGCGGGCGCGAAGGGTCCGGGCCGCGGGCTTGGGGCGACTGGGCGCTCGCGCGGGCCGGGCCGAGCGCGCTGGGAAGGCCGGGCCGGACCGGGTCAGAATCCGCCACCGCCGCCGCCGCCGCCGCCGCCGCCGCCGCTCCTCAGACGTCACATGATGTTTGGTCACGTGGGCTCCATTCATGAAGCGGCGACGCGGCCGGCCCGAGCTTAAAGGGAAAGGCGCGGCGACGGCGAGGCGAGCGCGCCCCAGCACGCCTGCGCAGCCCGGCGCCGTCGTCCCGGCAACCCGCCGCGCCCAGCGGACGTCTCGCGGGACTCGCGCGGCGCCCTCCGCGTGCCGAGCTCTCCGCGGCGCGGACACCGGTGGCTCCGGTTCCCCCCGGGTCTCCTCGCCTGCTCGGGCCGAGGTCGGAGGGCAGGTTTGCCCGTGTTGCCGCGTCCACCGGCACGCGGGGTTTTCTCGGGACAGCGAGCGCACCCTGGCTTGGGGTTCCGGGCGATGCCCCCGCCTCTGCCTCCCGGAGTCGCCGCGCCACGCGGGGCCCCCGCCCGCCGTGCTGATGATGTGACACGGTTGCGGAGCTTCTTACCGCATCCTGTTGCGATGCCCCCTCGTTCCCGAGTGGGTCAGAGAGCTGGGAAGGCCCAGCCCACACCCCGGCCCGCGCCCCCAAACGCCCGACTGGCACTGGGGCTTCGCGGTGCGCGCTGATGGTCCCGATCCCGTTGCGGTGCAGCGTCTAATAAAAAGTGAAAAAGCGGGAGAGTTTCAGGTCTTTCTACGTGGCCCTCCCTTCTCAGGTGGAAAGCGGGCTGGGGATGGGTTTGTGTGTGTTCTTCCTGTTCAGTGCCACTGGGTAGCGGATGGACGTGTGGCACAGGCTAAGCCAGGATCCTCCAGTCCGTTCCGCCAGCCTCCAGGAATTTGTTTGGGGATCTCACACCTCAGTTTATTGTCACTGCCTGTCCTGTAGGGCCAAAAGTAGTTCTTAACATTGTATTTCTTAGGGGAGTGTGTGTGTGGGTGGGGTCTTTATCTCTCGCTGGGTGTAGCTAGAGTCTCAGGGTACAGTGTGGCTTGTGTGAATGTAGACTTACTCCCTATGCCCTCAGGGTTTCTGTTGTCTTCATCCTCCTTTCCTTTGTTTTTTTGTTGTAGTTGTAAGACAGGGTCTCACTCTGCAGCCTCGGCTGGCTTAAGCTCAGCAGCAACCCTCCTGCTTCAGCCTCCCGAGTTCTGACGGTACAGGCACGAGCTTCCTCCCACGCGCTCCTTGTTTGCCCTTATTTATGAAGATAAGTCTTACTCTCTTGCTCAGACTAGCTTCAAACTCTTGGACTCAAGAGTAACTGGGGCTTGCTGGGCTGTGGTGGTGTACTCCTTTAATCCCAGCACTGGGGTAAGGGTGGGGGGTCAGAGGCAGGTGGATCTTTGAGTTCGAGACTAGCCTGGTCTAAAAATCGGGTCCAAGACAGCCAGGGCTACACAGGGAAACCAATCTTGAAAAACAACAACAACAAAAAGTAACTGGGACTCCAGGCATGCACTGGGATCAGGAAGCCCTCAAGCTCTTTTTTACCCCCCAATGTTAGGGGTCAAACCCAGGATATTAGACATACTAACACACACACACACACACACAATGTTAGGGGTCAAACCCAGGATATTAGACATACTAACGCACGCACGCGCGCGCACACACACACACACACACACACACACACACACACACACACACACACACACACGTATTATTAGGTTAGAGGAGATGCAGGAGCCCCTAGCCACTCTCCCCCCTCAGGACTTGTTCTTTCATCTGCTGCTCCCTGTCTCACCTGCTCAGGCATCCTTAGGAGTGCATGCTATGGGTCCTGGGGCAGCTACTGAAGGGCACAGTTGCCGGGTTGATCCCTGTTCATGGATCCCACCCCTTACGTCGTGGTCCTCACAGCATTTGGTCTGGCTTTCATTCACACCTCAGAGTCATCTTTGCGAGTCATCGGGGTCTTCCACTGTCAGGGCGTCTCAATCCCCAGTC
This sequence comes from Cricetulus griseus, assembly GCF_003668045.3. Lineage (NCBI taxonomy): Eukaryota > Metazoa > Chordata > Mammalia > Rodentia > Cricetidae > Cricetulus > Cricetulus griseus. The sequence goes on from NC_048600.1 coordinate 133,130,398, forward strand.
CTTGCTCGGCATTCATAGGAACCTAGTCTTGGTACAAAGTTTGGGCATGTTCACACCCAGGGCCACAAGTGTCTCCAAGAAATAGTCAGTGATGAACCCTTCTGGAGTCTCTGGGGTTGTGGTGTGGAGCTGATTCTTCGGCGTAGAGAGCCCTAGGTTTGGGGTTAAGCCTGAGGCTGGTGCTACATGTCATGGCCCTCATCCCAAGGGTCCCATGGAGAGGGGGACACTCCGGGAGGTGACCCAGTCTCCGGAATCTTCCTCAGGATGGACAGAGCCCTGACACCTATAGAGCAGTGGGTAGTGTGTGTATTCATGGGGGAGGGCGGAGGGAAAAGTAGAATCCATATTGAGGGGCTGGAGAGATGGCTCAGGGGCTAAGAGCACTGGCTGCTCTTCCAGAGGTCCTGAGTTCAATTCCCAGCAGCCACATGGTGGCTCACAACCATCTGTTATGAGATCTGGGATCTGGTGCCCTCTTCTGGTGTGCAAGCAGAATGTTGTATACATAATAAATAAAAAAAATCTTTTTTTTTTTAAAGAATACATATTGAAACGAGACCCCAGGAGCACATGTGGATCTAAATGGGGCCTGTTGTTGGAGAAGGACAGACCTGCCTCCACCATATAAATCTCACCTACTCAAGACCTCTCCCCTAAGGCAGGACGGTGGTGGCGCACGCCTTCAATCCCAGCACTCGGGAGGCAGAGGCAGGTGGATCTCTGTGAGTTCGAGACCAGCCTGGTCTACAAGAGCTAGTTCCAGGACAGCCTCCAAAGCCACAGGGAAACCCTGTCTCGGGGAAAAAAAAGAAAAAAAAAAAAAAAAGAACCCTCCCTGGCTCCCCACTCTGGCTCAGGATACTTGTCCCTGGGAACAGTGGTGGAGAAGAGAGGAGCCAGAGTCTTAAAGAACATAGAGGTTCAGGAGGCTCATTGTAAGAGGCTGGCAAACAAGCCTCTCTTTTGCAGAGTGGGTACCACCTGCCACACGACATCAGCACAACCATCTCTTGCACAGTGGTTCAACACCCCCCCCGGCACACCCCCCTCCCCTGTCTCCTGTGTCCCCAGCACTGTTTTTTTTTTCTTTTCTTTTCTTTTTTTGGCACAGCTGGAGTCTGTCTTTCAACCCTCTCAACCAGCCTCAGTTCTAAACTGTTCATGGGAAACTAGAAAAGGGGGAGTGTGATCCTGATGTGAAGCCCCCTGGAAGACCCCTTCCCTCTGACCTGCTCTCTGCTGCACAGAAAGCCACCAGCTCACCTCTGCTCCCACTCTTCTGCATAGTCAACTCCCAGGCTCCCTGAAAAAATGTATATATCAACTTTTGAAGTAGGGACCTCATCTTCCTGTCTCAATGCTTGCTCAGTGACTTCTAATTAAAAAAAGCATCAACACCAGGCAGTGGTGGCGCACACCTTTAATAGTAGCACTCTGGAGGCAGAGGCAGGTGGATCTCTGAGTTGGAGGCCAGGCTGGTCTACAGAATGAGTTCCAGGACAGCCAGAGCTACACAGAGAAACCCTGTCTTCAAAACAAAACAACAATAACAAAAATTTGATGCTGCTACAACTCCAATATGGTGTTGCCTACAGGGAAGGTAGGCATTCTAAGTATTTTCATACAAGATTAATGATTCAATTAGTGAACAAACAAGAAAACAGAAACACATCTAGCTGGGCATTGGTGACACACACCTTTAGTCCCAGCACTCAGGAGGCAGAGGCAGGTGGATCTCTATGAGTTCAAGACCAGCCTGCCCTACAGAGCAAGTTCCAGAACAGGCTCTAAAGCTTGGAAGAAAAAAAAAAATCTAAATTTGTAGACTTTTGGCTGGGTGATGGTGCCAGCCATCACCAAGCTGGGCATTGGTGACACACACCTTTAGTCCCAGCACTCAGGAGGTAAAGGCAGGCCGATCTCTGAATTCAAGGCCAATCTGGTCTATAAATCAAGTTCCGGGACAGCCAGGGCTACACGGAGAAACCCTGTTTTGAAAAACCAAAAGTAAACAAGTAAATAATAAAATAAATTAGTAGACTTTGATGCTAAGAACAGCATTTTAGGGCTAGTGATGACTCAGCAGATATGAGAAAGCCTGGGTTACCTCCTGGAGAGTCCTCTCTACAAGTCCCGGAGGACGGGGTGGATGGCAGTAACATTCATCCTTCACAAGACCTGAGCTCAGTTCCCAGCACCTATGTGGAGCTCACAACTATTTGTAACTCCAGTTCCAGGGGATTCAATGTCCTTTTCTGGCCTCCAAGGGCCCCAGGTACACACGGGGTGCACATACATACATATGTGCAAACATTCATACACATAAAAACTAACAATATATTTTTTTCGAAGCAGGGTTTCTCTGTTTCCCTGGCTGTGCTGGAACTCACTCTGTAGATCAGGCTGGCCTTAAACTCAGATCCACCTGCCTCTGCCTCCAGAGTGCTGGGATTACAGGCGTGTACCACCATTGCCTGGCTTTTTTTTTTTTTTTTTTTTTTTTTTTTTTTTTTTTTTTTTTCTGAGACAGGGTTTCTCTATGTAGCAGCTTGCTGTGTAGACAGTCTAGCCTTGAACTCACAGTGATCTGCCTGCTTCTGCCTCCAAGTGCTATAGCACTTGCTTCTAATCCCAGTATTCAGAAGGCAGAGGATCCTTCTCATATCTGTACACGTGTGTGTGTGTGTGTGTGTGTGTGTGTGTGTGTGTGTGTGTGTGTGTGACCTGGATTCTGTCCATCTGGAAAATTCTGAAACTTCTCTCAAAGGGTTCCTCCTCACCAGGAACTTGGCCTTGCCCAGCCTGGATCCACCAGCAAAGCATCTCCCGTTGGCAAGCTTCAGGGGTAGACACTGAAGAGGTTGGTGCCCCTCACCAAGTCAGTGTGCCAAGCCCTGTTATGGTGCCAGTCTTGAGGCAGGTTTGTTATGATGGCGGCACTGACGCTCTGTAGCCCTCTGCTCTATGGAGGACCTTCAGCAGGACCATAGCCAGCTTTATGGGACCTGTGTTACTGGCTCCTCTCTCAGCATTACACTCCCCTGTCCAGGCAAGCCTCTCTCCACAGGTGACCAATAATAAATGGAAGCCTTTAGAAAAAAATTTTTAATTCAACTGAAAGGATAGGAAGAGAAGTAACAGTATTTGGTGAGTTAGTTCAGCAGTGAGCCAAAGTTTCATTAGCTACCTGAGAAGCCCCTTTCCCAAATGCCTAGCGGGATCCTTGATAGAGGATGAAGTCTCTAGAAGGAGGTATAGGATGTCGGGGACTAGGCAGTTCTCACAGAAAGGACAGACAAGCACAAGTGAGTGGATCACAGGAAGTGGTCACACTAAGCCAACTGACCTTGGAGCCGGGGAGCGTGAAGACCCCAGGGAGCTGAAGAGGTGGAGGTCCCCGGTTGCAAGTAATGTTCCCCTTCCCAGCCCGCCCTCCGGCTGACCTGGCTGTGACCAAGGCCCTGCTATGGGTATGTTCTGCGTGGTTTTGAGCTAGAGCACCCGGAGAGAAGAAGGTGAAGAACTGTGTCAGCAGGCGCACCTGAGGGGGCTGACATGAGAGCATGCCCTGAGCCCTCAAGTTTGAGTCTCGGCTGGATAGCAAATCAAGCCACTATCTTAAAGAAAAAAAGGAGGTTGGCATGTTGATAGTCCCGGATAATCCCAGAATTTGAGAAACTGGAGTGGAGGATTAAGAGTTCAAAGCTATCAGGGCAGTGGTGGCACACACCTTTAATCCCACCACTCAAGAGGCAGAGGCAGGGGGATCTCTGTGAGTTCCAGGCCAGCCTGGTCTCCAGAGCGACTTCCAGGAAAGGCTCCAAAGCTACACAGAGAAACACTGTCTCAAAAAACAAAACAAGTTTAAAGCTAATTTGGACTATATAGCAAAACCCTGCTTAAACAAACAAACCAAACAACAACAGCAAAAACAGAACAAAACAAAAACCAAACACCAAAAACTGTGAGTTCAAGGCCAGCCTGGTTTACAGAGTGAGTTCTAAGCAAGGGCCACACAGAGAAACCTTGTCTCAAGAAAACAAACAAAAAGACAAAGAACAACAAAAGAAAAAGGGGGTGGGGATAAAGCAGAGAGCAGGAGGGAGGAGGATTGTGGGCAGAGGAGTCACTCCTTGCCTGCTGGGGCCAGGCTGCAGGGCAGTGACTTAATATGGCCAGAAGAAGACTGAGCGGCCCCAGCAGAGGAATCCAGTTTCACCTTGTCCAGGACAGTCTTTTTGATGGCAGCAGGGGAGACAGTTTCCTGATCAGCCATGGTCTGCAGCTCCCTGGAAAAGCAATGAGACACTGGGTCTGAGTCTCTCCTCCCAGAACCCACAGTTCCATGGCTATGATGGGTATGATGGGTAGTGCTATACTGGCACCTCATCGCTTCACACCTGCAATTCCCCTGTCTCTACAGCTGCTGCATGCCTACTTCTCACACCATTCAGAGTGACTTAGGGTCACCCTGGCTACAATACCAACCATCAAGATGACTTGAGCACTCCTAGTCCTGAACTTTTCACGGCCCAACTTGCAGCAGGATCTTGCTTCTCCTGTTTCCATGGGCCATGCTAAGTGGCTAGGTCCCATGTCCAAGCTTTGCTCTGTCACTCAGCCTTGTCTAGGCCTTTGTGCTAGAGGGTGGGCACTGTCAAGAAACGGATTGCTGGCTTACCCTGTAGTCATGAACCTGGGAGAGTGGTTCCCAGCCATGGCTCTGCCTTACACCAACTCAGGGAACCCAGGCAAGTTTCATTGAACTCTCACCAGGCTACCTTGCTGCCAACATGCTGCCATCTTAGCTAACTCACTTAACCTGGGAAAGGTCACGAACAAGGTGCTGGGCCAGGCCCCTAAACTGCCCAGCCACCCTTATAGCCTGGCTCCCTGGTCTTGATGGTGAAGTGGACCAGATACTGTCTACAGACACGAGGGTACCCTTCACACACAACAACGGAAGGGAGCTAGAGGCATTGCGGACTGTGACCCAAGGAACCTTGAGACTTCCAAAATCCTTCTCAGAGCCAGGACAGGGCTCAAGGGTATCTGCTAAGTGAGTAACTCCACCAAAGTCTTTGAAGCCTGGATTCTGGTGTACGGAGTAGGTGGCTGGGGAGTGGGCAACAGCAGGACCTACCGTGTACGGATGCAGGAGGCCTCCACAGCATTGATAAGCAGGGAGCGAAAGCCCCCACTCTCCAGCACATGCAAGGCATGGATGGTGGCCCCACCAGGAGAGCAGACATTGTCCTTGAGCTGGCCTGGATGCTGTTCTGAGTCTAGTAGCATCTTAGCTGCCCCCTATGAGAAGAAAGAGGGGCTGATGGCAGTAGGCCACCTAACTACCTGCTTCTACAGAGTCCTCAGCCACCCAAGCCCCTGCTGACTACCCACTCATGTGTCCCCAGGGCACTAGTTTTGGGTTTAGCAAGGAACAGCTGCCACAAGTATCTCAAAACACTGACCAGGAGGGCCTGGGCCCCCAGGCGGACAGCCAGGCGTCTTGGAAGTCCCATTTTCACTCCACCATCAGCGAGAGCGTCCAGGGCGGTGAAAGCCTGTAAGGAGAATGCATCCTTAGCCACTGTCCGACCCTCCTCTCTGGGACCCAGAGCAGGGTGCAGCAGAAACAGGTGCGCAGAGGCCCTGGGAGACCTCCACCCATCACCCATCCAGTCCTCACATAGGCAGGGCCGCTGCCACTGAGCCCCGTGACGGCATCGATCAGATCTTCCTCCACCTCTGTGCAGAAGCCCACACTGCCCATGAGCTGCTCCACGAGCCTGCCATCCTCCACCTGAGCATGAGTGCCCGTGGCGTACACAGTAACACCCTCCCGCACCACCACTGGGGTGTTGGTCATACAGCGGATGACTTTGGGTGCTGGCTGGAATGCTGTCAGCTTCTGAAAGAGAGAAACCGGCTCTGTCACTCTGGCCTTGGCTGTTTGTCCTCACTCTAGGCATGGAAGTGAGTATGGACCTGGTTCCCAAAGCGAGGCATTTCCCGAGCTCTTGCTGTGGGCTGGGCTGCTATACCCTGTACACAGGTAAAGAAGCCAGACACTGGAGCAGAGCTCCTGACCATATGTTCCCCACACCCCCTCCCTGAAGCCCTACTGATCTGGCCCTCGGCACCCACCTTTTCAATGGAGTTGATGGTGACACCTGCCGCACAGGACACCACGATGTGCCTGTCCTCGATGTCAGCACCAATTTCATCCAGGATGAAGGGGATGATGTGTGGCTTCACAGCCAGGAAGAGCACATCGCTGTGGCGCACTGTCTGTCTGTTGTGGGCTGTCAGGTTCACCCCTATCCTCTGCAGGAGTGCAAGGGGACTCAGCTTGCCTCAGGGGCTGTCTGCCCACAAAGCTGAGAGACAGCCTTGTGTGCAGAGAAGCCCACAGGCTGCTGGGCTGTGGTGCAGGCTGGGTTGGGAGGTAAGGACTCAGCTGTCCTTACCTAGAAATGGAAAAAGCACTATGCCCTGGAATGTGTCCCCTTCAAACAGAAAAGGACACCACAGCCTTCTAAACACAGCCCAGCTCATTCTACCTGAGGCTATAGTGGTTGCAGTCTCTGCAGCTGCCTGCCTTCTGGAGGTGGATGGTGGTCTCAACCTGGGAGCCTGACCCCCCACATCTTCAGCCTGAAATCCTGACTGAGCCATAGCAAACAGAAACTGTACTCACCCCCCCACACCCGGTCCATTGTCTGGTCCCAGTGCTGTCCAGCCCTCTGGAGAGATCCTTTGGCCCCCACCTAGGTGATCCCATTCCAGACTAACACCCTCAGCTACCAGCTGTATTCATGACAGGGCAGGGAGGCAGCATCTGGAGACTTCCTTATGGCAGGTTTGCTTTTCCCACTGGAATAGGGGGCTACAGTACAGCCGCTCCCACCCTGGCCCTCAGTCAGACTTCCTATCTGCTTTAACGTGGCACCTACCCGGAGGGCAGAGACCGTGGCTTGGTCCATGTCCGGGGAGCTGGCCATTATCTTGTGAGCTGCCAGAACACCTGCAGGAAACAGAATTCTTCCCTCAAAGCTAGGGGATGGCAGAAAAGCACTCCTCACCCCTTTAGGACAGCAGCCCCAAACATATGGTGGCTGCCATTTCCCAAAGGGCTGAGGCCACCAACCCAGACACTCCACGCTAGCACCCTCCCTGGCCCCACAGGAACCTACCTGCTGCTGTGAAGCCCTTGGCTAGGGCAAAAGCCAGCTGCCCTGCCCCGATGAAACCCACGCTCATGTCTGGAGGTCCAGCACCCACAGCCTTCGCAGACGGCTCCGGCTCTGCAGGACAGCTGCAACCTGGACACACAGGATGGAAAGCAAGAAGCTGGGTGGGCAGTACCAGGTTTGGCCGCTCCTGGCAGCCAGGTGCTCCCCCCTCGCCAATGCCAGCCTGCCTAATAGCTAGGTTGCTCCTCAGCTGGCCGGGCTGGAAGTTGTCCCGGTTTCCCCACACTCTGTATCACAACCACCTGCTGCCAGAGCAAGGACGCCTGACCTGCAGCTGAAGGTCCTGAACGCTCCAAAAAGAGCTCCGGGAGACGCAAGGGAAGCGACTGACTGTAGGGAAGGGCCCCGGAATCTAGAGTACCCCAACACCCAAGTCCTCAGTCCGCCTCCAGCGCGGGTCCCAGAAGTCCCATCCCCGAAGCCTTCATTACAGGAGTCCCAACCCCGGCGCCCGGGATCCCGCTACAGCTACCTGTGTGCAGCTACACGCGCGAGGGTCCGGCCCTCTGCATCTGCCACGCGGCACCCACGCCCACAGGTCCCGCCCCCGCTGCACTTCAGCCAATGCGCGGAGCGGCCTCCGGGAGCTAGCCAACCCAGGGCTGCAACTGGAGCCTTGAGCATTGCATCATCCACAGGACGAGGACAGACACGCCTCCCTGCTCCCTTCTTGAAGTGGGTGGTAGTAGCGAATACAGATCAGTACCCCCAAAACCACGGCTCCCTTCCTGTATCTGTAGTCTCGTTGCAGGTGTTCCTTTGAAAGCTAGGTGCCTTCTGCAGCCTCAGGCCTGTTACTTCCCGAACTCCCTCCATCCTACAGAGACCCAGCTTCCTAACCACCGGTTATGGAGATAATTTGCTCTGGGCATCAGCCACCCCCATAGGTCCTCAAGACCCATCCGATGATCTAAAAGGTGCAGAGCAGTCTGGGGTCCCCCAGACTCTACCAAAGTACGAGTGAGTCCTGCGCCCACCCGCCAGCCCCCGCAGAGGTTGCTTGCTTAATTTTTTTCCTGTCGTGGTTGTTGCCTTAGATAAAGACAAACTGCTTTAGAAACTAATTTCAAAATCATTAGGAAGCTTCGAACCTGCAAGGTTTGGATTTCCGTCCCTTCTCCTTGACCACCACCCGAACTGTGAGACTACTCCATGGAATTGTCTGGGTGGCCAGTTTGGTACTCAACCTTTAAGAAAAAGGCTGGAACACCTGTGCCAAGTTGACAGCTCAAGCTTATGCACAAAGCCTAGAAGTTCAGTTCTCCGAACTCGGCTCCATATATCAGATACTTTCCAGGGCTGGAGACATGGCTCAGTGCCAAAGAGCATTTGTTGCTCTTCCGGAGGACCTGGATTCTGTTCCCAGCGTCTGTACGGTAACTTACACTACCCAGAACTCCTTTTCTAGGTGATCCGAGGTTTCCTCTGAACTCCTAGGTCACCAGGTGTGCAGGGGTGTATATACATGGGTGCAAAATAGTTATGCACATAAAAACAAACTAAAAAAATTAAAGGGGTACTTTCCTCTAAATGATAATAAGAAACACCCCTAAAACCAAAGAAAGACACTCCTGTAGTCTAGGGAGCTCCAGAAACCTTTCTCCCATTTTCTTCGAGTCTTAGTCCTCTTCTCCTCTGCCTTCCCTCAGGACACATGAAATTTAGGTTGGATGTGATGCCGGGAACAGGTCACTCAACAACAAGAACACTGGGGACTTAGAGACAGATGCCATGTTTCAGGATTGTGGCTAATAAAAGAATGAAAGAGGAGGGGGAGCTGGAGAGATGGCTCAGAGGTTAAGAGCACTGGCTGCTCTTCCAGAGGTCCTGAGTTCAATTCCCAGCAACCAAAAGGTGGCTCACAACCATCTGTAATGAGATCTGGTGCCCTCTTCTGGCCTGAAGGCAGACATGCGGGCAGAACACTGTACATAATAAATCAATCTTTTTTAAAAAAGAAAAAAAAAACATAATTTACTAAATTCAAAAGCAATTTAAAAAATGAAAGGGAAATCCCCCTAAAAGAAGACCCAGCCAGACTTGATGAGGCATCACATACCTGTAATCCCAGCACTAGGGAAACTGCTGCAAGAGGATGTCCAGTGAGAGGCCAGCTTGGACTACATTTTGAAACCCTGTCTTAAGAGGGGGAAAAAGAAGCCGGGCGTTGGTGGCACACGCCTTTAATCCCAGCACTCCAAAGGCAGAGGCAGGCGGATCTCTGTGAGTTCGAGGCCAGCCTGGTCTCCAGAGCAAGTGCCAGGACAGGCTCCAAAGCTACACAGAGAAACCCTGTCTCGAAAAACAAAGGAAAAAAAAAACAAACAAAACAAAACAACAACAACAACAAAAAACCAAGGGGGAAAAAGAAAAAAAAACAAAAGAGAGATACTTGTTATGGCTCAGTGGGGGAATGAGCTTGCTTCCAAACCCGAACAACTTGACCACCTGAGTTGGCTCTCCTGAACACGTGTAAAATAGAAGAACTAAGTCCACAGAGTTTTCTTTTAACCTCCACACGTGCACTGTGGTGTCCCCATCTCACACATACCATACATGTAGTACTGATACATGAAAAAGAAAAGAGTCAAAAAAAAAAAAAATGGAGGCTGGAGAGATGGCTCAGAGGTTAAGACCATTGACTGCTTTTCCAGAGGTCCTGAGTTCAATCCCAGCAACCACATGGTGGCTCACAACCATCCATTATGAGATCTGGTGCCCTCTTCTGGTGTGCAGATATACATGGAAGCAGAATGTTGTATACATAATAAATAAATAAAATTTAAAAAAAAAGAAAAGAGCCGGGCTGTGGTAGCACATGCCTTTAATCCCAGCACTCGGGAGGCAGAGGCAGGCAGATCGACATATTCTTCTTTCTGCTTCGTTCCTGATGCTGTGGCCTTCTGATGCCCAAAACTTACATTGTTGAGGGTACCTGCAGACCCAGAAGCTAGCTATCCTACCCATTCAAATGAAAGACATAGGTCCCAATTCAGTTTTTGACTCACCCAAGTGTTCCTTCTCCAGCTAGCCAGCAAGGGCCACACAGTACCCACACATGGCCTGGCTCACAGCCCAGAGTCTAAGTGCTCTTGGTTCCACGGGCCCCTCTTCCCTGTGATCTGGGCCCTGAAGACCTCAGTATGAGGCTTTGGCTGCCTCTAGGAACAAAGAGAATGACCTTCCTTCTTTGCACCTGGCCTTCTGTGAAATCCTGACCTGCCCCCTTTTCAGAAGGCCCAGACAAGGCCAAGCCTGGCCTTTATCCCAGGATCCAGGGTACTCCTAAGGCCACACCCTCCCTCACAATGACCTGGTTTAGACCTCTTCTCAGAGCATGACACAAGCATGTAACTTAAGTGGTGCAATCTACCACAGCCCCTAAACAGAGATGACAAGTGAACTTGTCTGGGTATTCATCAAAGGTAGCAGGCCAGGAGTAAGTGAGAATTCACCTTTTATTCCCTGCTGGAGGACCTGGGGGACAGTCAGTTAATGGGCTCAAGGGCTTCCCAGGGGCAGTCCAGTCTGGGCTCTTGTAGAAGTAAAGCTGGGAGATGATGCCAGCAATTCCTGGTATTCAGGAGCAACTGGCTAACAAGATGCTTGAGTGGAAGCCCAGTGACCAGAATCCATGACCCAGTGGCTGCCCCAAGATGGCTCTTCATGGTAAGTCAATGTTGCCAATCCACCCAGCCTGCCGGAACCCATGGTAGGTAGGCAATGCAGGAATGTCTATGTCACAGTTTGTCCTGGGTGTCTGGGCAGAAGCTCCTTCGCTCTCAAGAGACCATCCTGTTTTTACAGTGATTCTGGTGTTGACCTTTGACATCAGGCCACCCAAGAACCTCAGCACAGTAGTCGTTTCTCTGTTTCTAAAGGCAAGGCCGCTGGGATACTCCTGGGCACAGGTGAGGTCCATCCCAGCTGCCAGGTTTCTCTACAAACGATCACAGCCATCCCAAAGAGACCTCCTCCTAGGGTTCTAGAAACCCCTCCCCTTGAGACAAACAGGAGGGTCCAGCTCCAGCATTCCTCCCAGTGGCCTGACCCTGGTGTTCTTGGCTTGTTTTTCACCCATTTCATCCTCGGGAAACTGTCTGATTTCTAACTGATATTACCCCAGCTAAATGCTATCTCTCAAGACACTTACTGGCACACCTCTGACGTTCACCTAGCTTCACTGTTACCATCTGCAAAATGAATTACAGTAGCAATTGCTCCAAAAAGTTTCCATTTGGTACAGTGACTAGCACCAAGCTTACGGATGGCCAGGAAACAGAAACAGACGAAGAAATGGAGACAGACAGGAAGGAGAGCCCATAAGCCACCTTCTTCTCTGCTCAGGGCCTCCTGCCCCTCCATCCTTTCTCTTTCCCTCTCCTGGTGAGTGCTGACAGATGTCATGCGCGGACTTGCCGGAGCCCCCAATCTCCCTCTTGCTTCCCCGTGTCTTAGTTCACCTTGTCAGCTTCAGGTGCTCTCAGCCAGAGAGAGGAGAGGACGGGTCAGGCTACAAGGCAGGCACGAAACGGATCCTCTGGGAGTAGGCGAGGTCGACGATGTAAAGGAGCAGGTTGACGTAGGTGAAAATAGCCACCACCAACTGGCTGTCCCAGGGACAGCTGCCTCGGAGGCAGTCAGGGGGCCGTCCTGGCTCTCCGTACTTAGGGTCAAAGCAGAAGACCGGCCAGATGACTGCGGCACTGAGGTACAGGAGCACAGCCAGGAAGGTGTACACTACCACTAGGCGGTCAAATGGGCATCCCAAGCCCCCTGTGTGTCCCATCACGCTCAGGGCCACCACAGCCACCGTGGCCATGAAGCACAGGCTGTAGACGGCCACGCACCACTGTGTGGCCATGTAGCGCCCGTAGCGGCTGTCATGGACAAGGGCCCCAAAGATGATACAGGCCACAAAGGCTTGGACGATCTTGAGGAGCCCAGACACCGTAGCCATGTAGCTGGCTACCTGACCAGGCCGTGCCCGAGTCAGGGCCACTTCGGCCGCGTAGGCCAGGAAGAGGAGTCCTGCGAAGACGCTGGCTGCCAGGCGGAAGTTTCTGGCCATGCACCCGGCAGGCTCTGGGGGACACTCCAGCCGGGTAAAGTACAGAGGGTAGATGACGGCGGCTGTGGCACACAGCAGGGTTGCCAGCATGGCAAAGGCTGCTGTGAAGTTGCCCCAAGAAAGGCGCAGGCAGCCGTGGAGCCTCGTGAACTCACAGGCTACCACCAGGACAGAGAGGGCAAAACAGAAGCCCCAAGCAGCCATGCAGAAAGTGCCCTGGACACCACCAAAACCACCTCGGTGAGCAACCAAACTGAAGGTGGTACAGCCGAAGGCCAGCTGCAACACCCGCGCGGTACCTACAGGAGAGGTCACAGCGCCCAGGTGCAGGTAGCCCCCCCCTGGGGGCTCCATGGTGCTGCCCATCTGGTTCTCTGCCCGCCTCCCAGCCTCACACAGTGCCCTGCTGCCCTGGGGTCCGGCCGGCTGAGAGACCTCTGTCTTCTGCGGCAGCGGCAGGTGCTGGCAGTCTGCAGCGGCAGTGTTAACAGTGACATTGCAGCAGAGCAGCCTCTCTGCTGCCTGCGTTGGGAGCCCTCCCCCCCCAGGGCTATAAATAAATAGCCTGATCAGAGCCCCGGAATAGCAGCCTGCACGCTGGTTCCCAGGCTGGAGGGACATCTGACCCCTGCATCCCACAAAGATTCCCCTGTCAGTTAGTCTACGGATGCTGGACACCCACCTCCTGCTTCTGTCAGTCCGGGTCAGTAAAGTGTGGGGGAGGGGCTTTCTCCTCCGGGGACCACAGCTGAGGCTTCAAGCAACCTCTGGGTCGGGTATGCTAGGGAAAGGGTACAGATAGGTGAAGAAACAGCAGGAGGCTCTAGAAGGCATAGGAGTAATTCTTTCGTATTATAGTCCTGTGTCACCTGGCCTGGCTCAGCTCATCTCTCCTTTTCTTTCCTTCTTTTTTTTTTTTTTTTTTTTTTTTTTTTTTTAGCAGACCAAAATTAGATTTATTAAGAAAAAAGTGAGAACTGTGAGTAGGAGGGGCTCCAAAGAAGAAAAACCACACAACTCTGCCTTTGTTGTTTGTTTATTTATTTTGGAGACAGAGTCTCATGCAGTCCAGACTAACCTCAAACTCACTGAACCGTTGAGGATGGCCTTGGACTTTTTAATTAAATTTTTTAAAAATCAGACTTACTTATCTTCATTATTTATTCATTTATTTTCAGTCTTTCGAGACACGGTTTCTCTGTGTCTGTCCTGGAACCTACTCTGTAGACCAGGCTGGCCTCGAACTCACAGAGATCCACCTGCCTCTGCCTCCCGAGTGCTAGGACTAAAGGCATGCGCCACCACTGCCTGGTTTATCTTTATTTTTTAGTCATTTATTTATTTTAATTTAAGTGCATTGGTGTTTTGCCTGCATGTATGTCTGTGTAAGAGTGCTGGATCCCCTGGAGCTGCAGTTATGGACAGTTGTGAGCTGCCATGTGGTTGCTGGGAATTAAACCTGGGTCCTCCAAGAGCAGCCAGTGCTCTTAATCACTGAGGCATCTCTCCAACCCTATTTTATTTTGTTTTATGTGTATGAGTGTTTTGCCTGTATGTATGTATGTGTGTGTGTGTGTGTGTATGTATGTATGTATGTATGCATGCATGCATGTGTGTGCACCTTTTGTGAGTTTATGGATGGTTATAAGCCACCTTGTGGATACTGGGAACTGAACCTATGTCCTCTGCAAGAGCAGCAAATGCCCTTAACCATTGATCCATCTGTCCAGCCCGGAACTTCTCTTTCTAATATTTATTTATTTGTATCATGTGTATAAGTGTTTTGCCTACATGTATGATGTGTACCATGTGCATGACTAGTCCCCGTGGAAGTGAGAAGGCCTTGGATTCCCCTAGAACTGGAGCTATGGGTTGTTGTAAACTGCCTAACATGTGTGTGCTGGGACCCTGGAACCCAGAGATCATCTGCAAAAGCAACAAGTGTTTTGTTTGTTTGTTTGTTTTGGTTTTTCGAGACAGGGTTTCTCTGTGTAGCTTTGGAGCCTATCCTGGCACTCACTCTGTAGACCAGGCTGGCCTTGAACTCACAGAGATCCACCTGCCTCTGCCTCCAGAGGGCTGGGCGGTGCGCCACCACCGCCCAGTGCAACAAGTGTTCTTTTTTTTTTTTTTCACTTCAAAAACTTTTATTTGTATGAACAGTTCCTAACTCTTGATTTAGCTTAGCAACAAGTTCTTAAGCACCAAACCATCTCTGAAGCCAGACATTGGACAACTTCAACAAATTTTCTTCTTCCTCTTCCTCTTCTTCCTCTACTTCTTGGTTTCTTTGAAACAGAGTCTCTCTAGGTAGCTCTGGCTGTCCTGTAGCTTACTATGGAGACCAGTCTGGCCTTGAACCTACAGAGATTTGGTATGCCTCTGCAGTGCTGGAAATAAAGGGATATACCACACATTTATTTTTGTTTTAAGATTTATTTATTTTTGTTTTATGTCTATGAGTTTTTTGCCTGCCTGTATATATTTGGACCAGGGTTGTGAGCTGCCATGTGGGTTCTAGGACCCAGATTCAGATCCTCTGAAAGAGCAGCCAGTGCTCTTAACCACTCCCTCTTTTTAAATTTAAATTTACAGCTACAGAAGTGGTGCCTGTTCAAGTCCAGTCAGCAGAGGAAAAGAGAAGGAAAATCCAGCCTTTTTACTTAGAGTCGATCATGGTAATATCTGCTGAGAGATCTTCGTAGAGATCTCTTCGACTTACAAGTGGAAAATATCAAATCTACAGAAGAGTCAAAGAAAGAGCAACCAGCATCTGTGTTCCTTTCACCTACAATCAAGATTGAGTCTATTGAAGGCTGGGCCTCGGTGATACCAGACAAATGCTTTCTCACTAAACTCAACAGTCTGCAGAATAATTGTTAATACTTGGTGGCTCGCTTTCATAATTAATTAATTCTGCTAATATGCCCACAGGCATCTCCTGAGCTATGCCCCTAGAGAACCCACTCAAAAATTTCTGGACAGAGGGTTGGAGAGATAACAGCTAAGAATACCATTTGCAGGGCTGGAGAGATGGCTCAAGGCTTAGGAGCACTGGCTTCTCTTCCAGAGGACCTGGGTTAGATTCCCAGAACCTACGTGGCTGCTCACAACTGTCTGTAACTCCAGTTCCAAGAGATCTGACACCTTTGAACCAATGCACATAAAATGAAGTCAAATAATTTATATGTATATATGTATATATATGAACACCACTTGCTTCTTACATTAGATGGGGGTTTGATTCCTAGTAGCCACATGGCTGCTCACAACTGTCTGTAAATTCAGTCCTAGGGATTAGCCTCTGCTGGCACCAGGCACACATGTGATGCACAGATATAACTGTAGACAAAACACCCATACATATAAAATACAAATAGGTAAACTTATTAAAAACAAAAAAACGGTTCAGGACAATCACTTGAAACACATTGGTACCTGAGTTCCTCACTTGTTCTCAAGACCCACCGTGTAGCTCTTGAAGCATGTCTGCCCAGATCCGATCAGGAATGAGGCATTGCACGTGACTGTAGTGGTTCCTTGTGTTTTATCCTGGATCGGGACACTTCCTTATTTTGTGCTTTGTGTCTGTTGTGGGGTATTCACCAGAGGAGACTGCTCAGACATGTGTTTAAGCCAACAGGAAGTCTTTATTAGCTGGACAGCAACTACACTGGGTGTTCAGGATCCCAGTGTAGCCCAAAGTCTTTCTCAGGGTGAGATTTTAAGCACAAAAACCATGTTCTGGGTTGACATACTTCAGTTAACAAGAACAGTTAACAAGAATTGGAGTTACAGAAGCCAAAAAGCAAGGTTACTACACTTAAGAGAACTATGGACTTTGATGGATCGGGTTTTTGTTTTCATTTTTGGCAGGTGGTGCTGTCTACATGCTGAATCTTACAGCATGGATGGCACTTCCATCGTGGAATCAGTTGTACAAAGATCTGGGGGCCTGCTAAGGTCTGGGGACTTGTTACAGTGACATTGGTGTTGTCCAAGCCAAGGGTTTGAAGGAGTGTCCTTCAGTGTGTGCCATGGGGCTATTTCCCCAAGATTTGATACCAAACTAGAAGCTTCTAGCAGGAAGACTAAGGAGGGAGCATCATATGTGACTGAGTATCTGGATCAGGAGGAGGTCGGCCGTAAGGGCGGATGGGGTATCCTGTGTATGTGTCCACCTGTCACCCAACAGTCTTCCCAGGATTCTTAGCATCATGAACCCTTCTCATAGACAGTGTTCTCTGAGAATGGAGACACATTGCTCACCAGATCTAAGATACTTTTTTTCATGAGATTTCTTACTTTTTTTTTTTTTTTTTTTTCCAAGACAGGGTTTCTCTGTATTGCTTTGGAGGCTGTCCTGGAACTTGCTCTGTAGACCAGGCTGGTCTCGAATTCACACCTGCCTCTGCCTCCCGAGTGCTGGGATTAAAGGCATGTCAGTTTTCTTTTGTTGTTTTGTTTTTTTGTTGTTTTTTTTTGGTCACGAGATCTTTCTCCCTCCCTCCCTCCCTTCCTTCCTTCCTTCCTTCCATCCGTTTTTGTAGATAGGGCTTCTCTGTATTGCTTTGGAGCTGGTCCTGGAACTCGCTCTGTAGATGCAGCTGGTCTCGAACTCACAAAGATTGGCCTGCTTCTGCTGGGCTTAAAGGTGCACCACCATCACCCGGCACCCCAGCCCCTCCCCCCCTTTTTTTTTTCGAGACAGGGTTTCTCTGTGGCTTTGGAGGCTGTCCTGGAACTAGCTCTTGTAGACCAGGCTGGTCTTGAACTCACAGAGATCCACCTGCCTCTGCCTCCCGAGTGCTGGGATTAAAGGCGTGCGCCACCAACGCCCGGCTGAGATTTCTAAACACACTATGTGTTATATATGCAGTGTCCACCTAGGTATTCAGGCCTTTTTAAAATTATTTTTTAAATTACACACACACATACACATATATACACGGAATTTATTAGAGTGGCTTATAAACTGGGATCCAGCTAGCCCAACCATGGCTGTCTACCAATGGAAAGTCTAAGAATCCAGGCTGGCTGTCCCAGCTGGTTTTCAGTATACACCAGAATCCTGAAGAAATAATCTCTAAGCCTGGTTGCCAGTGAGGGTAAACAGGCAAAGTGAGTGAATTTCCTTCCTCCATGTCCCTTATGTAGGATGCTACCAGAAGGTGTGGCCCACATTAAAGGCGGCTGTTCCCACATCAAAAGATCTGGATTAAAAGTGGGTCTTCCCACTTAACAATGATTTAATTATGAAAAAAATTCACCGGGTGTTGGTGGCACACGCCTTTAATCCCAGCACTTGGGAGGCAGAGGCAGGTGGATCTCTGTGAGTTCGAGGCCAGCCTGGTCTACAAGAGCTAGTTCCAGGACAGCCTCCAAAGCCACAGAGAAACCCTGTCTCGAAAAAAAAAAAAAAAAAAAAAAAAAACCTCACGTGCGTACCCAGCCAGTTGAGTTTTAGTTAATTCCAGATGTAGTCAGGTTGACAACTGACAATAGCCTCCACATTTCATGTGTACCACATGCATGCAGCCACCTTGGAAGTGAGAAGAGGGCATCAGGGTTAGAACTGGAGTAGCAGACGGTTGTGAGCTGCCATGTGGGTGCAGGGAACCCAACGCTGGTCCTCTGGAGGAACAGCCAGTGCTCTTAACTGCTGAGCCAACTCTCCAGTCTTTTTGTTTGTTTGTTTTTGAGACAGGGTTTCTCTGTGTAACAGTCCTTGAACCCGACTTGTAGACCGGGCTAGCTTCGAACTCACAGAGATCCACCTGCGTCTGCCTCCCAAGTGCTGGGATTAAAGGCGTGTGCCTCCACTGCCTAGATATGTACTGTATCTCTATGTGAGTGTGTACACATGGGTATGGGTGCCTGCAGAGACCAGAAGAAAGTATTGGATCCCCTGAACTTGAAGTTACAGGGATTTGTGAGCCATCCAGCGTGGGTGGTAGGAACCTAACTCAGGTCTTCTCAAAGAACAGTGTACACTTTTAACACATTCAAAATGAGTAGAATGGCTCTTTAGATAAACAAGTCTCAGGGTGAGCTTCTGTTATTTTTTATTTAATTATTAAGAAAAAATATGTTACAAAATAATATCATCCATCATATATTTCTTAATTTCCATTTTTTTAAAAATTAAAGTAATAAAAAATTCACTTTATAAAATAATACAAAAGAGCATGATCAGTTGGGGGCTAGGAGGGACTGTCTGAGCTGGTGCGCTCAGGAATCCAGTGCTTGCTTCACCCTGGCTCCCTCCCCAAACTGGGCTGAGGGCTAGGGAAGCAGATGTGGGGTGGGAAGGGTCCCCAGGTTGTGGCAGGGCTCAGAGCAGATGGCTCCTTTGGCCAGGCCCCCTGAAGGCAGTGAGAGAATACAGGCAGTCAGGCGTCCACACCCAGGTGGGCCCTGGAGGGGCAGAGGGCCTGGAAGCAGAGGTGAGTGACCCTGGGACAGCCCGTGGGCCAGCCCCTCTGTGCTTGCACCACTTCCAGGCAGCCTAGCTGCCACCACTCAACATCCCTAGCAGCTTGCTGGGCTCCATCCCCTGCTGCTGGGCCACTGTCTGCACATCAAAGCCCAAGTGCATAAGGAACTGTGCAACATTCATCTCCTGCCCCGTGAACTGGTCCCGGATGGTAGGGCATGAGGGATTGCAGTGAGGCCAGGGGCAACTGTCTACCAGGTGGAAAGGGCAGCCCTTCATGGGGGTTTTGCTGGCCTTGTGGCTGTCATGGAAGCTTCGGTCCCAGCAGTGCAGTGCCCGGGGCAGTGAAGTCCCCTTCACCTGGACATCTGTCCAATAGCTGTAGAAAGAACCCAGATGGGGTCATTGAGGCCATCACTGTCATTGTTTGGAGCTGCATTTCAACCCAGCCACACTAGTGTAGTGCCTTTGGAGGGCCCAGAAGGGGCTCCTGGGAAGACACCTACTGTTTTAGGAGGGACCTATGGGCATATGGAATTAATACTACACATGCAAGCCACCAAGGACAGGGTGGGGGGGTGGACGGACGGACGGATGGACACCACACTGACCTCCGGATGATGATCTCATGTGAGAGGCAGGCGGGGGCGAAGCTGGCCCTGGTAGAGAGACAATCAGCCTGAGTCCCACAGTCTATCCTTTGCCAGATGACCAACTCTTCCTCCATTTGCTGAGTCTGACTACCCACTCTTCTGTCTTGGCCTTGGCTCCAATACCCACACACTACACGCTGACCCTTGCCCTTTGGGCCTCCAAAACTTGCTTCACATACACCTCACCCAGTCAGAGTCTGCTAGACAGTGGTAGGAGACTGTCTTGGACACATGAATCTGTTGTCTTTCTTTCTTTCTTTCTTTCTTTTTTTTTTTTTTTTTGAGGCTGGGTCTCATGTAGTCCAGGCTAGCCTCAAACTGGCTATGCAGTCAAGGATGACCTTGATTTCTTATCTTCTTCTTTCTATCTCTCAGATCCTGGGGTCACACCAGGCTGCTGTGTGTGGTGCTGGGGATAAAACCCAGGGCTTTGCACACACTAAACAAGTACTACGCCTGATGATCTGGGATCCCAGGCTGAGCCTTCTATTTTATTTATTTAGTCAGGATCTTCTTATGTGACTGGGCAGGCCTTGAACTCAAGACATTATTCACCTGCCTCTTGTCTCCTAAGTACCACCATCACGCCCATCCTCAAGATCTGTATTTTTTTTTTTAAGTCAAATGTCTTGGAGGGACTGCATGAGCCACCCAGCCCAATTCCCTTGCACACACTCACTGAACATCCTTGAGTGTGCCACGCAGTTCTCGGCCCAGATTCTGGATGTACAGCCACTGGCCTTCCTGAACCGGCTGCCCAGTGAGGTGCACGTTATCCACGGTCAGCTGGGCCTCATCAAAAAGCCACTGTACCACGAACACTGGACCTGGGAGGAGGATGTACCTCAGCTTGGCCAGCCTGCCTCTGCTGTGGCCCTGCTCTTAGCAGGCTCACAGACCGGCTGTGTTCCACACAGTCCAAGTTCCTGTGTCTTCCTTCCTTTGTTATGGAGAAGAACCCCAAGCCCTGAACATGCTGGGTAAGCATGCTACACTGCCCACTCTCTCTCAAAGGACTCTTGAAAACCCACTTTTACTATGCTCTGGCTCTCAGGGTCTCTCTGACTTAGACACTTGGCGATCCTGTCCCTTGGCATGGGACCTCACTATTCTATGGAAAGTGGGGCTGGGAGAACTATTTTGGTGGCCTCAAAATACAGAAAGGAAGCATGCAAATTTGGCTCTGATGCCACTGCAAACAGTGCTAGTTTGCTTGGGACCAACATTTTTGGTGATAAAACTCATGGCAGTCCCAGGTAAGTAGGAATGACTGTTCATCCTGGTACAGGCATGGCCACTTCTGTGGAACAGCACAAGGTCTGTGGTCTAACCCCTTTCATTTCAGGATATCCCACCACTTCCCAAGTGCCTCACTGAGCCGGCCACTCACAGCGCAGAGTCGGGTATACTTTGTAGCCGAAGAAGCAATTCCACTCCTCGCCTTCCTTGAACTGGCGCTGACAGCGCTCTGGGACCATCCCGTTCCAGTACCTGAAGCCACAATCTCAGGTTAGGTTGTGACACTAGGGTACCCCAACCCAGGCCCTTTGTACTAGACAGGGTTTTGGCATGGGGGTTGCCCCCCCAGGGCACCTGATGCCACGGCGGATGGCCTCTGTGGGTGCACAGTTGATAGTATCAATGCAGTCCGATCGGCGATACTGCTTGTTGTCCAGGAACCAGCCTGAATCAGCCAGGCCCCGCACCTGGATGGATGGGTAGCCCAACTCCTCCAACAGCTCAGCCACACGGTCTACATTCAGCAGCACCCCGGTGCCCCCAGCGCTGAGGGAAGGCCAGACATGAGGCCAAGTGGCTGGAGAGAGGTGCTTGCTGTCCACCCAGAGCTGGCTTAGCCCCAGCCCTAGTCCTGAGGAAGGACTGCCTCTCAACACTGCATTCTGACTGTAGCATGCTGCTTGTCCATGGGCAAGACACAGGGCCCTCTCTCCCTCAAGGTCTGGAGACAGAGGGCTGGTAAGTTCTAAGCACTGGCCCTCAGCTAAGGTTGGCAGGACTCAGAGCTCACACTCCTTTCCCCTTTCAGTTTCCTTATCTGAGGAAAGAGATAAACTCCCATTGATCAGGCCTGGCCCTCCAGTCCAGGCATACAACCTGTGTTACTAATGGGATACAGTCACTGACCAGCAGGGGGCGTTGTCCCAACCTACCCTGACACTGGGTCCTCAAGAAGAGACATCAGAACACAACGGACCACTAACCTACTATCTAGGTGGCTGCAGCCCAACACCCTTGGGGGTCCAGAAGCGTTCTCTAAACAGTTTCCAGCTCAAAGGCTCTGAAGCCAGACCTCTAAGGTGCTCCAAGTGAGGCTGATCTAGAGCCAGCAAGGCTCTGTGAGGACAGGGGCAGTTCCCTTCCAGTGTCTTTCCCCCATACTCCACTCTACCCTGTTCCAAAGCTGCCACACAGCCCCTTGCTCCCTCCAAACAAAGTCTTCTCCCTCGGGTGCACTCTGCTTACCTGCTCCCAGCCAACAGCAGCACCTTTGCCCCGCTCAGCCCCTGGCCCAGGAGCTCACGCACTACCTCCTGGATGATGAGGGAGCCCATGAAGGCATACTCATCTGTAAGGAAAAAGGGTAGGTGAGATTGGACACAGGACAAGGTCTCCTACTCCAGGAGGCAAGAAGAGGGGCCTGGGCTCTTTCCAGGGGTGGGGTAGACTGAGGAGGGAGGGCCAAGGGCTTGAGGCCCTGCTAGGGGGTCCTTCAGGGGCCAGGAGAGCCACAGACAAGCAGGAATCCTGAGGCATGCTACAAACAGGTCAAGAGTGTCTGCATTTCCCCCAGAAGCTTTACCACCCTGCCCAGGGACTCACTCTTCTCAGGCTTCGGTGAAGCCCCACTCCAAACGTCACTGGAGCAGTAGGGGATGAAGCTGTAACAGGGATCGGGTGAGCCCGCCATGGCCCTCTGTTGCCCAAAGCTACTGTGAAAGACTCCCAAGAAAAATGCTGCCCAGAACAAGCCCCTCAGGAAGGACCCCTCCCCAGGAAGGCCCTCCCATGAAAGGGACTCCCTGGAAGAATCGTCATCCCAGGAAGGAACACTAAAAGGCTGGCTCCGAAAACAGGACCTTTAGGGAAAGACCTCCCCAAGAAGTCCCTCCAAAAGGACCATCACCCCCAGGAAGAACCAGGACCTCCATTAGACACCACCCCAAATATGACCCCTGCAAAGGCCAGCCCCAAGAATGAACCCTATGCTCTGAGGAGGATCCTACAGGACAGGACTCCATAGGAAGGACCGACCAGTCCAGGAAAGACTCCCAGGAAGGAACTCCCACCAGGGGAAATCCATGCCCTCTTACACCATATTGGCATTCCACCAGTGAGGGTTCTCCTCTGGCTGGGAGGATAGAATCCCAGTACCTGGGGAAACAGAGGAAGGGAAAAGCAGGGATGGGCTGAGGTCCTGATGACCTCAGCCAGGGAAGTGGGTGGGCCAGGCCTAAACTGAGAAGCTGGACCGGACAGGGAGTCGGGTGAGGAGACAGATGGACGGACTTAGTCACCCAAGCAGGGAGCATGAGCTCACCATAATTTTAGGACCCCGGGCCTGGGATGGGGTTCCAGGGTGCATGGGGGTCCTTCCTAAAGGACGAGTCTGACTATTCCGCCACTTCCCCCAGACTGGCCAGCCTATTTCGTGCTGCTGACCTGTGCGTGTGTGTGGCCAGTCTTTGGAGCTCATGAGACGCCGCATGGTGCTGTATCTGGAGTCGCAGTTCTCTCGGTTGAAGCAATACCAGCCGCCTGCGGGCACGGGCACTGGGCTCGGTTCCGCGTCCAGAGGAACGCTCCTGCACCACACCTCAGAGGGCCCCCTTAGAACCTACCTTCCAGAAAGAGTAACCACCGCCGACTGCCCTTGGATTCCTTCAAGTAGTAGCTGCAGGGAAGGCGCACAGAGTAGGCAGTCAGTGGGGATACCTGAGCCAGCGCCGTGCGCACGCACGCTACCCTCCACCCCAACCCCAATCCTCAGCACTTTCCGACGCCGGTACCGAAAGGGTCATTCCACCTGTTGCCTGGAGCTCACGGCAGCCGCACGGGGGCGCCCGCGGCCAGTCGCAAACCCAGCGCATAGGCTAGTGGAACGGGATGATTCCCCGGAGGTGGCGATAGCGAGGAGGGGGAAGGAGGTCCGAGAGGTCCGTGGAAAATTCCCACAGCCCGCCCCGCACGACGCCCGTGTTAACCCTGGCGCGGATGGCAGTGGAGGAGAGGCGCTCCCGGGGACGCGGTGGCATTGGAATAGTGAGAAATGCCGGGGAACCGGTAGGGGTAGGTGAGCGCGGCGAGACGCGGGGAGCCACTGAGGCGGCGTCACCGCCTGCCTTCCGTCCCATCAAGGCACAGACTGACACGGACCAACCGAGCGCGTGGGCACCCGCAGTCCCTTCCGGCCTCTCGGCTTCACCTGTGCCCTCTACCTCCTTCACAGTTGAGTGCGTGCGTGCACGCTGCACCTGGGGCCCTCCGTCCCTCCCGCGGTCAGATTCCTGACTGTCCCGAACCAATCTGGTATGCACAAGGGAACCCCGAGACGGCAACCTCCTTCCCCTCAGTGGCGCCTCTTTCCACTGGAGTCAGCAGGGTCTTTCTGTCCGAGGACCTGGGCACAAAAGCGGGTGCATGGTGGCCCAGGGGTCAGAGCCCGAGCTGGCCTCGGACCAGGGCTTCAAGAGCTGCTCCCTCCCCCACTTTGGGAGGCACCGTGCCAGGCCCTCCCTAGGGCCAGCAGCGCTGGACTCCCGACTGGACCCCTTTCCTCTGGGGACCAGATCTGCCACCGAAAACAGGGAGGCTCCGGCGCAGTGTGCGCGTCTGTGCGCGCGCAGGGAGGCAGAGGATGCGGGCGGCACGAGCGATGGGACGGCGGCGAGCCGGGCGCGGAGCACCGGCGGGGCCAGCCAAGCGGAGCCTTCGGCCTCCCGGGGTCCTGCCCGTGCCGGCCTTACCCGGCGGGGCTGCCGTCGTTGCAGGTCACCGACGTGTTCAGCAGGAGGTGCAGGCGCAGGTCCTCGTTGAGCTGCTGCGCAGAGCAGGGGTACAAGGACTGCGCCAGGCTCTTGACTTGCGCCATAAAGCTGTCCATGTTGCCCTCCACGGCCGTGAAGTCCAGCGGGAAGCTCTCCACCGGCTGCCCGGCGCCCGGCGCCACCTCAGCCCGCTGCGGGGGCGGCGGCGGAGGCGGCGGCTGGGGCGGCTGCTGGCCACGGCGCCGCCAGGTCTTCCTGCCCTCGCTGCCCCCGACCCAGTGCAGCAGGCCCAGCAGCAGCAGCAGCAGCACGCGCACCTCTCCGCCCATGGCAGTGTCACTCCGGCCTGTGGCCACCTGCGGAGAGCGGGCGGCCGTGAGACGTCGGCGGCTTGGGGCGCCGGGCCGGGGAGGGGGGGCGCGCGGGCCACCGCGGTTCCTCGGCCCCGGCTCCCGCGCGTCGTTCCTGCCCCGGGCGGCGGGGCCGGGCCGGCGTCGAGGCTCTGGAGTCAGGCGCCACCGGTCTCCGCGGCTCGGGCGACGCGCGTAGCCGGCCGAGGGCAACGCAGAGTCTGGGTGCGCTGGCTCGGGCCCGCGCCAATGAGCGGGCGGGGCCGAGCTGGGCGTAGTTTGCGGGGGCCGCGGCGGCTCGGCTCGGGTGCCCGCGCGTTAGAAGTGCCGCCGCCGCCGCCGCCGCCGCCCGGGCGCGGCAGGGGGGAGGGGGCCGCGCTCACTCTTTTCTTGGCGGAGGCTTCGCCTTTTCTTCCCAAACCACAAGCCTGACGGAGGGGCCTGGACTAACCCGTTGCGGCCGCCGGAGGCGCTCCCGGCCCGGCTCCGTGGGGGGCAGCGCGGCCGGGCTGGCCCGGGGCAGCTCCATTCTCCGCGGCCAGCCCGGCGCCGGCACCCCCGCCCTCTGAGCCGCCCCGGGGCCGAGAGGAAGAGGCCTTTCCGCATCGGGGGCGCCCTGCCCGCTGCGCAGCGGCCGGGCCCGACGGGCCGAGGCTCGGGGTGCGAGCGTTCACCTGGAGCCGCCGGGGCCTCCCCTCCCGCGCCCAAGCCCAGTGCATTCGCGGGAGACTGGCACTCGGGCCCCCTCCGCACACTTCGCACCTCCCGGAGTCCCGCGCTCACCGTAGGTCCTCGGCAGTTGCTCGAGCTGCGCTGTCCTGCTGGTGCGCCCGACTGCGCTGCGCTCCCTTTCTGGCGCTGGCGCAGAGCCGCCCGAGACTTTTATCCAGCGGGGCCCCCGGGATCAAAGCGGCGGCGGACACAGGGCTCCGCGCCGAGGGGCCGGTAGTAACGGCGCAGGGGGGCCTGTGCGAGGAGCGGACAGGTGGGGCCCAAGGCCCGGCTTTCGGGGTCGACCTGCAGGAAAGAAGGAGCGTGTGAACTCAGCCCGCGGGAGAATCTCCCTGTCCGGTGCCGATGCCGGGGCCAGCAGAAGTCAGGAGGCATGCGTCTCAGAGGCGGTGCTGCGACTTAACAGGGCCGGTAAAGTGACTTGCTGCTGCACCCCTGAAGAAGAATCCCAAGAACCTCTCCCGGACGCCACTGGAGGAGAGAAGGGCTGAGGATCAGAGACATTGCCAGCTTGGAGACCTCCTTGCCTCCGCCAAGTCATCTCAACTAATGTGCCCACCTCTACACATCCCAAGGCTCAGGTGACCGGCGGGAATGAAATTCCTGCCAGAAACCAAACTCGGGAGCCAACTGTGGCGTGCACAGAAGTCAAGGAGATTGCTGCGAGTTTGGGGCCAGCCGTGGCTACACAGTGAACCTCTAAAGTTAAATAAATGAACAAACAAGGTCGGGGGAGCAGGACTGGTGATGATGGTAGTAGTGGTCAGGCTAGAAGCACAAAACACACTCGCCCTAGGTGCACCACAAGTCAGCCACTTGTTTTTCTTTGCCCTCTGCCTGCAGTCTGGGAGCCTTCTTCTAGAAACAGGAACCACACCTGTCTTTCAGGACCCAGGGCCAAACCTTGGGCAGGGCTTTTGCTGCCCACATTCTAATTCACGACAGGAGGAAGCCTGCTTCATCTAGTGGGTACCTGCTGCACCTCCTAGGCAGGAATCCTAGGGAGGAGCCAGGAAGAATCCTGCGGCTGTTCTCCTGGCCCAGTGATGAGCGGCAGGAAGCAAGTTCCCGATACACGTTCATATACACCAGGCCAGCTTATCCCAGTTTACAGTAGTTCCCGATACACGTTCATATATACACCAGGCCAGCTTATCCCAGTTTACAGTAGTTCCCGATACACGTTCATATACACCAGGCCAGCTTATTCCAGTTTACAGTAGTTCCCGATACATGTTCATATACACCAGGCCAGCTTATCCCGATTTACAGTGAGAAGTCAAAGAGAAGGGTAAAACACAGAACCCAAAATGAGGCTGCCAGAAGGTCATATATGCGGGGGTCCTCCACCCACAGGCACCCGGTGCAGGTGTGTGTTCTGTTTCCAGAAGGGAACGGAGTTCAGAGGAGCTGGGAAATGCACCAAGCTCTGTTTATTCAGAAGCTCACATTTGGGGTGAAGAGATAGATGGTCCAGCAGGTAAGAGCACTAGCTGCTCTAGCAAAGAACCCAAGTTCAATCTCCAGAACCCACATGGTGACTCACAACTGTCTAACACTTTCCAGGGTATAAAAAGCCTTCCTTTGGTCTCCTTGGGCACCAGGCACACACATGGTGCAGACATATATGCAGGCAAAACACTCATATACATACAAACAATAATAAAATAAGTTAAAAAAGAGGGCCAGGTGGTGGTGGTGTACACCTTTAACCCCAGCGCTTAGGCAGGCCAGTCTCTGTGAGTTCAAGGCCAGAGTGATCTACAGAGGTAGTTCCAGGACAGCCAAGGCTACAGGAAGAAACCCTGTCTCACCACCACCCCCAAGAAAAAGAAAGAAAAAAAAAT
Source organism: Cricetulus griseus (assembly GCF_003668045.3). Classification (NCBI taxonomy): domain Eukaryota; kingdom Metazoa; phylum Chordata; class Mammalia; order Rodentia; family Cricetidae; genus Cricetulus; species Cricetulus griseus. The sequence continues at coordinate 133,157,752 of NC_048600.1, forward strand.
CCACATTTGCTTTCTCTCTGTTGTTGGATCAGCTTAGTCTGTGCTTGTGACTGGCCGTAGGCAACCGTTCCATAGTTCTGAGATGTTCTTTTCAGCCCTTATTCTCAGCAGTCAAGGTTGACTCAGGATAGAAATAAGCACTGAGTAAGAACCTGCACTAGAAGACTTCTACTCTAGGAGCCCATTATTCTAAGTCTCAGTAGAGAAACACTAACTTGCAGCTGGATGGCACGGCTGCACAAGGCTAGGCTTCACTGGGCATGGCTGCACAGGCCTAGACTGCACACTGTCCTGGTCCCCAGCCATTTCCTGGTGGGAAGATTTTGGGCAAGGCCCGTGACCTCTCTCTGTGCCTCCGTTTCCTATTCTTTAAAGTGAAGCAGTGACCGTACCTCTGTTGGAGGGTTGTTGTGGGATTACAGGAGCCCATGCATGAAAGTGCTCAGCAGGGTGCTGGTTATGATTGCCAGAGAAATTCCAGGACAAGCCAAGGACATGCATATTCTATTCTCTGGCCTTTGCTGTATCGTGATTTAGCCTGCACATCGAACCATAATGAGTTTGTGTTTGGCTTATTTAACACTAGTAGCAGAAACAAAAAGGGGTTCCAACCAAAATTCCCCTTAAGAACTCTGCCCTTGGGCTCAGTCTTCCTTCTTTCTCCTTCTACAGTGTCCACCATGGCCCCTGCATACACCACTGTCCTTCTCCTGGCTTAAATAGGCCAATTTTATATTCCCCCCGAGGCCGACTGTGTGTGTCGTCTGCACCAGAGTTTTCAGCACTGTAAGTGTGGGAAAGTCTTTCCAGAAATTTAGGTCCTTTTAATCTACCTATACAAGAACTAGAGGCCGCTGTAACCCTCACAATTGTATGGAAGACTCAACGGCATCAGATCAGACACTGCTTCGTGCATCTTAGAACTTGAGTGGATCTTAGCAATAACATGTAAAGTAACAAGTGTTGGTGAGGACAAGAAGAAATTGGAGCTCTTCGCTGCTGAGGGTGGTATAGAACGGTACAGCTGCTACAGAAAACAATTGAGTGACTCCTCATAAGTCAAACATAAATTCACCATCTGACCCAGCAATTACACTCCTAGGTATAGTTCCCTAAAGAATTAGAAACAGGTGTTCAAACAAAAGCTGGTATGAAAGTGTTCAGGGCAGCATAGTTCTCAATGGCTAAAAGGTGGAAGCTGCTCAGAGACCACCGGTGTGGTTTATCTCCACAATAGGGTGGACTTCAGCTACAAAAAGAAAACTCCAACCTATGCTACAGTCTTAAAAACACTATGCTGAGTGAAATAACCTAGACACAAAGGGCGTATACTGTATGGTTCAATTGACATGAAATACTGAGAATGGGTGAATCCGAAGGACAAAAGCCACACTGGAGACTGGGAAGAATGGGGAATTAAGGAATGACTACTGACAGGCATGTGTTTTATCTTTGGCGGGGTGGGGGGGGGTGATAAAAATGTTCTGAAACTATGGTGATGGCTTCACACATTGTAGGGCTACTGAATGTTGTGGAGTCGTGACACTTCAAAGGATTAGGTCCACCTTACTTGAATTTTACCTTTAAAAGAATCCAAGGTTTGGAATGGTGGTGTACACCATTACTTGGGAGGTAGGTGCGAGAGGATCAGGGGTTCAAGGCCAGTCCCAGTTACGTAGAGAGTTTGATATCAGCCGGAGCTATAGGAGACCCCGTCTTAAAACAAACACAGTCTACCACCTTTGATGGCAGCAGCTAGGCAGAGGAAAGCTGGGTCAAGCCTGAAGCCAGGTGAGCAGGTAGGCCGGGATAGCCCAGGCCGGTTTTCTCCATAATTCCCTTCATAGCTGAGAATGGAATGGGATGGTGGGGGCGGGAGCTTCTTTCTGTATCTGGAGCCTGGCTCTACTGTTGCTGGGCTATGGGTGTCTGAGCCCCATTTCCTTTCCTGTCTATACAGTATCTGCTTCACTGTGAGCACCGAGGGAAGCAGGATGCTGGGGATTCTGACGGTGAGTCCCCGGGATGTGATGAAGAACAGCTAGCTGTCATGGAGGGGACTGGTGGAACCTTGGCCACTAGGATGGTCTCAGACCCTAGGTACAGGAGGCTTGTGGACTGGGAGAGTGAGTCACACTTGGGAACAATGTTACAAGTCACCTTCCTATGGTGGCCCCTCAGTTACCCCTGCGGGTGTTGACTACAACAGATACTCGGCAAGCGCTGTGCCCTTCCCCAGCCTTGGCTACTCCACTGCCTTTATTGGGATGGGTACTGTGTGTCTCTTCCTGTTGTTCTTGTCTGGCTCCCATTAGAGCTGTTGGTGGGTGCGTCTGTCTAGCTCAGATGCAGAGTGTGCCCAGTAGCCAGGGGGCCTGGAAAAATCACAGTCCCTGGAGCAGGGGGCCTCTGCATTTTCAGAGCAATACCTCAGGAACAGGATTGGAGTTCCACTTGGTTCTGAGGTTCTGGGGAGAAGGACAGAGTGGGGTGAGGACATACAGATGAATATGATGATTATGGCATTAACGACTGGGAGCTGCAGGCCTTACATGGCCAGGCAGGGACACAGTTTCTGGGAAGAAGGAATCAAGGTGGAACAGGTCAGGAAAGAAGAGCTAGGGTCTGGGTTGAGCTGTCCTCCAGTGCTGGGGAGGAGGAGGATACGGCAGAATGCAAGCAGACAGAGGCACATGGGTCCCATCTGAGACCCTCTGTGGTGTACAACAAATGAATGGCCTGGTTGGAGGGCTGGGCCAGCAGGCTTAGCATGTCAGGCAACTCTGGGCCCAATTCGCTTGCCCGGATGTGGGGCTGGCCTCCCCCATGTATCTATCCCCAGCCCCCAGCCTGCACTCTTACCCAGCTCCATGGTCCAGCTGCTACCTCCTGCTGTCTGGGGCCCAGCTGTTATATACTGGCCTCAGCCACCAGGCCTCACATGGCCATCTGGGTGGCTCTGCACTCCAGCTGCTGGCTTCTGAGGCCCAAGTGAGCAAAGAAAACTGGGCAGGCTAGCCCCTTTTCCTGTAGCCTGCACTGAGGGATTAGCTAAGATCCCATCTCTAGCTCTCAGTCTGGACTAGGGCTCAAAGCCAGGAGGACCCTGAAACTAAACCTCTTTTAGTTTCCCCAAAGCTTACCTCTCTGTACCCCATTCATGAGCATAGTCCTCACCAGCAGCAGTGGGGTAGGTGACTGAGAGTCAGAATGGGAACTTTGGGTCAATCCTGGCTGCTTCAAGGATGGCAAGCTCTTCTGCCTGACACTGGGAAGTTTTCTCAGAGACTTTTAGCTCCAGCTCTTGGGAAACAGGTGGCCATCTGTAGGCAGCATGTGAGCAGCCTTGAAGTCACTTGGCAGAAAGGGCTGTATCCTTGATCCTAGGAGTCAGAGTTTCTTCATTGGGATCACGAGAATCTTTAGAGCCAAGAGAGGAGACTGAGGCCCTACCACCCCTCAAGGGTGAACCTGTATGAACCAGTACAGGGTGACCCAGTGTAATCAGCTTAGATCACTGAGATACCTGGGACCCCACTGATGCCTTGGCAGTTACCTGTTCCAACCAGGACCTCCGAAGCTAAGGGCTGCCCTGCCCCACTTCTTAGCCTGGCAGACAGTCCAGTGGCAGGACCCTGCTGGGATTCTGGCTTGCGGTGATATGGGCTAACTGGAGAGGGTCACTAGGGTGTGGCCACATTCCCAAGCAGGGGGAGGAGGGGTGTAGGCCTGGGAGAGGCTCACTGTTTATCCATGGAACTTCTTGGGGGTGTCTCTGGAGCACCCTGAGATGCCTAGTATATGTCCTTGAACCTGACTGGGCAGAGCTGCTATCAGATGGGTATTGGATGTTGTAAGCGCCAAAGGCTGGTACCAAAGCCTTAACTGTCGGTTGCTGGCCCCTAGGTGCCTGAAGCAATGGGCTCTACAGGCCGAAGAGGCCAGCTGCCATGTGACCTCCAGCTCCCTCCTTCCAACCCTGTGATCCTCGGCAGGCTTGCACGTGGCCTCTGAGGAGGCAGAAACAAACCCTCAGATCTTGCCACTGGGAACCCTTCAGCGCTGGAGGCTGCAGATGCTTCTCTTAAAGGGCTATACCACTTTTAATTCAAAGCAGATCCTTGGAGCAGCTGTCTAGCGGCTGGTGGGAGGGAGGAGGAGGGTGATGGCCTGGCAATAGAAGGATGCTGAATTCATTCTCAGAAGTTAAAGCTCAGGGGCGGAGGCAGATAGAGACTGAGTAGCAGTTCCAGCTCCTCTGGCACTTTTCTTCTCTCAGTTGAGGACTGTAGGTAGAGCAGCTGGAAGGAGGCCTCTCTTTCTCTCAGAGGAGACAACTGAGGGTGAACAGGTCCCCAGGCAGTGGGCTGCTTATTCTGGCAACCTGACCCATGGCCACTTAAGATATTAGGAATACTTAATGAAGAAATTATATGATTTCTTTCGCATATTAAACAGGACCTGAGATTGTTTGTTTGTTTGTTTGTTTTGTTTTTCAAGACAGGGTTTCTATATAGCTTTGGAGCCTTTCCTGGAACTTGCTGTGAACCAGGTTGGTCTCCTACTCACAGAGATCTACCTACCTTTGCTAGGACTAAAGGCATGTGCCACCACCGCCACTCAGCAGACCTGGGGAGATTCTTGCTTGACCAGGTGTTTGCCCTGCCTGGAGACACTCACTGACACCAGACATGGGTAGCTCTGACACCAGATGGTTCAGATGGACATTGGTTCACCTGACCCTGAACTGGGCACACGCACCTATTTAGGAGTGCTTCTCTGGTAGGCTCCAAATCTTGAGTTGGCTGTCTTGGTTCAGATTCCAGTCACTGACCGGGGGACCCTGAGCCACTACTGTCCACCTGGGGACTCTGCTCTTGATCATCCTGCTGCAGAGGAAAGAACAAAGGAGGCTAAAGAGCTAACAGGAAGCTACTGGTGGGTCCCCCCAGCATCCTGACACATATATTTGCTTGTTTTTCCAATGAGAAACAAAGGCTACAGAATGAAATTGGCTTTTTGAGAGGTGAGTGTGGGTGGGGAAAATAGGTCAGGGTAAGTCTTGTTTTATACTTAAATTTCTGAATCAAAAATATTTTTGAGATATGGTCTTAATATATAGCCCTGGCAGACCTGAAACTATATGTATCAGGCTAGCTTGTGACTCACAGAGATCCACCTGCCTCTGCTTCTGGAGTCTGGGATTAGAGGCATGCACCCCCATGTCTGGCCCAACTTTGATTTTAGACCTGGCTGTCTAGAACTTGCTATATAGCCTAGACTGTCCTCAGATTTAATGCTCCCGCTTTTGCCTTTCAAGCGCTGGGATTATAGACGTGTGTGTAAACCTGTATTTGTGAGGGTGCCACGGTGTATATGTGAAGGTAGACGGTGATTTTGGGGGTTGGCTTTCTCCTTCCACAGTGGGTATGGAGATAGAATTCAGGTTGTTGGGATTGTATGGCTCATCATACCAGTTCAGCTTTGTTTTCTTCCTTCCTTCTTCCTTCCTTTTCTTCCTCCCTCCCTCCCTTCCTTCCTTTTATAGTCCTGGTTCACTTAGAACTCGCTCTGTAGACCAGGCTGGCCTTGAACTCACAGAGATCCTCCTGCCTCTGCTTCTCCGGTGCTGGGACTGTGGGTTTGAACCACTGTGCTTGGATGTACTCTCATTGTTGTTGTTAGTGGTGAGGTTGTTGCAGCTTTGAAATTATTTTTAAATTATTTATTTATTTTTTTGTAGTTCTAAGGATCAGACTCCAGATCTTGCAAATGCTAGGCTACAGTGAGCTACACCTCTCTCTCTGCAGGGTATCTTAAAACAGAGAAGATGAAAAAAGTACTGTAACTGAACACTGCAGAGGAGACCTGGTGTTGAAAGATACAGAATTTTTTTTTTTTTTGAGGCAGAATCTCTTGATATAGCATGGAACTCACGATGTAGATCAGGTTATTTTGTAGATTAGAACATGTCCTTGTCCCTAGGAAACAGGCATTGAAGTATTCGGTGATAAAGAGACACAATGTATCCAACTTACTATTTTTGGGGGGTGGTGATGGTTGAAACAGGGTTTCTCTGTGGCTTTGGAGCCTGTCCTGGAACTAGCTCTTGTAAACCAGGCTGGTCTCAAACTCACAGAGATCCGCCTGCCTCTGCCTCCTGAGTGCTGGGACTAAAGGTGTGTGCCACCACCGCCCAGCCCAACTTACCCTTTTTTTAACTTTTATTTATGTGTATGCGTGTTTGTGTGTGTCCGTGTGAGTGCATACCATGTGAATGCAGGTGTCTTCAGAGTTCAGAATCTGTTGTTGAATCCCTTGGAGCTTGAGTGACATGGATGTTATGAATTAAACTCCGGTCCTCTGTAAGAGCAGTAAGCAGTTCATTAATCTGGCTAAAAGATGTTCTTTGTACTATTTTAAGACACTGTTATAAATTGTTTTGATTTTCAGGGTTCTCTGTAGCCCTGGCTGTCCTGGAACTCATTCTGTAAAGCAGGTTGGCCTCAAACTCACAAAGATCCACCTGCCTCTGCCTCCCCAGTGCTTAAAGGCCTGTGCTACAACCACCTGACTTACTTATTTATTGAGACAGTGTTTCTTTGTGTAGCTGGCCTAGAATTCACTCTATTGATCAGGCTGGCCTCGTACTCAAGAGACATACCTGTTTCTGCCTCCCAAGGTCTGGGACTAAAAGCATTGTCACAACCTCCCAGCTCTTCTAATTGACATAATATAAAAATTGAGCCAAATGTGTTGTCATACACCTATAATCTCAGCTCTTGGAGGCTACAGTGAGAGGATCACCACCAGTTAAAGTTCAGGCAGATTTACCTAGTGAGTTCCAGGCTAGCAATGGCTACAATGAGGATGGTGGCACATGCCTATGGTCCTAGCAGTCAGTCAGGGTGTGGAGGTTGGATGTTCAAGGCCAGCCTAGGCTACATGAGCCACTATCTCAAAACAAAACATCAAATAACAAACACAATGTTTCTCTGTGTAGCCTTTGCTGTTCTGGAATTTGCTCTGTAGACCAGGCTGGTGTTGAACTCAAGGAGATCTGCCTGCTTCTGCTGGTATTAAAGGCACACAACTACCACTGCTGGATGGTACAGTGTTTCTTTTTTTAATATATTAATTTTTATTTTATATGCATTGGTGCTTTGCCATAGGTCTCAGGTCCTCTGGAACTGGAATTACAGACAGTAGTGAGCTGCCATATGGGTGCTGGGAATTGAACCCAGGTCCTCTGAAAAAGCAGTCAGTGCTCTTCTTAACCACTGAGCCATCTCTCTAGCCCCCAAGGTACAGCATTTGTTTGTTTGTTTGTTTTGTTTTGTGAGACAGGGTTTCTCTGTGGCTTTGGAGCCTATTCTGGCACTTGCTCTGGAGATCAGGCTGGTCTCGAACTCACAGAGATCCACCTGCCTCTGCCTCCCGAGTGCTGGGATTAAAGGTGTGCACCACCAACGCCCGGCCCTGGTACACTGTTTCTTAATAGAAAGGTGTTTAATGAAGATAGAATGATATTTAGAAAAGTCATGATTTTGAAGCCATGTTAAAATGAGCCTGTAATCCCAGTTACTTGGGAGGCTGAGGCAGGAGGATCAAAGTTTGAGGCCAGATTGGGCAACTTGGCAAGACTCTATCATAAAACAAAATAAATGGATTGAGTTGTTGATGAGTGGCAGGGCATTTGTGTAGTATGTGTGAAATTCTTCATGAAGCTCCAATACTGTTGTCTTTGTTAGGGTTTCTCTTGCTGTGATGAAATACCATGACCAAAAAGCAAGCTGGGGAGGAAAGAGTTTACTTGGCTTATACTTCTACAACATAGTCCATCACTGAAGGAAGTCAGGACAGTAACTCAAACAAAGCAGGAACCTGGAGGCAGGAGCTGATGCAGAGGCCATGGAGGGGTGCTGCTTACTGGCTTGTCCCTCACGGCTTGCTCAACTTTGTACATTAAGAGTTAGATCTTGGACCCACTGCTTTCTTATAGAACTCAGGACCACAAGCCTAGGAATAGCACTACCCAAAATGGGCTGGCCTCCCAGATCAATCACTAATTAAGAAAATGCCCTACAGCTGGATCTTGTGGAGGCGGTTTTTTCTCAGTTTTTTCTCCTTTCAGATGACTCTAGCTTGTGTCAAGCTGACATAAAACTAGCCAGGACAACTGTCAAGGAAATAATAAAAAGAAACCATTCATCAATTAATGCTAAAACTGTTTCATAAATAAATGAGGGGGAAAGCATGACATTTGTAGTCTTAAAGAATTAGCCCATAACTGACATATTTACTCCACCAGGAACAAGGGACCTTGACCATGGAGGACTCTGACCTTAACTTGAGTAGGTTAGTGATCAAATTTCACATATTCATTTTCAGGACAAGCTGATGCCCTGTATCTCCTGATGGCCTGCCATCCTTGTTACCTCACCTCTTTAAATATGCTGTCAGAGGAATCTAACTGTGGAACAGTTGAAAGCAAACAGGTTTGAGTTCCTTAAAAAAAAAGTGGGGACAATATATGAGGCTACTGACAGTGGGTCCAAGATCTAACTCTTAATGTACAAAGTGGAGAGATACCTTGCTCAGCCTAGACACAGAGGTGTAGGGGGTGGAGAGGAGCCTTGCTTCTGCCTCAATGAGATGATGGGACAGACTTAGTGACTTCCTAGGGGTGGCCTTACCCTGTCTGAGGAGCAGATGGGAGGTGAGGGGGGTGGAGGTAGTGGGAGGAGAGGAGGGAGGGGGAACTGGGATTGGAATGGAAAAAATAAATCAATAAAACAAAAGCAAAAAAAAAAAAATGCTAGTTTCAAGGGGAAGCAGTGGCGTGCGCCTTTAATCCCAGCACTTGGGAGACAGAGGCAGGCAGCTCTCAGGCCAGCCTGGTCTACAGAGCTAGTTCCAGGACAGCCAGGGCTACACAAAGAAACCCTGTTTTGAAACACACACATACACACACACACACAAAAATGCTAGTTTGTCAAAAAATCAAAAGAAACTTACCAAACAAACCAGGCAAAGTCTGAAGCTCAGTGAAGGTCTGAGGTTGCACAGAACATACAGACCTTCACATTCTTTTCCTTGTGCAAAGGAGGTGTCCATGTTTGTTAATATACAGCTGTGACACAGATGAGCCACTTATATGACGACAACACAGCACTGACACAGAGGTGTCACAAGCTTAAGCAAGGACGAATGTTTGCGCATGGCCCTCCAGACTTTGCACCTGGACACTGTGGAGCAGGTGGAGATAATCAAGCCCATGACCGTGTGGCATGACCAAAGCCAGGCAGCTGAGCTGTGGTTCAGAATGGTATTTAAGATTTAGCTACAGCTAGGGTATGGGGGCCGGGGGAGACACGAGCAAACGATGTCCATGTGTTGGGGGCTGAGGCTGGTCCATGGCTGGAGAATTATGGAGACCTTTGTTTTCCAGACCTGGTGTTTGCAGCCTGAAGCATAAGAGGCCAGCTGATCGGACACATCCTGATCTGGCACCCCAGGGCTCCGGCTTCCCCTGGCCAAGTCTCATGCTGTGCAAGGGCTACCAAGGAAGCCGGTCCACCAGGCACCTGAGTCCGTGTAAAAAATGTGACCCACTCAGTGTTTATGGGGTGTTCTCAGACTTGGAGATCTTTACAACAGTTCCAAGGACCACAAGCATTTCACGCCTCTTCCAATCATGGTAGCAAGTCAAGAGAGGGCCTGAGATCAGGCAGATGGCTCTGCAGCAGGTAAGGGTGCCTGCCTCCAAGCCTGATGACAACCTCAATTCTATCCCTTAGTTCCACAAGGTGGAAGGAGAGAACAGACTCTGGCAAGTTCTCTGAGACCCACATAGGCACCATGGCATGCCTGTACCCCTTCTTTCACATACAATAATAATAATAAAAAAAACAAATACATAACTGTAAACAATCATTATTATTATTTCTAGTGTGTTTCAAGACAGGGTTTCTCTGTGTACCCGTGACTGTCCTGGAACTGACTCTGTAAACCAAGCTGACCTCGAACTCGGGGATCAGCCAGTCTCTGCCTCCCAAGGGCTGGCCCAACAAAATAACTTTTAAGAAGGTCTAGAGCCTAAGCAGTTGGGGAAGACCAGCAGAGGGAGGGGTGCTTTGTCTCTGTGTGAAGATGATGGTGACGGGGACATTTGAGAATGTGGGGGAGGCAGGATCGGTGCTCGTTGGGCGGGAGCGGGGCAGGGCAGGTGCAAAGTCGACCAACTTTGGTGTGGGCCGACCTAGTACTTGTGGTAGACCGGTGGCTGCAGACCCCCAGCTGGCCCCGGGCAGCATGGGCAAGCACAGCTGGCCAGGCAGTCGCCAGAGCGTGAAGGATGCTGGGACCACGTGGCGCGGGCTGAAGAGACGGTGCCCCTGACCGAAGTGCGTTGCTTCCACGGGCGAGCCCTTGAGGCCTCTCCACAGGAGCGCGCGGCTCGCCAGCCTGTTCCTCACCGAGAGCCAGCGACCGACCCAGGGGCCGGGGGCGGAGTCCGGGGCGGGGCCCGGAAGCGAGTCGGCCCCGCCCCCGAGGTCGCGCGGCCGTGCGTCCCGGCTGTTGCGGATAGAGTGGTTGGAGGCGAGCCGGCCGCGGTCACGTGAGCGAAGATGGCGGCCCCGGCGGCGGCGGGGGCTCCGCGGTGTCGTGCTGGCCCCAAACGGGCGGCGCACACGGTGAAGGTGACGCCGAGCACCGTACTGCTGCAGGTGCGGCCGCCAGCTCGGGTGGGGGACGGGCGGGCGGGCGGGGGGGAAGGCGGAGGGCCCGAGGCCGCCGCGCCGGGCCCGCCCCTGCGGTTGCTCCCAGGGCCGTGGGCGGGGCCGGGCCCTGGTGGGCGGTGCTCGAGGCAGCCAATGAGCGCCTGTCACGCGGCTGCCCGCCCCATTCTGCGTCTGCGGCGCCGATGCTCGGGCGGGGCCGGGGCGGGGCCCGGGCGGGGCGGGACCGCCGGAGGCGCGTTTTCCGAGCGCCCGGCCGTCTGGGGGCCTCGCTGGCAGGGCGGGCGGTGCGGCTGGAGACCCGGAGTCTTCGACGCTCGTCCGAACCCCGCCTTCTCGGTCACCGGGAAGAGCAGGGGCGCCCCCCGGACCCTAGGTCGGCCTTGTCGGTGTGTCCGGAAGTGAAGTTTGCTGAGTCATTCACTGCTTTTTTTTCTGACTGCCGCCGCTTGTGACCTCGTGTGAATTACACCTGTGTATCGAACCTCTGCTGTTCGGTTGCAAAAGTGCACGCTGTTCGTATCTGTGTCAGGAGCCCACAGGGGAACACAGTTCGAAATGAGGTTCTGCCGGACGTAGTACAGCCCCGTAACCCTCCAGCAGGACCCGTTTGCAGCTGGGCTCCTGCATTGAAAGGTTCGGGTCATGCAGCAGTTGCACAGAGGCTGCCAGGCCACAGAGTGGCCAGAGACACAAAGCAGTCCCCGCAAGGCAGTTGTATCTGGCTGGAGGCCACCTAGAGCCCAGAGCATGGGACCAGGGATGGACAGGCTGTGCCACAGTTTGAGGAGAAAGTCAGGAAGGGGTCCCCTGTAGGAAGGGGAAACCGGACGAAATTTGTGGGTACGCTTTGTTTGGACCTGTTGAGTGGGATGCTCGGTGGGCTGGGCTGTGTGTCTGCCGTGATTCTCTGGTCCACATAGGCTTACTGTCCGTTCATCCCCAGGTACTGGAGGACACATGCCGGCGGCAGGACTTCAACCCCAGTGAATACGATCTGAAGTGAGTTTACTCAGGCTCAGCTGTGGGCTTCTCAGTCCATGAGGTGCTTTCTTCAACACACATGCTGTCTCTGCATTGGAAAAGCCCCTTGGGTAGTTTAAAACAGGTTTAATCTTACCCAGTTCTGGAGGCAGAGTCTAAAGTCTAGGTGTCGGTATGGCTGTTCCCCGAATGTTCTAAGGCCTAGAGAGAGAGAGGCCTTACCTCTTTGAGCTTCTGGCTGTCCAGGTGTTGTTTGGCCCGTGATGCAATCATGACAGCTTCTGCCTCGATCTTCAAATGACCTTCCCCGGTCTGCTATGAGGACACAAGTCACTGGGTTTAGGGTTCTTGGGTTAGTTCAGGGTGACCTCATTTAATTTGTTCCCTTAACGTCCATAAATACCTGTAGCAAATACAGTCATGTTCACAGTTTTCAGGAGCAAGGACAGTGGTGTCTGTCTGGGGGAGCACTATCTAACCCTACAGTATGGAACTTAAGCTCATTTGAGTATGTAAGTTCCTGGTGGGGTTCTTTGGGCAAAGACCTGGTCATGGAGAAATGGGTAGAAACCTGTAAGTGGCTTTTCATCTTAGAGACATGTGCTCACAGTATCGTGGTCCTAACACGAGAGCCTACTCTCCTGACCTTTTCCACATTGCATCGTGAGCTTTCTAGGAAGACGTTTCTTTAGAAGCATACCTGTATCAGGCTGCTCCAGTCTGCAGAATCACAGGACATGTGCTCTGAGTGGCCAGGCTATCCTGCAGTGTCCTGCCACAGAGCTTTGCTCCAGCCCTGTCAGGTTGACCAGCCAGTGGGCCACATAACGGTGTGTGGTTGGAACAATGACTATAGTTTGAGTCAGTTCCTCTACAACACTGTATTAGCTTTGCCCTAGGCTCTCATTCCCACCCACTGACTGAAATGTGTTTAAGAAGTGCTGTCACTACCCTGGCTGGTGCCTGGCTGTAAACAGAGTGGCCTTTCCTCTCCACCCATCGCTGTCAGTCCTCCGGCTGCTGTCCTGCTTAGCACTAGCATTTCCTATGGCAGCTTGCAGTTTTTAAGCCCATGTTGAGGGTTGGGATCAGCAGTGTCCAATTCTCAGTTCTACCTTTATCTCTCTGTTTTCTTTTTCTTTCTTTTTTTTTTTTTTTTAAATTTTTCAAGACAGGGTTCCTCTGTGTAGCTTTCTAGACCAGGCTGGCCTCAAACTCACAGAGATCCACCTGCCTCTGCCTCCCCAGTGCTGGGATTAAAGGCGTGTGCCACCAATGCCCGGCTCTTTTTTTCTTTTGTGAGACAGAATCTCACTATGTAGCCCTGGCTGGCCTGGAATTCACTGTGTAGCCCAGGTTGGCTTTGAGCTCACAGAGATCCTCTTTACCTCCTGAGTGTATATACCACTACACCTGACTCTTTCTCAGTTCTTTCAAATACCCTTGGGCTTTATAAATAGGTCACAGTCCCGAAAACTGTTATTTCCAACAGTACCTTGCATTTATAATGTCAGGCTAGTCACTTTCTGTGTTTAAAAGTGGATGGCTATAGACCATATATTCAAATTTCACACAAATTTATCTAGTTCTGTAGTTTCCTCTTAAATGTGCATTAAAATAGAGGTCAGGACCTGAGCCCTCTTGTCCTCCAGCAGTCCTCAAGTGGACTATGCTTGTCCCCTGGGCAAGGTCATGTGGCTTTGTTTTCAGAGTTGTGGGCTGGAACTGTTCTGGGACGGACGTGTGAACTGTAGGGTGGATAAGTCCCAGAGAGTCTTGGGACCTAAGGGAGTCAGGATGAAAAGGAACAAGGCTAGGAAGGCTACTGGGTGGAGGCTGTGATCCTTCCCCTGTGATGACATTGAGCAAGCTTCCCTCCCTTCTTCCCTGCTCTTGTCTTCCAAGGGACAGGTATTAGCTTTTTTTTTTTTTTTTGGACCCATAGTGGGATGCCATGGAGCCATGCCTCAAGATCCAGGTGTTACCTTTGTGTGGCCTGAGCTGTCATTGAACTCTGCAGTTTTGAGATAAGCTGTCTGGAGAGGGCAAAAGCTTAGAGGCTGTTTCCAAGATAATGCCTGAGTCTTCCCTGATAGACATGTGCGGATCTCTTGCTCCTTTGATGCTTTTGAGAAACCATATGTTGGAAGCCCCTATAAGGCCTTGGAGCCTCCCTGCTCAGGACCCAAAGGAGGTTTTAGGCTTGCCTTGTTCCAAGGGGATCCTGATTGGGAGGCATTATGCTCTCTCTTCAGGCCTTCCTGCACACTAACCCCTCAGGATGTAGGCAGAGAGGTAATGGCTACTGTGGCTTTGTGTCTTGTCTGGCCTCACTCTGAATTTCGATAAGAACACTGGACTGAGCTGTTGCAGAGATGGTTCTCGTGGGATCTGCCTCCTCTGCTTGTTCCGTGTCCCTTTGGGTTGCAGCAGGCAGGAGTAATGGGATTGCGGCTGGAATGACAGAGGACAGTCTGCTGGATTTCCCCTGGTCTTGCTTGAGACAACTTTCTTTTTTCTTTATATTGTGCACATAAATTGTGTGTGGTGCATGTGTGTGTGATGCATGTGTGTGGTGTGTGGTGTGTGTGTGTATGTGTGGTGTGTGTGTGGTACGTGTGTGGTGTGTGTGTGGTACGTGTGTGGTGCACACGTGTGTGTGTGTGGTTGTGTGTGTGTGTGGTATGTGTGTGTGTGTATGTGTGGTGCGTGTGTGTATGTGTGGTGTGTGTGGTGTGTGTGTGTGGTGTGTGTGTATATGTGTGGTGTGTGTGTGTGGTACGTGTGTGGTGCACATGTGTGTGTGGTTGTGTGTGTGTGTGTGTGTGTGTGTGTGTGGTGTGTATGTGTGGTACGTGTGTGGTGCACGTGTGTGTGTGTGTGTGTGTGTGTGTGTGTGTGTGGTGTGTGTGTGTGTGTATGTGTGTGGTGTGTGTGTGTAGGTCAGAGGACAGCTTGCTGGAGTCAGTTCTCTCCTTTTACCAGCTTGCTGTCACCCATCATGTAGGGTTTTTTGTTTTTTGTTTTTTTTCAGAGACAGGGTTTCTCTGTTGCCTTGGCTGTCCTGGAACTCACTCTGTAGATCAGGCTGGTCTGGAACTCACAGAGATCTGTCTGCCTCTGTCTCTTGGGTGCTGGGATTAAAGGCTTTTACTACCATGCCTGGCCCTGTAGGACTTTTTATGAGTCAAAGTTTTGCAAAGTCCAAGCTGGCCTCCAATTCTCTACATAGTCAAGATGATCTTGAACTCCCAAGCTTTCTGTGTCTACCTTCTCAGTACTGGGATTACAGGCATGGGCTACCATGCCAGGGTTGTACAATACTGGTGATTGAACCCAGGGCCTCATGTGTGTTAGGCAAGCACTCCATCAACTGAGCCATACTCTCGTGAGACACCTTTCTGAGGGTCTGCTCTCTTGTGTCTGCTACAGTATCTATAGGTACCACCCTCACCCTTGCAGAGGCTCATCTTGTTGTCTTCCTGTTTGTATCCATGCCAGTGCTGTGCCTCTGAAGGTCCCAGGAGTCCAAGACTTTGCCTCTTGTTCCTTCAGGTCCTAACTTTCTGCTCTTGTAGTTGAGAGAGCAGTAGGCATGGGGCTGTGTCTTCAGGGCAGGGTGTGGCTGTGTCTGTTCTGCAGGTTTCAGAGGACCGTGCTTGACCTGTCTCTCCAGTGGAGATTTGCCAACCTGCCTAACAATGCCAAGCTGGAGATGGTGCCTGTGTCCCGGAGCCGAGAGGGACCCGAGAACATGGTAGGTGTCCAGTTGGGAAACACGGTGGTACTGCTTCTCTGTCTCTGCTGGGACTGTAGAGCGTGGGGTGGTACTGCAGTGAGATGAATGGCAAATGGGCCTAAGCTTTGCCCACGGGCCTGAGAAGGGCCGGAGAGGTTGAAACGAGCCCTGCGATCCATTCTGCCTTCCTCAGTCAAGCTAGAGCTACATTTCTTACTTGGATTACTCAGGGCTGGGAGTGAAATTTTTCTTTCATTATACAGGGTTTTTTGGTGTGTGTGTGTGTGTGTGTGTGTGTGTGTGTGTGTGTGTGTGTGTGTGTGTGTGTTTATGTTTTGGTTTTGTTAGGGTTTGTTGGTAGCATTTCCCTACCAGCTTCTGGTCAGAGATCCTGAATTTCTGTATGGGCATGGCTGACAGACATTTGCTTCTCAGTCAGCCTGCCTAGAGCTCTTGCTGTGCCTCAGCTGCAGCTTCGCCCACTTGCTGAGCACTGGCCCTCAACCTGTAAGTTGCAACCCTAGGGGGAGTCAGATGACCTTTTTCTCAGGGATTGTATATCAGATATCCACATAACGATTCATAACAGTAGCAAAATTAGAGTCATGAAGTAGCAATGGAATAATTTTATGGCTGGGGGTCACCACAACACAGGGAAGTGTATTAAGGGTTGCAGCGTTAGGAAGGTTGAGAACTACTGCTGTAGGGGATCATGTTGAAGGCATGGTTGCTAGGAGCCATATAAAAGTGGTATGCTCAGTAATAAACAGAGATTGAGAAAACACCCGTCCTCTGTGCTGTGTTAAACTTCCGGAAGTTGGTGACATCTTACTAAAGGTTCACACCTCACAGGATGCTGGGGCTGGGTCGGGAAGCAGAGGCCAAAACTGGTGCCGACTGGTGCCGTGTTTAGCTGGGGGTAGTGGTAAAGGGGACATTTCCATGATGGCTCACTAATGTGCCACCTACATAAAGGTGTTCATGAGCTTGATGATACAGCCCTCCTGAGAAGCCCACTCAGGCATCACACCCCTCCTCAGGATGGGTGTCCAGGAAGTGGGAAGGGCCTGGTTCTGGGAATCTGGGTCTGTAGGGATAGTGTGTTTCTTCCTAATTAGCGGTTAACCTCTCACCTCTCCAGGTTCGAATTGCATTACAACTGGATGATGGCTCCAGGTTGCAGGACACTTTTTGTTCCCGCCAGACCCTCTGGGAGCTTCTCAGCCATTTTGTACAGACCAGGTGAGCACTGGCAGGCAGATCCCAGGCTCTTTCCCGCCCCCTCCTGGCAGAGGCTTGAAACCCACACTGTGCTTCTGGCTAGAGCCGTGGCTCTTTGGTTTCTGCAGTCCTGACTGACTGCAGATGTGCATGTGAAGGTCTTGGCAGCTCAGCTTCCAGGCCTGCTGGCCTCTTGTCTTCCAGAAAGAGCAAAGGCGTTCCCCCATCTTCAGGGGAAGCAAAAGATCTGATGAGCTGCAAAGGGAAATGAGATGTGGGCTGTACCCCCCCTGCCCATGTAAGAACTGCATTTGGGGGGTCCTTAATTAGAATATGAGCAAAAGGCCACCTGATGCTGTGACATTGCTTCATACAGATGAGTTTTCCTGTTGGTTAATAGTTTAAATGTTATTCTGAAGTGTGTAAAACAGTATTTAAGTTTTCTTTGTGGGGTGGAAGCCTGCCTGCTTTTTTTGTTGTTGCTAATTTTTTTTTTTTTTTTTTTTTTTTTTTTTTTTTTTTTTGAGATAGGGTTTCTCTGTGTAGCCCGGGCTGTCCTGGAACTGGTTCTGTATACCAGGCTGGCCTTGAACTCAGGAGATCCACCTCCCTCTGCCTCCTGAGTAGTGGGATTAAAGGCGTGCACTGCTCCCCCACCCCACAAGTCTGCTACTTTAGAAATCTCAACAAGCATAATAGAAGGAATAGTATTTGTTGTATGGCGTTAGATGAGTTGCTTGCCCTTTCTGGGTTTCTGTGGCCTCATCTGTACCATGGCAGTGGACAGAGTAAGCTAAAGAGTCTGGTGCAGTGAGATGTGGCCTGGCACAGGGCTTTGTGTGTGTAGGAGGGTGACTCTGAATCTGATGTTTATGGCGGCCCCATAGGTGAAGTATGCTTTGCTGTAGCAAAACCTGATTGGACAGGAAATGCCCAGCTGTCCCTATGGATGACGGTGTAAGGTCTACAGGTTCCATTCTCTAAGATACTGATGTCAACAGCCCCAGTGGCCTTGGGAATTGAAGCCAGGTCTGAAGTGGATTTAAGAGTGGGTTGAGGGAGTTGGAGAGATGGCTCAATGGTTAAGAGCAGTGGCTGTTCTTCCAGAGGACCAGGGTTCAATTCCCAGTATTACATGGTAGCTCGTGACTATAACTCCAGTTCCAGGGGATCGGACACCCTCACACAGACATTAATGCACATAATATAAAAATAAATAAATTATTTTTAAGAAGTGAGTTTTGGTCAGGTGCGATCAGCTATATAAATCTGAGGCCCATGTGATGGCCAGGGAGAGTTGGTGGCTGTGTTGGGCAGGAACTCCAGGACTTTTGTCCTTAGCATGCTGGTGAGATCATAGACACAACTGGTTCGAAAGGATTACTCAGGCTGTGGGTGCATATATGTTCAGTGAGGAGCATTCGCCTGAGTCTGATACCTGGTAATATGTATGTGCATGAGGGCACACACACAAAGTGCATTTTTCTGCCAGGTATGGCTTATGCCCATAATTCAGAACACTGAGGCAGGAGGCTTGTGAGTTTGAGGCCAGCCTGGGTTACACAGTGAGTTACAGACCAGCATGAGCTTGTCTCCAAAAACAAGGGAGGGAAGAAGGCAGGAAGGGAGGCTGTCTGACTTGCTGGTAGGCTAAGATGAGAAGGAATTGCTGGAATGAGGGAGCACAGCAGCAGTTGGGGCCACCTCAGTGTACGGCTTGTCTCTCAGCCACGGTTGCAGGTCACCTGGCCAGAGCACTGCTGTAGTTACCTGGGCTCCTCCCCATGGTGGTTGTGGGTATTGACTAGCAGAGCCTGGGAAATGGGATCTATTGAGGACCTGGGCTAATGAATGCTTGGATCTGGCTTGGCATCTAACTGCTGGCTACTGCAGGGCTACTTGAAGCCAAGTTCTTCGGCGTTAGAAGTTCCATGTCCATGGAGGGCAGAGAGCAGATCACTCAGGGTCAGTTGGGTTGCTCAGCCTTCTGTGCCAGGTCACTCACTGCAAAGCAGATCTGGAGAATGGATGCTCCAGACTGAGTCTGGCTGCAACAGAGAGCTTTTTAGAGCTGAAGACACACTGGCTCTGACTGAGAGGCTTGCATAGAGTCCCAGCCAGTAGGCAGAAGACCCTTATCAAGGGATGTTGTGAAATGTAGGATCTGGGGACAGAAATGATTCTGTTGCCTTCACAAGGAGGACAGGCTTGGATCCCCTGTTGGGGCCAGAGCAGTGCCTTCAAGATCTGCTTGTACTAGAATTCTCCCCTTGCCAGGGTGTCACAGAAGAGTGAGGATAGAACAGAACAGACAGCCCTAGATGTGAAAGTTCCCAGGTTTACTCTGAATATCTCTGTAAGAAGCTGCTGGTCTCCAAGGAAGGGGACTACAGACTTCGTACCGGGGTGCCGGGGTGTTAGGGCAAGATTTCTCAAGGACCATCAGGGGCGTGTACAGATGAAACAAAATAGCTATGGGAAAGATGCCATGAAAGATGCAGGGCCCGGAGAAAATGCCTCAGAGCCAAGGCGCTGTTCTTAGCTCACCCCAGGCTCAGGGCAGGGTCAAGACACTAAAAATTGTGGCTGCTTCTTTACTGTCACGTCTTTCATCACTGGAGAATGAAGATGAAATGGCCCAGAGTGTCTTAGGTTGTCTCCTGGTGAGGGGCTGAGGGAACCGGAAGGGTGGGAGAAAGCACTGGTGTCTGTATCTCTCAGGGTGTGCTGACTCCTAGCGTGAGTGTAGTTGAAGACACACATGCAGACACACATGCCCAGGAGATGAAGCAGCCCTGAGGTCAATGCCTCTGGGCCATGACAGTTGGCATGTCTGCCCCATTGATATTACAGATACCTTTTCAGCATGAGGGTGTTGGATACAGAGCCATTGATGCCCAGCTTTCTTTCATGATCCTGGGGATTGAACCTAGGGCTTTGTGCATGCTGCTAGGCATGTGTTCCACCACTAATTATATCCTTAGCCCGCTGTTTGCTTTTTCGCTCGTGCGCATGCCCGTGTGCATGTGCGAGTGAGTGTGTGTATACCCTGAACTTGCCAATTCAGGTAGGTTGGCTGGTCAGTGAGCCCCAGGGACCCTCGTGTCTCTGCCTCCTGGCTCTGGGGATTGGACTCCATCTTCAAGTTCATGTGGCAAACATTTTCCTGGCTCAGCATCTCACCACCCACTCCTTTTACGTTTTGAGACAGGGTTCTCACTTATTTGCTCAGTCTGCCTTGAACTTACTCTGTAGCCTAGGCTGGCCTCAGTCTCCCGAATGCTTGCATGCTGTCATTCTGTCTTTTGTTTTTGTTTGTGATTGTCATCAATATTTTCCTGAAGTTCCTCATGGTGTCCCTTCCTGCATGTTGCCTTCTGTTGAGTGGTCACAGCCTCCCTTTGTACCTGATGTATATACCTGTGCTGACATGCCCTGTTCCTCACTGTGAGGCCTGCATAGGCAGAGCTAGAGTGGACCACCGCAGCTTCCTGTCATCCTGCTTCCTTCCTCAGGATAAATTCAGAGATAGAATCCCTGGACCAAGAGGTAAGACATCCATGAATCCCAGCTCTGAACTTTCAGACCTGAGCTGTGCCCACTCATGCTCCATGGAAGGTGCGTTTTGAGTCTCACAGTGAGGGGTCGGGACTGTGTAGCAGGGACAGCAGTCTCATCAGTGGAGAGCTGATGCATAGCAAGTTCTAAGTTCCAAGTTCAAAGCTTTAGGCGTTCACCTCCTTGATGTTTCCTGGAAGGTGGAAGAATCCAGGAACACTGTGAGTGTCATCCATGTCTTTGGGGGTACCAGAGATTGGGCACTGAGGTCCATAGCCCATGAAAGGGCCCTGTTGAGGTTGTCATATCGGACATAAAGTGTGCTTTGTATATATGTGTTTGGGGGCTACTGGGTGGCTTTCTGGACTGGAAGTAGCATAGCTTTGGAAAGTGGTTCTTTCTGGCCTGACCCACCCAACCCGGAGTGCCTTGTAGGCCCCAATGTCATGGACATAACTTAGAACTTTATAGAAATCATGTTAATGGAAAAGTAAAAAGGAGTGTAATTAACTTTATTGATAAGTTTAACTAAGTACACCTAAAATACTATCTTTTGAAGCCAGGATGGTGGTGATGGTGGTGGCGCACGCCTTTAATCCCAGCATTCGGGAGGCGGAGGCAGGCGGATCTCTGAGTTCAAGACCAGCTGTATCTACAGAGCGAGTTCCAGGACAGCCAGGGCCACACAACACAGTGGAACCCATTCTTGAACTGCCCCCTCCCCTTTAATGTTACTCTTTGAACGTATAATCAGTTAAAAATTAGGTTATTTATGGTATAAGACTTTTGAAGATTTATTTACTTATTATTTTATCGGGTTTTTTTTTTTTTTGAAACAGAATTTCTCTGTGTAACCCTGGCTGTCCTGGGACTCACTCTATACCAGGCTGGCCTGAACTCAGGAATCCGTCTGCCTTTCCCTGCCTCTGCCTCCTTAGTGCTGGGATTAAAGGTGTGTACCACCATGCCTGGCTTGAAGATTTATTTCTGTTTTTCATGTTTGTCTGTATATGTGTATGTATGTATATGCTTGGTATATTGTAACTATAACTCTTTCTGCCAGCCAGCTGAGTTCTGCCGCCATGTTAGGGCCCCCAAATAACACACAGTCTTATATTAGTTACAATGCTGCTGGCCAATGACTAGGATTTCTTATTTGCTAGCTCTGTCTTAAGTATCAACCATAACCATTAATCTATATATTTTATAAAGACTTATCGAGGATGCCAGCGGCATGCGTCCTCTCTTTCCAGGATCACATGGCCACTCTCCCCTTTCCTACATTTCCCAGAATCCTCCTTCTCTTCTAGTCCCTCCTAACTTGCTTCCCTATTGGCCAACAGGGCTTTATTTATCAACCAGTAGGACAAGTATATACACAGAAGGACCTCCCCCATCAGTATATACACACATAACTGGATGTTATAGATGATATACGTCCATAACTCCCCTGGGACCGGAGCTGACAGACAGATGCTTGTGAGCCAACGTGTGGTGCTGGAGACCCCAGCTAGGTCATCTGCTAGAGCAACAAGTGCTCTTAACTGCTGAGCCACCTCTTCAGGCCTGGTGTGACATTTTTTACATTGGAGAGTCTTACTGGAGCTTCAGCTAGCCATAGTTGCTTGCCTCGGACTAGCCAGGCCTGCTGTCCACTTCTCTGGTACCAGGGAAGTAGCTGGGGTCACTGACTCTGAGCTGCCCCGTGGTCCCATACCCTGATGTCTGGTGAACGGCGGCACTGATGACTGGCCACGCAGATGGGCCTGTGCTTGCTTTATGGTCATGTGATGGTGCATCCCTTCAGTGGTTAGGCAAGACTCAAATGGAAATAACAGTGTCCAAAGGCTATAGAAGTAGAGATTAAGAATGTGTGGAAAGAGCCAGGGGCCCTGGGGCTTTGTAGTGTTACCCAGGCCTCCTACTATGAGTCAGAATTTACCACATGTCCGGAGGTCCTGCGGCTGTCCACACAGCCCACATGGGTGTGTAGTCAGAGGGCCAGTCCTGCAGGCTGCATCAGGCAAGTGGCCACCAGGAAGTGTTGAGTAAGACAGATGAGGTGGGGTGGGGTGGGGTGAGGAGATGAACCGAGGGGTGCTTTGGAACACCCCAGGATTCAGGCAGGTTCACACTATGCCTGTCTCTGACCCCAGGCTACTCTCTGAAGTCTGTTTGGGAACAGTGTGGTGATTTTTTTGGTTTTTGGTTCTTTTTGTTTGTTTGCTTGCTTTGTAAATGTCAAGTTCATGAGCTCGTTGCAGTGGGGACTTGCCCTCAGAGATGCCAACTGTGTGTGCTGGACACTCCTAGTACCCTACTGGCTCCATTTGCCCTCTGTCCAGATGTTCCCCTTTCTCAACTGGGTCCTCTTCTCTGCACCTGTCCCTTTGTCCCACCCTGGTCTTACTATGTGGCCCGAGCCTTTTCTCTGCCACTCCTAACTTTGAGTGGTCAACTACAACTCTCAGGGGAGCTGGGTGATTCTTGGGGTCCACAGGGTATGACAGGTTATAGAGAAGACTGTGGGTGATCATAGCACTCCCTGGGGCTCTGAGGTCAAGCCTGTGGCCATATTCAGGGTAGGTTTGTATACCCAGTGGGTACCAGCTCAGCTCCTGGCTGAAACTGTCTGGGTAGGACGGAGGCTTCTTTCCTTAGACTTGTGTAGGCTGTTGTCTGGGCCTCCTCATTTGGCTCTAGACAGATAATCCGCTGCACATGGCAGTGGGCACTGGCACCTAGTGCTCTTAGGACATGGCTTCACCCTCACAGGGCACCTAAACCCGGAGAAATCATACTAACTGCAGTCGCAGATCTGGTGCTTTGTTTTGTTTTTGTTTTTTCGTTTTTGCTGGTTTTACCTGTGTGTGTCATTGTCGTATTTGGGGACATAGTAGTGCCAGGCTTTTCTTGGAAGCACTGATGTTAACACCACTTGTGTATTAGTGAAGTCTGAACAAATGACTTATACAAAGGCTATAGACAGTGCTTGTCCCCAGCATACAGTGACCTCACAAGGAGCTGAGCCCCAAATACTCAGACTGTCCACTCCTAGGGAGATGGTGAGCTTTGTGGTGGGTGAAGCATGTATCTGAAGGCAACAGCAATGGCATCTACGTCCTGCTGAGCCACACTCCTCCTGCCAGGGGAGACTTGCTGGTCTTGGAGACCTTGCTGGATACCACTAGCACTTTCCTTGTGCCTAGGGGCATCTCTTATGTGGGTGAGTGGTGAGCCGCTCCGTTAGCCACCACCTATGGTACATTTCTCATCTGGAGCTTGACGTCCTGTGGCTCAGTCTGGTCTGGGGGGAAGGAGTAGGCCCTGTGAAGTCTGTGTGGGTGTGATGGTGTCCCCACTAGTGCATGAGGGGATGTCTTCTAATCCCATCACCAGGACTGGCAGTTCTGCTTGCTAGGCAGGGGTGGCAGGTCTGGAAGCTATTTTGGCTGCCCCTTCCTGGGCCTGTGGCCACATGGCATGTTTACACACTGCTCCTCTAGACTGCACGAGGGAGTGTGATCTGCCTGCTGCTTGCTCTGAAGAAGTAGCAAATGTCTGGTCACTTTGTCTCCATCTCCGGTTTGTTATCCTATAATGGCTCAGGTAAGGGTCCTGGAAGGGGCACTGCATTGGCTATGCCCTTGTTGCTAGTTTGGGTGTCTACTAGTCAGGTGGCAGGCAGTGTGGTCTACTTGTAGGAGTGTGTTATGTGTCTGGTATCTGGGAGGTAAAGTCCCTTAGTGTTCTTGTCTTCATTCCCAGTCAATATCCTTGTTCTCAGGCCTGTCTTCTTGGGCCAGTAAGAGTGGTTCCAGTACAGTTACACAGTGACTTGTATGAAAGGCCCTCTACAGTTCTACAGAGGGGATACCAGCTGTGGACCTTACATGTCCCACTGAGCCATAAGCCTGTTTGCAGGGTGGGTTTTGCGGTCTCCTTAAGTTCTGTTGTCCTGATGGCCTGACAAGGCCTCTGCACACAGTTGAAGCGGCAGTGTCGGGCCTTGTCAGGAAAGGCAGTACTCCAGGGGTGAGGGACATACAGGGCAAAAACAGAGCAGAATATCAAAGGAAAACACACCCTGCACACAGGCTGCAGAGGTCTGCTGATGGACTTGGGTTCAGATGCTCATCTGTGTTTCTGCTGTCCTTGCTGTTGGCTGTGGATCTGGCAGGAAGCCCTTGTCATTTCACCACTGCCAGGGTCACGCCCGGGACCCCGACCCATGGGAGCTGTGTTTGGCACACACGTGCCCCAAAGGTCCTTTGAGCACTTGGGTTATCACTGGGGGGGGTTTCCAGATACTATCCTGAGGACTCTGCCCTGTGCATGTGTCTTACATATAAGTGATCCTCGCACACTGGCATCTACCTCGCCCTGTGCTGCCCTCCCCTGCCCCACCCCGCCCCGCCCCACCCTGCCCCAAGCCCAACACTTACCTAATCCTTGCTGTCCTGACTCCTGGCCACCAGCTCAGTTCCTGTCGTGACTCTGCCCATCTGTCAGGGCCATAATGGCTCTGAGGCCTGGCTGTGTTTCGGTTTTCTTCGTTTAGTCCTTGCCCATGGACCTAACTCCTGTTTTCCTTTGGAGAACAGCTGACCTGAGCTTGTTTTCACTAAGGTCTTAGTTGGGCTCTCTAGATGTAGAAACTAATTTCCATTCGGTTGTCATGGGCACTGGCTGAGGAAATGCCTAGGGCCAGCCAGTCCTCTGACCTTGTGTGTTAGCAAAATGTGTGTGTGTGTGTGTGTGTGTGTGTGTGTGTGTGTGTGTGTATTGTGTATGTATGTGTGTTGGGGGTGTCACTGTGTGACTTTCTAAGCTTGGGTCCAACCAGTGCCCCTGGGTGCTCCTTGGGGCTTCCATGTGCAGAGTGGTGGAGAAGAGAAAGGGTGCTTAGCTTCAGGGACATTGTTTGGAAGGTGGGGAGAGTGGGGGAGGTGCCTACCATGTCTGTCATCTGTGGTGCTTACCAGCCCTTTCCTGTTCTCTGCCCTTGCCGTCCTGTTTTGGGTAACCATCACCTTGGGAGCTAACCCTGAGGACATCTGGTTTTGCTTCTCTGTGTCTAGGCACAAAAGGGACATGGTGGAATTGGGTACAATCCAGTACTTTGGGCTTTGGGGTACTGGGTCAAGTACAAGCTTTAGGCCATTACCTCAGGCTGCCTGCGGGCCATGAACTGTTATCTCTAGCTCTCTGAGAGACCACTGTCTTCTCTCAGCCCTTGTGTCTCCTCTTGGGGTCTGGGCTCACGGAATAGCTCATGGCAGTGCTTGAGGACTGAGATGCTGTAGAGTCTGCTGAGCCAGTCTGTGTCTTGAGCTGTTCTTGGGTGTCAGCTCTTAGAGGCAGTTCCAGATAAAGGCTAGACCCAGGACCCTCCAGACTGCTTGGAGGTTTCGTGAGGTGGTGATGGCAGTGTGCAGCGTGGGTGTAGGGCTGCTCGTCCCCTTCAGGTCTCGTGCCATGTGGTGGCCTTTTGGCTGGAGGGGTTAGGAGGGATCCTAGGCCATGTGCTGATGGCTGAGACCCTTCTTGGGACTCCACGCAGCACTTGGTTGCTGCCTCCTGAAGGTTATGGGATATAGGAGAGAACTAGAAAGGCTGGAAGCTGGCTAGCAGAGGGCTGAGGCCCTGAGCTTGGAACCCTGAAATTTCCGTGGTGCTGGGCTAGGGGCCCTGAAGTCTCTGCTATCCCCTGTGGTGGACTCCTGATGTTTTCTTTCTTCTCTTTACAGGGAGCGTCTGCAGCATCTGGGTGAGAGGACCCCTGTTTGTGTGTACATGAGGGATGAGGTAGGTGTTGGCCACCCGACTGCTCTCCTACACCAGCAGCCCAGCCCACTTTCCAGCCTGGAAATCTCACTGACTTGAGTCTTCAAAGCCGCGGCAGGAGCAACAGCCCCTGAAAGCATGGAGTGTTCTGTGGAAAAAAGCGGAACAGCCGGCTCCACTGGAAGCCGACCACGGCCGCCTAGGCTGCTCCCGAAACCTCCCTCAGTGCCCTGTTTGTTTTTTCAGCTTCTCTCAAAGCCGGGGAGTCACAAAAGTGGTTTCATTTTAGTAAATATTTGCTTTGCTCCGTGTTTTGATCTTTTTCAAACCCAAGTGCAGCGTGGTGCAGGCAAAGCTGGCAGTGAGGCCGTGCCGGCCCGCCAGCCCCGCCTGCCACCTTGAGGACCCCTCCTAGCCCTGGGTCCCCTGACCTCACAGGGGCTTTTTGTTTCTTCCCTGGCCCAGTGCCTTGTCCTGGCTTAGGCAGAGGCGTGCAGTCTCTTCGGGTCCTCAGGAAGGCCCTGGGGTGGGACAGGACTTTTCTCTGTTATCCCCGCTTGAGATGCTTCAACCCAGGGCTGTGTGGGGTGTAGGAGGCTGCTCTGACCACATTCTTCCTGTGGAGAGATGGCCACAGGACCCCTGCTTGGCCTGATCACCCTGCTTGGCCTCATACTCTGGGTCTCTCGGATAGCTCCTCAGAGGGCCAGCATTGGTTTAGTGGGTGTGGCCTGTCTTGCCTGAGCCCTTCCTGCCTTGAGCTGAGTTGTCAGAAGTGACCTGGGAGAGGGGAGGACCTAGACAGCCTGGGCAGTGTTTCTAAGTAGCTGAGGCTGGAGATAGTAGAGCAGTTGCCACAGTCACTCTGGTGTGCAGAGAGGGATCTGTCACCCAGGCCAGGCCAGGCCAGAAGAGCACGAGGCCATGCATGCTGACTTGGGGCTCTTACAGCTCAAAGAGTTTTGAAGAGTGGTGCCACCACCTTGCCTTCAGTCTACCAGACAGGGTGGACTCTCTGTGGCCTGGTTGACACCTGTGTGGTACTAAGAAGAACCTGATGCAGGGACCTATCTGTCTAGAGCCTCCAGACTCAAGTTGCCTGCTGTCTCTTGCCTATTGTTGTAGAGGGCCATGAGGTTGACTGGCATGTGGTGGCCTGGGGCTATGACAGGTCTAAGTGTTTAGAAAGATACTAGGGAGGCCCATGGAGATAGATGCTGGCCAGTGATGGTTCTGGAGCCTGGAGCCTGGAGCCTGGAGCCTGGAGCCTGGAGCTCAGGGAGTCATTGGGAGTCTGGGGCTTGCAATCTGCTCTGATCCCCAAGAAGCCCTCTGTGAGCCTTCAGTCTCCTGTCACTAAGCAGAGTGAGGGCTGAGCACAGGATTCTGGGTAGCTGAGTCTGCCCTCTCTAGACATGGTGGGCTTAGTGCACAGCTGAGGTCAGGCCAGGTCAGGAGACAGATGGCTAGAGGGTCCTCATTAGCTGCAGAGCAGTTGCATACTTGCTGTCACACAACATGGGGACTCTCGGGGATAGCTGAGGGGTGTGGATGGGGGGATTTTATCAACCAGGGCTGGGTAGGTAGAAGGAGTTGTTCCAGGCTTGAGGATCCAGGCAGGGGCCCATGTGTCCTTTGTTTTTCTGCAGGTGACTGGTAGAACTGCCTTGCAGAATACAACGCTTCAGTCACTGGGCCTAACAGGCGGTAGTGCCACCATCAGGTAGGGGCATCAGAGACTCTAGGCTTGGAGATTTGTTTAGTAAAAGAAAGGGAGCCAGGTGTGACTCATGCCTATAATCCCAGCACTTCAGAGACTGAGGTGGAGAACCTGGGGGAGGAGGAATATGGAAAAACTGGGGAGAAACTGTGCCTGGGATTAGGAATGTGGGTAATGTGGCACTCTTGGTGATTGGTGACCATAGCTGCCTTCAGGGACAACTCCTTCCAGCCATTTTCTTTTTTCTCCTCTGTAGAGAGAAGTGGATTTCACAAGGGACCCTGGAGGAGGGAAGGGCCACTCACTCTGTGGTATCACACTCACTGTTTTGCTCCCCCAGGTTTGTCATAAAGCAGTGTGACACCGTGGGCAAACAGGAGCCCATTGCAGTCAGGAGCAAGGCCCCAGGAAGTCCAATCTCCTCCATGTCAGCTGACCAGGCATCTAGCAGCCCCTTGCTTCCTTTGAACTCTGGGGAGTTCAGCAGGGGAGACCTGAACCATCAGGGTGATGCAAACACCTCAGAGGCCAGCCTTGGGAGTGGCCCAAAGCCAGCAGATGCTCAGACAAAGCAAAGCACAAAGGAGTCTGCATCTGCCCCTTTCGTTCCCTTCTCTGGTGGGGGGCAGCGGCTGGGGGGCCCTTCTGGGTCCTTGAGATCTCTGACATCACATTCAGCCAAGTCTCTCAAGTCTTCCTCTGGCTCTGGAGGCCCTTCTAAGCCCAAGAAGTCAAAGCCTGGTGAGGAGCCCCAGCAGGAGCCTGAACCGGTAAGGAGTATATTGAGGCCTGGGGCTTTCTCCTGACCAAGACTGAATGCTGGCCATGCTGGCTATGGTGACCACAGTTTTTCAGGCATCTCCTGGAAACAGGACTGTCTGAGCTTCCCATTTAACATGTGGAAATATGAACTGTCCATATCATCACCAGCATGCTCATTCCAGTGGGGTGACTGAGAACAGCAGCTACCTACCTTCTTGCCTGGCTGGGAGGTTTTGATAAGGTGAAAGTGGCTTTGAGCATTGATTGTCCCATGCCAGGCATCTTTCCTGTCATCTTGTTGCTGGGCAGCAGGTTTGAGACACAGATGGAGATTGTGTTAGGTAGGAGTGAATTGTGTAAGAAAGGCAGTGAAATTGTCTGTGGGCCAGGATAATCTAGAATGTCCTGGAAGGTTTAAACAGGGACTTGAGCTTGCTGGTAGGGATGACTTTGGTATGGAAAGTACTTCTGGCTGTTGCTCATCTTAGTTGGGAGGAGAGAGCAGTTCATTCTCCTGAGCTCTCAGAAAGTGGCCTGCTCAGTGGTCCCTACTCTAACATAACCTGTGCTGTGTTACTTTTTGAATGGTGGGCTCTCTTGGGATCAAGCTCGTTACTGTGCAGTGCACCTGTTGCTGTGAGTTTACATTGCAGTGCGCCCGGCATTGCAGTGCACCTGTTGCTGTGAGTTTACATTGCAGTGCGCCCGGCATTGCAGTGCACCTGTTGCTGTGAGTTTACATTGCAGTGCGCCCGGCACTGCGGTGCACCTGTTGCTGTGTGTTTGCATTGCAGTGCGCCCGGCACTGCGGTGCACCTGTTGCTGTGAGTTTACATTGCAGTGCGCCCGGCACTGTGGTGCGCCTGTTGCTGTGTGTTTATATTGCAGTGTGCCCGGCACTGCGGTGTATCTGTTGCTGTGTGTTTACATTGCAGTGCGCCCGGCATTGCAGTGCACCTGTTGCTGTGTGTTTATATTGCAGTGCACCTGTTGCTGTGTGTTTACATTGCAGTGCACCCGGCACTGCGGTGCGCCCGGCACTGCGGTGCGCCTGTTGCTGTGTGTTTACATTGCAGTGCGCCCGGCACTGCGGTGCACCTGTTGCTGTGTGTTTACATTGCGGTGCGCCCGGCACTGCGGTGCACCTGTTGCTGTGTGTTTACATTGCGGTGCGCCCGGCACTGCGGTGCACCTGTTGCTGTGTGTTTACATTGCGGTGCGCCCGGCACTGCGGTGCACCTGTTGCTGTGTGTTTACATTGCGGTGCGCCCGGCACTGCGGTGCACCTGTTGCTGTGTGTTTACATTGCGGTGCGCCCGGCACTGCGGTGCACCTGTTGCTGTGTGTTTACATTGCGGTGCAGACCCATTTAACTAGTTTTACGGAACAGTTCTTCATCATTTTCTCCTGTTCTTGTTTTTTTGAGAACAGAGTATTACTGTGTAGTCCAGACTGGCCTTGAACAGAGATCTGCCTGATTCTTTCCCCTGAGTGCTGGAGTTAAAGGTGTGCACTACCATGCCTTGTACAGCTCTTTGTCTTGTTCTGGGTCCATATTTGAGCTGCAGCTGTCGCTGTTACCTCCACCCCATTTATCTCTGATCCTCCTTACCATGCCAGCCTGGTGGTGGGTGATTCCTGCCACCCCTCAGGGAGTGGAAGAATGTTTTATTTTAGATCACTCTTTGTGGACAGTCGATGGGCCAGGATGTGGCCTTGTGAACACCTTTTCCCGGCCTGGGGTGGCACTCCTGCCAGAGGCCACCTTCGCACCAGGGGTGGGGTGAAGGTCCAGGCCATGCCAGTGTCCTTTTCCCCTGTCTCCCCTGCACTGGCTAACAGCCCTGTCTAGTAGGAAAACATGGTGTGGGCCACTGTGGGCTGTTCTGCCCTCAAAGCTGGTGTATTTTTCTGTTTGTCTCATCTTTGGAACTCTGTAGCTTAGACAGAAACATCCTCTTGGGAAGTTGTGTGCCATGGGTGTTCCCATATGCACACATTTTTTTGCTTCAGGTATGGCATCTGCTTGTCCTTAGGCCCTCTGGGCAACTCTAGAGTACCCTCCATGAATAAAACTCACCTGAAGAGTTCCTCAGAAAATACTGAAGTTCCTGGGCTGTCAGTTCCACTCCTTCATCGGCTTGATCGTGGGAAGGAAGGGCCCCAGTCTTCCAAGCAGGATGTCATTTAGCAAGACCTGTGGTTTCTTGCCCAAGGGCTGGAGAGGGTCTTTCTCTGGCTAGCACATTGCCTGACATTAACCCTGGGCCAGGCTACGAGGTAGCCATGGCCTGGAACCTGGAGTCTTGTAGCTGGCATCTTAAAAGAAGGCAGCTGTTTGGGAAGGATGATTAAATTTACTTATTTTCCTAAAAATTTTTGAGATATTATTTTATGTTTTTGGCTTTTCATGACAGGGTTTCTCTATATAGCCCTGGATGTCTTAGAACTCGCTCTGTAGACCAAGCTGGCCTTGAACTCACAAGAGATGCACCTGCCTCTGCCTCCACAGTGCTGGAACTAAAGGCCACCTGGCCTTTATGTGGGTTCTGAGGACCTGTAATCCCATCCTCATGTTTGTTGAGTGAGTTCCGTAACCACTAAGGCATCTCCTTAGCCCTTTTGTTTTTTTCTTTCTTCCTTCCTTCCTTTTTTTTTTTTTTTTTTTTTTTTTTTTTTTTTTTTTTTTTTAGATAGCTCTTGATCATGTAGCTAGGATGAGCTTGATCTTGTGACCTTCCTATTTCATCTGTCCAAGTGCCACCAGGCCTGGCTTGGAGAGAGGTTTGATTGGACACAAGTTTCCTGCCTGGGATATCATTATTAGGCAGCTTCCTGGTCCTCAGACCCAGACTCTGAAAGCAGTCTGGGACTCATGTTGTCACTTGTTTCACTCTAAAGTGACATGGGTGTAGGTGGTGTCCCTACCTGCACAACTCTACTTTCTTCTGCCCTGTTCCTCGTGGCCCTGCTCTTACGATGCTCACATTCCCCTTGGTGGTGAGGCACTGGTGGGTTGCTGTCACTACTGTTAATAGTGTTTGGAGACAGGACATCCCGTGAAGTGGACAGTCTGACTGGGCACATCCCCATTGTGCAGGCCCATGGCTTACATTCAGATTTGCTGTGGGTTTGGACACAGATATAATGACAGAGGCCACCATTTGGGAGAATGTCTGCTGGGGTCCTTTCACTGCCTAGTGTACCCTCTGTGCTTTGCCTCTTTATCCGTCTCTCTCCCCTAGTTTGGCCTCCTCCAGCATCCTCTATGTTTTTTTTGGGGGGGCAGGGGGTTCCCATCCTGTGATTGACGGATGTACGTATACTCTGTGGTTTGATCCTCCTCATTGCTCATCGCCCTCCCACCCACCACACTTGGAGATCCTATACTGCTGGGCATGCTGATAACATCTTCATACCAGCCTGCAGTCTTACAGCTCCTCAGTGCCTTGGGCTGTTGGCTACATCGGACAGTTGCCAATGAGATGGGTGGTGGTGGTGGTGAAAATGTAAGTGTGTGTGTGTGTGAGTGAATGTGTGAGTGTGTATGTGTGAGTGTGTATATGAATGTGTGTGCATGAGTGTGAGTATGTGTTAAAGCAGCTGTATTTTAATTTTAATTGTGTATGTATGTGTTTGTGTATGTGCATGAGGCCAGAAGAGGACATTGGATCCTCTGGAGCTGGAGTTGTAGGCTGTTGTAAGCTGCTAAGAATCAAACTTCGGTTGTCTGCAAGAGCAGTAAGCACTCTTAACTGCTGAGTGCTTGGAGTGTGTTTCCTTTTTTTTTATGTTTTTTTAAGACAGCTTTTGTTTTTTAAGATTTTATTTATTTATTATGTATACAACATTCTGCTTCCATGTATATCTGCACACCAGAAGAGGGCACCAGATCTCATTACAGATGGTTGTGAGCCACCATGTGGTTGCTGGGAATTGAACTCAGGTCCTCTGGAAGAGCAGTCAGTGCTCTTAACCTCTGAGCCATCTCTCCAGCCCCTGGAGTGTGTTTCCTAACACTCTGCCTTTGGTCATTGAGCACACCCCTCCACGTTATTGGCACCTGAGCTTTGCCTTTGTGCTGTGACGTCCTTCAGCCTCTAGTTTTCCTAACTCCATTGAGTTTCTGCTGTTTTGTGTTGTGGTAGTTGAGTCATTGTGACTGTGATGGTGGTGTCCCCTCTTGCACAGAAAGCCTAGGTAGAATCTAGCTGCTCGGGCCTGTGGAACCTTTGCTCCTGATCTTTGTACTTTCAGAGTTATCAGGTGATGTCTGTGGCTTTGATGTTCTTTGGCTCCATGGATTAATTTTTGTTCTATGTGCAGAGTATGAGAAAGAATTCTCTAGGTTTCCAATGAGTGCTTTGTTCTGACCGGTTTCCCTGTGCTGTCTTCAGCCACAGCTTCCTGCTTGCTCTGTCCCAGTGACATCCAGTCTGTGGGGCTGGTCTCCCTCCCTGCTGGTTCTAGCTGAGGCTCATCTTGGAATGGTTGCCAGAGCAAGTCTCCTCCTTGCCTCTCTTTGCCAAAAGTGACATGTCTCTTCAAGAACTTTATCCTTTCAAATAGTTTTCAGGACGTTAGCCGAGTTCCTGAGAAATTGCTGTTGGAAATTGCGTGGAGTTATGTTGAGTTTCTGTTTACTTTGGGACAATTAGTCTTCCCGCTGTTGGGTCGTGGCACCTCAGCTGTGGACCTCACTTTTTTTTTTTTATTTTTTTTCTATACAGTTGTCGTG
Organism: Cricetulus griseus; assembly: GCF_003668045.3. NCBI lineage: Eukaryota > Metazoa > Chordata > Mammalia > Rodentia > Cricetidae > Cricetulus > Cricetulus griseus. Next base: position 133,191,003 of record NC_048600.1, read on the forward strand.
TTCTACCCTTTAATGTAGGACTTGGACACTTGAGATTACTTTTTGTGGTATGGCAAATAGTATCAAGAATTCCTGATACACTGTCACAGATGGCCCTTTATCACTTCCAGGAAGTCTGTCTGCATTTCTTTTGGGGTCTCTGTGACTGTCTTGGGCCATCTTTTATATGTCAGACCCATCTTGTCTCTTTTAGTGTTCTTTTGTCATGGCAGGCCGTAGGGAAACATTCTATGGCTGTACTGTTAACAACCTTAAGAAAGGTTGTTAAGGCTAAGGGCATTACTCCTGAGTTTTCTAAGATCTTTCTCTTCAGATACAGGTGCCGAGATCTACAGGCAGCTTTTTTTTGTCTTTTTGTTTTTTGTAACAGGGTTTCTCTGTGTAGCCTTGGCTGTCCTGGCACTCTGTGAACCAGTTCAGGCTGGCTTTGAACTCACAGAGATTTGCCTGCCTCTGCCTCCCGAGTGCCTGGCTTGCAGGCAGCTTTTTCTGCATTGACAGTGGGTCTCTGAGTTCTGTCTTCTTCAGCCCACATATTTGAGATTCGGGATAAATTTGGGTCAAGCCATTCTTTCTTTCAGGGCCAGTTGCCAGTGATGGTTTATTTTCAGCCACATGTGAGTTTAGGTTAACTGCTTATTTCTGACCTTTGCATTTGCCAGCTTTCTTTCCCTCTCTCCCCTCTCTCTGTCCAGCCTGGGAATCAAAAAAGTATTTCATATTAACTGGGGCTGGTCCCTGTATGTGCCCTGATGTTGTGTGAGCACTTTATCCACCCCATGTATAGCCCTGTCCATCCAAGCCCATTGGTGAAGGGTTACAGGACCTTACAGAAGCTGTCTCAGTGGAATCCCATCTTCTCTTAACATTCCACCTTCTATATACTCTAGCTCTTTTCAAGACTTCAGGGCCATGTACAGTTGGAGGGCTGGACAAAGAATAATGGCTGGACTCCCAGGGGAGAGTCTTGTGACTCCCCCTCAAACAACAGCCCCTACTGCCATTGCCCCAAACCTGGACATCACTGCTCATTTTATGCCATGACTCCTGGGCTAAGACTCTGCTCCAGGATGACTGTGGTTGTGCTATACCAAGAGCAAGTAGTTGTTCCCTAACTCTGGAGGTAGTAGTTACAAGAGAGGGACATCGATCTCGGAAGGCCAGTGCTGCCTGCTGCATGCCCTGTCCATCAGTGCAGCCTGTGTCTCTCAAGGTTTGTGCATGTCACCTATGTGTTGTGGGTAGCCCTGAACATACTTGCACGACATCATGGCCTGGCCTCTTCAGGTCCTACGTCTGGAGGGCCCCTGGCCTTTGGCTGACTTGTCCTGGCTGTCCCTGCCCTGGGCTCTGTCTAGTTGCATTCTCTCAGCATATGCAGAGAGTCATTGCTAGGCTGCTTAAGCCTCAGCTTCCTCAGCATCCTGTACAGAATGAGATGAGCAAGGCACTTGTGGACTTTGGAGGAGGTAGATAAGGCCATGGGCAGCCCTAGTGCAGGCTGGAGACCAATAGAGTCCAGTGTTGGACATGAGGAGGTGGTGAAGACAGCCAGCTGGCCCAAGGCCAGGCCAGCATGCCTGCCAGCTCAGGCAAGCCTAGCTCTAGTATCTACCCTTCTTTCCCAAATCTCCTACTGGTGTTAGGATACTGACAGTCTACTTTGTAAGTTGGGTAAGGGTGACTTTATTTGATGATTTTCTTGTCCATGGAGCTTTATTCTTATAAAAAAAAAATAAAAAACTTGCCACTTCTTGGAAAGCACTTCATCTCATGATGTGCCTTTTTTAGAGTTTGTCTTCATGGCTAACCCTTACATCCCAGTTGTTTCCACTGTGTGCTGCCAAGGTGACCAGTGTGTATTGAGGCAAGGGCCTCCCCCCACCCCCTTTTCCTGCTTGGTCCAGACTTCACCTGCTTAGCTCCTGTGCCCATTACTATGGGAGCTGTGCTGTGTGCCTTGGTCCTGGTCCTGGTTGCCATCAAACAGAGGGAAGCTCAGACCCTGTTGGGGCCTCTCACCCAGTGGCTCTAGGGACAGTTCATGACTTTGGGGCTGAGGGCATGACAGTATGTATTAGACTGGTGCTTTCAGTCCACTACTGTGGGGCTGTCACTATTGCTTAGGGACATTACTTGGGTGGCCATTGGCCAGGTCATTGCGTTGGTGCCAGCAGCCTGACTAGCTTCTGTCTAGACACTTCTGTCTGGGGCTTTCCCTCCTGCCCATCTCCATGCCTGAGAGGGAGGGGGCTGGTTCCCTGTATCTGTAGGGGTGAGTGCCCCCTTTTGTCTTCCTCTTTATTGCCTTGTTTCTCTGTTTGCTCATGGCGGCCCTGAACCCAAAACTGTCTTTGTGGAGTAATTTGCCCTAGAATGGAGAGGATGGTGACACCACCTGCCTTCTCCTTTAGGAGCCGTGTTACTGACCATTCAGAGCCTTGTTACTCATCATTCGGAATCTCGTTACTGACCGTTAGGAATCTTGTTACTGACCGTTAGGAATCTCGTTGCTGACCGTTAGGAATCTCGTTACTGACCATTAGGAATCTCGTTGCTGACCGTTAGGAATCTCGTTACTGACCGTTAGGAATCTCGTTGCTGACCGTTAGGAATCTCGTTGCTGACCGTTAGGAATCTCGTTGCTGACCGTTAGGAATCTCGTTACTGACCGTTAGGAATCTCGTTGCTGACCGTTAGGAATCTCGTTGCTGACCGTTAGGAATCTCGTTGCTGACCGTTAGGAATCTCGTTGCTGACCGTTAGGAATCTCGTTGCTGACCGTTAGGAATCTCGTTACTGACCGTTAGGAATCTCGTTGCTGACCATTAGGAATCTCGTTGCTGACCATTAGGAATCTCGTTGCTGACCGTTAGGAATCTTGTTACTGAATCTCGTTCCATTAGGAACCCTATGAACTTTGACTGGTATGGAGTCCCTGGGTTCAGAGTCAGATTAAAAGCAGATCCATATGGTTAGGAATAGCTGGTTCCAGGGCCGTGGCCATCTCTGTTTAAGGGGCAGGGTAGCTGTGTCTTTCTTCCGTCCTAAAGGTGGAGAAGTTTCTTGTTCCCTCCATGACAACTGAACCCCATTTCCTGTACTGTGTAGTGGGTGCAGCAGTTGGAAGCAGCTGTCTTGGTCAGTTTGCCAGACAGGCAGTCACTGTCCCTGTGTCAGGATCCCAGCACAGCCCCAAGCACTGAGCGCAGGGACCCCAGCCAGCAAGGGTTGTTCCGTGGAGGGTGCTTGTGCTCTGCCTGTGCTCCTCCAGCCTTTGATCTGGGAGCCTGGGCAGCTGATTGATTGTGGAGCGTCCCCCCCTCCGTGTCCCCCCCCCTGCCTTGCGCTTCTTGTCACCAACAGCCCCACACCCAGAGGGCTGGCTGGCCACATGCATCTGCTTTGTGTCCCTACTCAGTCTTGGGGGGAGGGGACGGGAACCAAACAGAACTTTTTTGGGGAACTTCAAAGGTACACTTTAGTAACCAAAAAGAGTTTCCAAGTTTCCCATTAATGTTTTGCCTGTGTGTGGTTTTTGGATTTAAATAAAGACTCAGAAGAAAGAGACAGGATAAAATACAGGCAGGTCCTCGCTGAGGCCCGGGATGGTTCACAGAGCCTGGCGGTTCCTGCCTTTGATGTCAGACATTAATTATTAGAAGGTAGTTTTACTGGCGATCAGAACCGGGCTCTGGGAGAGGCTGGGGCTGCCCGGCGCCCCCTGGCCATGTCCTTTGAAGTCCCTCCACAGCCCAGGAGGCCGCCCTGTAGCTCTCGATCACTTGCAGGCTGATCAGAGCACACACACCCCGATGCCTGCGGCCTCCCCAGCAGCTGGCACAGGGGCCAACCCTGATCAAAGGCCCTAGGTCCTCCTGGGCAGGACTGGCTGCCCTTGGCTTGCCTGCCCTTCCCCCTTTGGGGGGTTTCCTTCGAGTCTGCCCCACGTGCCCTGCACCCTGGGCTGGTGGCTAGTTAGTACTAATGGGGCTGGAGGAGTCTGTCGGGGCTTGGAGAGTATGAAGTGTGTTGTTGTGCCAAGGTTGGTAAGAATACCTACCTGGACCCGTGAATGTTGAGCAGGGCAGGGCAGGGTAGCAGGTGTCTGTGGATGGCTGGAGTCTGGTGCCCATGTATGGGGACTCTATGTTGCTGTTATCTGCCCTAGGGGCTCCTGTTTCTGTCATTTCCATAAGCTGGCCATGGGCCCTGCTGTGCTTGGGTGTTTATGGATAGTCCTCAGGCTGTGGGGCTAAGCTCAGTTCTTTTAAGAGCTACAGGCTAGGCCTGAATTGGAAAGTCCACTGAGGTTTGCTGGCAGATGGTTCAGAGACTTTGCAGTGGCCAGCTGAGTGTCTGGGTTTTTGTTTGTTTTGTTTTAAAGATTTTTATTTTTATTTATTTGCTTAGGAACTAAGGTCTTACTATGTAGCCTTGGCTGGGCTGGACCTTACTATGTAGACCAAGCTAGTTTCAAATTCACAGAAATCTAACTTGCCTGTACCTCCTGAGTTCTGAAATTAAAGGCACGTGCCAGCTTATTTTTATTGTCAATAATGTATATATATGCATGTCTGTGTGTGGGTATGTGTCCATGTGTGCAGTGCCCACATAAGCCAGAAGAGGATATTGGATCCCTGGAGCTGGAGCCATCCAATGGAAGTTTTGGGGACTAAACTTTGGTTCTCTGCAAGAGCATACATGAACTTAACTGCTGAGCTACCCCTGAGTAACTCTAGGGCTTACTGCTCACTGGGCAAGTGTGGTAGGGGATGGTCCAGCCGAGCAAGGACCCCTCACTTGTCCCACCTAACCTGGGCTCCCGGACTGTCTTAGGTGCATATTCCAGGGCTCAGTCCTATCTTGGATGTTTACCTTTCATTGTTATTGTTTGTTTTGTTCTTTTGTTTTACTGTGGAGCCTTGGCTGCCCTGAGACTCACTGTGTAGACCAGGCTTGCCTTGAACTCTTAGAGGTTCTTTTGCCTTTGCCTCCTGGATGCTGAGATTGAAGACGTTTGCCACCAGACCCAGCATGGAGGCTTATCTTTTCTGAGCCCCAGGAGCAGCTGCCAGCCTGTGCCAGGCCATGCCCTTGCTTCACTGATGTAGCCATTACTTTTCGGGAGGTGATAGATGCCTGTGAGGCTGGGTAACTAACATGCTCACATTCCACTGCTGAGGGTTTGCACTGTGCCTCTTCCTCCTCTTCCTCCTCCTCCTCCTCCTCCTCTTCCTTTTCCTCTTCCTCCTCCTCCTTCCTTTTCCTCTTCCTCCTCCTCCTCCTCTTCCTTTTCCTCTTCTTCCTCCTCCTCCTTCCTTTTCCTCTTCCTCCTCCTCCTCCCTCCTCATCCTCCTCCTCCTTCCTCTTCCTCCTCCTTCCTTTTCCTCTTCCTCCTCCTTCCTTTTCCTTTTCCTCTTCCTCCTCCTTCCTTTTCCTCTTCCTCCTCTTCCTCCTCCTCCTCCTCCTCTTCCTTTTCCTCTTCCTCCTCCTCCTCCTCTTCCTTTTCCTCTTCTTCCTCCTCCTCCTTCCTTTTCCTCTTCCTCCTCCTCCTCCCTCCTCTTCCTCCTCCTCCTTCCTCTTCCTCCTCCTTCCTTTTCCTCTTCCTCCTCCTCCTTCCTTTTCCTTTTCCTCCTCCTCCTCCTCCTTCCTTTTCCTCTTCCTCCTCTTCCTCCTCCTCTTCTTCCTCTTCCTCCTCCTCCTTCCTTTTCCTCCTCCTCCTCCTTCTTTCTCTTCCTCCTCTCCCGATTCTTCCTCATTGTGACTTTTTTCAAGGCAGAGTTTCTCTGTGTAACTCTGGCTGTCCTGGGCTCTGTAAACCAGGCTGGGCTTGAACTTGAGGGATTCTCCTGCCTGTGCTTCCTGCGTGCTGGGATCAAAGGCGTGCGCCACCATGCCTGGCTGTGCTGTCTTCTTTTCAAAGGCTTTGGTCATTTCTTTGAGATGGAGGCAATTCAGATCCACAGAGGGGAGGCTACGCACTTGAGAGAGGTGTATGAAAATGAAAACCTGCCTTAGGGGCGCTGTCAGTGCACAGGGGTGGAGCTTCCCCGTAGGTGTCTTGGCATCTTGGGGAAGAGCAACACCCCTCTGTGTTATCCCCAAGCCTGAGTCGGTCTGGCCTCATACTCTGGCACAGCTGCCTCCTGCTGTGCCGTCCTGGGCCTTTGATGGTGTCCATGTGCTCAGGCGCCTCCCTCCCAAGGGTGGCTGAGCCCTGTGAGTAACTCGGAGGTTTGGCCTGCATCCCTCTTGTAGTGATTCATTTAAGCTCAAAGCCTCAAGGGGAAACGCTTCACATTCCCTCTCACCAAATCCATTGTCAGCGCCGGCTTGGCTGAGGAAGAGCAAGCAAAGGAGGCAGGCGGCCGCTGTTCTAGGAGAATCTGGAAAATCTGAGATTGAGGTCATCTCTAAATAGTGTTCCCATATTTTTTTTTCATCCGTCATCATGTCCTGGAAAATCACTGTCAAAAAGGAAACTTCAGCAGGCCCATTTCTGATATGAGTAGGGTATCCTGTGGCCACCAGACCCTGTCATGACTGGCCAGGCCAGGTTATATTGAGTGCGCCTCCCAAAGGGTCTCTGTTTGGCATAGTCCTTTGCTACCTATTTCCCACTGACCCTGGGGTGACTCCAGCCTGGACATTGCTCACAGTAGTACCCACCTGCTTCTCAGGGGCTCTCTGCTATGTGCCTCCTGTGTCCTAGCTCTTAGCTACGTGGGGTCAGATGTGGTGGAGTCTGGGGATATGGGTTATGGATACTGCTGCTTCCTGTCCTGCTCAGCTCTTTATGGCTATTTCCTGTCCACCTTGCCTCTTTTCTGGTCAGTGTGCATGACCCTCACTGCTAGCCAAGCCTCAGAATCTGTTGTGCTCCTGGATTCCCTGGAATCAGAGCCTCCTGGACAGGCTTTAGTAAGGGGTCTTTGATCCCAATGTCCACCCATCACAGCCCACAGAGAGCAGGGAGGTCATCTGCCCTCTGCAGCAATACTCCCAAGCCAGCTGTGCCTCAGGCACTCAGTTTCTTCACCCGTCACATAGAAACCATGTGCCCTGTCCCTGTAGGCTTATTCTGAGGACTTGGGCCCAACACCTATGGGCTTCCTGGGAAAGGCTCTTTGGGAGGCCCTTCACATTGAGCTCCCTATCCCTTCAGTGGGCTCTGTGATGGGATGGCTTGTCCTGGGGAGTCTCCTGCCCAAGTGTCTCATTGTGACTACCAGGAGCCCTTTAACTTCCCTCCGGTCCTCTCCCAGCCCCAGCCCAATGGAACACAGCCTTTTGTATCCTCTATCACAACATAAACTGGGGTTCTAAGACATTATCTTGGATTTTAGCACCACTGTAGCAGGACAGTCCCTTTCTCTCCTTCGTGCCTCAGTGATGCTCTGGTTGTGTCACTGGCCTTGTCAGGCATTGCTCCTTTATAGCTGTCACTGTGTCACTTTGTCCTGATATCTTATCTCCAGAACATCTCCATAAGACACCTAGGGTGGGAATTGAATGTAGAACTGTCAGGGTTGGCAGGGCTGCAGTTGAGAGCCAGGCACTGGCAGAGCATCCCCAGCAAATGGGGTCAGGCATGGCTGGGGGCAGCTGTGTAGCCTCCATGCTAGTGATGGCCCTGCTGGAGCCCCTTTCTGCCCAGAGGCTCTGCTATGAGCTTGTCTTGGGTGGACTGTGGGGCTGATGGAGTTTTCCCCATCCTGTGTTCCCTGGTGATCATGTGATACTTCCTACCAGCCCAGCTGCAGACCATTGAGCTATCATGGGAGATTCTAGAGGCTTGGACCCTTCTATAGCTGCTCACCTGGCCTGATCCTTACCATCAGGTGCTAGTGAACCCTCCACCTTAGTGCTCGTAAGGTGTAGCAGAGCTGTCCTGAGTGGGCGCCTGTGCTTTGTGGTAGATAGTTCTCTTGAGTAGAGTAGGAACTAGAAGGAGGGGTCAGAACAATGAAAGATAGTGGTTTTATTTTTCTGATTAAAATTCAGCAACGTGGGGCTGGAGAGATGGCTCAGAGGTTAAGAGCACTGGCTGCTCTTCCAAAGGTCCTGAGTTCAATTCCCAGCAACCACATGGTGGCTCACAACCATCCGTTATGAGATCTGGGGCCCTCTTTTGGCCTGCAGGGATACATGCAGACAGAACACTGTTTACATAATTGTAAAACAAAATCAGCAGAGTGGTGTTGATGTCCCCTGTGTCTCCTGTCCTGGAAGCAGCTAGCAATGCACTGTCCTTCCTGCTGTCCCCAGCCAGGTTGTACCTAGGGGGGGTCCAGAACTGGCGGCAAGAAATCCTATCTCTAAGCTCCTCCAGCCTTTGATCCTTAGTGCCTGAGGCTACATTTGCCTTTGGATCCAACCTAGCCTAGATTGGCTGTCCATGGACAGTTGCTTATAGCTCAGGATGTGTCTACATTCTGTCCTCCCCCCTGGAGCCTGGGCAAGCTTGTGGCCCTGCTGGAATGCAGGCACTGTGGTCATGGGGGGAGCCTGGCGCCTGACATTGTGTTAGAAAGACCTCTGGAGCAGACTGACCGCAGTGGCTACTGCATGGCTGTGGTTTTGAAGGAGCAGCCCCCTGGGGCCCTGGTTAGCCACCTGTGGGCCCCTGCCCAGGCCTCAGCCAACCTTTCTTAGCCAAGTAGCCATTGCTCCATGGCTAGAGCAATATGACAGAGCTTAGTAGATTATAGATATCTGGTGTCCATGGACAGTATTCATTGGAGGAATCTCCCAGGAGACATTTGGGACAGGTATACATCAAAATACACTCAGTGTGGATGTATTGAGAGTCAGTACCTTGGTCCTGGGCACAGTCAACCTCTCTGGGTCTGAAGCCATCTTTAGAATGATGGCGTTATGGCTTGGGGCCCTGCTTTGTGAAAGGTGCTGAAGGCAAGAAGAGAAAGCTGGTTCTTCGGGTCAGACAGCCTGTCCTTGAGTTATCAGCATTTCATGGTCTGGCTTGTGGCATTATAGCTATTCTGTCTGCAGGACAGGACCTAGCATGGGCTCTGCCAGCCCAGCTGGGCACCTTGGTCAGGCCTGGCTCCATAGGGTGGCCCCAGCACAGAGGAGGTAATCCACCACCCTGGGCACCACAAATGGACTGGGCCTGCCTTGTAATTTTCACTGCCATTGATGCCAATTAGGTAGGAGTAACGCTGTCCCTTCCTCTGTCCCTGGGTGGGCAGAGGGAAGGCCAGTTTGCTCCCCAGGGGAGAGGTGGAGTCAGCCTGGCTTTGGGGCTGAGGCCGAGAGAGGGCAGTAGGGGCAGTTGGCTAGAGTTTTTGCCAACACTCTAATTTGGTGGCTTCCACTGTCCTTCCTTTCTGGAGCCCCTGACGTGGTCCCTGACTGGGGTATACCTCCCCAAGTTGGCATCCTGATCTTGAGGTTCTTCCGTTGGGGCAAGAAGTCTGTTAGGACATTTCCTGGGCAGCCATGTAGTTGAGTTCCCATGGGCAGTACTGATGCCCAGTGAGGGCTGACCTCAAGGCTTCTAAGTCCTGCTGTCCCAGCCCCTGCTCTGGCTGTTACACAGACTGTGAAATGGTGAGCTGGGATGGAGCATCTGCATGCTGTTCTAACTGTAGAGGCTGAGATGCATGCACATGCATGTGCGCTCATGGGCGTGCGCCCACATACACAGACACGTGCTGAAGCCCTATCAACTGAGTTTCTCTGTTCGCAGCCCGTTGATCGAGACCCTGTAGTGTGCCACCCTGATCTGGAGGACTTGCTACAGCCCTGGCCAGCAGAGGTGCCTGACGAGTTCTTTGAAGTGACCGTGGATGATGTGAGGAGACGCCTGGCCCAGCTCAAGAGTGAGCGGTGGGTGCCCCTGGCCCTCTAGTCGTCTCCCACGGCTCTCCTTCACTCTGGTCCCTTCCTACCCCCTTGGAAAGCAAAGGGAAGCCAGTTGCTTCTAAGGCTCAGGGTGAGGAGCTTTTCTGCTGAGACCTGGCCCTCTTCACCACAGGAAGCGCCTGGAAGAAGCCCCCTTAGTGACCAAGGCCTTCAGGGAAGCACAGATGAAAGAAAAACTGGAACGCTACCCAAAGGTAAGCAAGGATGTCCTTCGGTTCCTGTGGGGAAGACATGACCCAGCAAGTAACTATGACATGCCCACGGGCAGTTCACAGGTTAGGCAGCCCCAGGCGTGTGTAGCCCACACCACCACACGGGGCATGTATTCCCTGGTTGAGTGGGTATCATGACAGGTCTGTGCACCTGAGGCCCAGGAGTGGCCAGCTAATTCCTCAGCATTTTAGGATGAAAAGCTTTTTCTTTTCTTTGTAGTGCTGAAAATTGAACTTGGCCTTGTACATGCTGGCCAAGTTCACCACTGACTCTCCTAACCCTCTGATGAAAAAAAAATCTTCACTTTGTTTTGTTGTTATTTGGTGGGCTCAGAACTTGGTGTTCTGCCTCCATCTCCTGAGCATGTCCAAGTATATACCACCACACCCAGCCAACAAGGCAGATTTGAAAATATACACAGGTTGCACTATATTAATTCATTCACTTGTCCATTCATCCATTCATTTAGATGGGGCTCATAGAGTCCAGACTGGCTTCAGTTTTTCTCTATAGGCAGCAGTGACCTTGAGTTCCTGAGTGTGCCACATGCTGCGCTTAGTGATCTTTTAGAGAGCATATGTCTGTACATTTGAGCACTTGGCTCCTTTTCCTTGTAGCTCAGATGTGTTGAGGACCATGGGGAAAACTAGGCCTGCGGTAGCTGACAGCTCCTGTGGTAGGGACTGAGCAATGAGACCCCTCCCTGTGCTGGGTGTGGCTCTGGCCCCTCCCTGTGCTGGGTGTGGCCCTGACTGTCCCTCTGACTACACAGGTGGCGCTGAGGGTCCTCTTCCCTGACCGTTACATCCTGCAGGGCTTCTTCCGCCCTAGTGAGACAGGTCAGTACCCGCAGTGGCCTGGGGAACCACTGTGCCCTGTTGGGTTGTTGTAAGCTACAAGACCACAGTTCCAGCCTTTGGAACTTTAGGAAGGTGGGGGAGTTAAGACTGCTAACCTTTGTGTGACACTCAAATGGCTCTGAGTTCAGGCTTGGATTGGTTCTTCTCCTGTCCCCAGAGTTCATGATCCTGAGGGTTTTGGACATGGCAGGTAGGAAGCCTCTCAGAAGAGGGCATCAAAGCCACCAGAACCGATGGTCTGTTACAACAGGGAGGATGAAGTAGCTCCAGGCCTGAGCCCTGGAAGAGCTCAGGTTGAGGACTTGGGTTCCCAAGAGGTGCTGGGGGTGCTGTGGGCTTAGCTTGGGTATGGCTGTCAGTAGACCACTCTTGCCTCAGGATATGGATCCTGGAAGCAGTCTGTCCTGTGGTGCATCCAGGCTGACCATCTAGGAAGGTGGGGAATACACTGTTGAATCCAATCCCCACATCTAGGGCTTAGCATCTACCAACAGGGAGATGCTGAGTCTGCACTGCCAGGGATAGCCCTGGGGCTGATGTCTCTGGGCTCCCAGGAGAGCCTTGAGCAGTGAGTGTTGGAAGCTGCTGAGTCTGCACTGCCAGGGATAGCCCTGGGGCTGATGTCTCTAGGTTCCCAGGAGAGCCTTGAGCAGTGAGTGTTGGAAGGGTCCACTCTGCTGACCTTCCCTTTCTCCACAGTGGGGGACCTTCGAGACTTTGTTAGGAGCCACCTGGGGAATCCTGAGCTCTCCTTTTACCTGTGTAAGTCAGTCCCTGCCCCTCAGCCTGCTTCCGCTCCATCTGGCACCCATCCTCTTTCCCTCTTTAGTTTGCAAGGTGTAACCTCCTCTCTGGGCTGGGACTTGTCTGTGGTCTCTTGGAGGGAGTATCAGTGCCCAGCTCCCCAGCTTGGCCTCTTTCCCAGTCCCACCCCGTGGCTCAGGCTGCAAGGGAGACAGTGGATCCAGAAGCATAGCAGTCACGGGGTGGTGAGGGCCCCTTTGAGCAGCTGAGATGGGTGGGCAGCATGTGACCTGAGAGACTTTTCCCAAGTGCCTGCTGAGGCCTGTCTGCCCTGAGGTATGGGGGCTACCCGTGTCCTCAACACAGCCCCCTCTCTCCACAGTCATCGCTCCTCCCAAAATGGTCCTGGATGACCACACACTGACTCTCTTTCAGGTACCAATTGCCTCACAAGGGTGCTGGGGGGCTGGCTGTGCTGGGAGGGCAGGGCACCATGTTGCGGTTGGGTTGGGAAGGATCGCCCTGGCAGGCCCTGCGGGTGGGTAATAAAGCCTTTTAGAGCCGGTGAATTCAGAGGGAGCAGTGCGCCTCTGAAGTTGTTTCTGACAGGGCTTTCCAACCTCCTCCGCTTCCTGCCTGGCCCCGGGGTGGGGATGGGCCTGCCCAACGAGCTGGCCTGCTGTCCTCAGCTGGGGCTGCCTTGAGGTCCTGGCCCCTGGGCTGCTGGGTGACACCAGCCCCCTAGCATCTGGGTGAGGAAGGGGCTTGGCAGCTTGGTCCAGGAGTGGTACAGAGCCCCAAGAGGGCTGGGGTCCTTGGCTGCTGTTGGCCCTTATCTCTGCCATCTTCTCCTGGGTTCAGCTTTTCCCTTGGGCCCCTGCTGGTCTCTGGTAGGAATGCCGTGGTTGGCCCCAGAGAGCTCCAAGGCAGAGAGGCTACTTGACCCTGCGCCCTGCAGAGCCAGGAGGAGTGAATGCCTTATCCTTAGCCCCCTGGGAGAGCAGCTGGGGCCTCCCTAACCCCTCTGGCCTAATGGTTTCCTTTTTAAAGTCTTTAGATATTTTAATTAACAACAGAGGCGCCTGAAGGCCTCTACAAAGGTTTGGGTTGGGGGTGACAGGCTCCACTGGCTGCCTAGAGCTGCCACCATTGGGGTGAGATGGGGCTGGGAGCAAGCGGGCTGGCAAGCTGGAAGCTCACCAGGGGCTGTTGAGGGAAGAAGTGGAGCCACATGGCTGTGGAAAGTTGGGAGCTACCCCAGAGTGGGGCTGTGACCCTGTGATCCCTTCTTGGCTTATGAACCTCCAGGCGCCGGCTCTCTTCCTTCATCTCTGCCCCTCCCTACCTCCCTGGCCAGCCTGTTGATAAACATTGAATCTGGAAGACGCTTTGGGATTGAGGGCCAGTGCCCAGTCCCCTCCCCCAGTCGGGATTCATATGCACCACCACCCCCAAAGCCCCAGGGTGCCTCTCATCCGCCTTTGCCTGATTCCTGGTGACACGCTGCCCCTGCTACCAGCAGTCTCCTTTCATCGTCAGCTCTGTCTGGAGCCACAGGGCCTCCCAAGGGGTGGCATCCCTGCCTGCTGCTGAGGGAAAGAGGCCTGCCCCCTCTGGGAGGTGAGCACGCAGCACCCCCGGAAGCTGCAGCTGGGCTGGACTCTGCTGCCCAGGGGTGGTCCACATTAGAGCATATGGGGTGTGTAGGGGATGCCACTGGCCAGGAGAGCTAGGGCTTTCTAAGGGCAGTGGGGGCAGGGAGGACTAAAACCACAAAGGGTGGGAACAGAGCCCTATTCGCATTGTAAACTTCCTGGGCCTGAGCCCTAGTCTCCCTGTGTTGTCCCAGTCTACCTCCTTGCTCGAGGCTTTGGAGATCAGTAGTGTTTTGTTGGTGCCATAGGAAGGGAAATCAGGAAAGCAGAAAAAGCCTAGAGACCCTGTGCCCAGCCCCACTTTGCCTGCTGTACTTTGTGAGGCTTGGAGAGGTCTTGCCTTTTTTGCCCTCTAGTGTATTCTGGAAACTGCTGGTCATTTGCCACCTCCATCCCTCCCTGTGAGCTCTAAGTAGTCCTGGGGGGTCTAGGGGGAAGGGTGTAGCTTAAAACTTGTGGTCACATGGCCAGGCCTGTCCTACTGCTTCTGTGTGCCTGTGCTGGGGGTAGAGAATAGGGTAGAGCCTGGAGCCCTGACCAGTGCTAAGTTCCAGTGGGGGAGCTGTGGAGTGAGCAGAGGCTGGAATCCCATTTGTCGGTTGCGATGGTCTTCTGTCCACTTGTCCCTTGTTTCATTGGGACCCCAGAGACCCAAGCAAATGGGCAAGGGTTTCAGTTTGGGGCAGGCACTGAAGGGTGACAGGATAGTTCACATAGCAACTGATCCTAGGGGTCTAGAGGGCCCCTTGTGTGAGAGGACTCCCTTTCCATGCCCTCCTGACTTCCTGCCCCAGGCTGGAGAAGAGGTGAGCAGTGAGGCAGGCCCTAGACTCTGCTGCTGACAGAACTGAACAATGCCCAGAGGACTCCTCATACCTCCACTGAGTCAACTGAGACCCAGCCTGTGAGGGAATCAGCAACTTCCCCACCAGGGCTTTCCCTGTCCCCTATCATTGGAATATAGGCTACTCACTCTATCTTGGAAGTAGACCCTGCCAAAAGGCTTGATCCTAGCCATGGCTAGTCAGGCAGCTGGAGAATGTAAACCCCCAAAGGGTGGTAGCCTTGCCCTCTTTTTTTTTTTTTTTTTTTTTTTTTTTTTTTTGAGACAGGTTTTCTCTGTTTAGCCCTGGCTGTCCTAAAAGTTGCTCTGTAGACCAGGCTGGCCTTGAACTCACAGAGATCTGTCTGCCTCTGCCTGCCGAGTGCTGGGATCAGAGGCGTACGCCACCACCTCCTGGCTAGTCTTGCCCTCTTACTAGGTTTGGTCCTAGGGAGAAAGAGGAAGGTGGCAGCCTTGCTTTTGGTTATGATCCAAAGTGGTGGCTGTTCCTGTGTTCTGAGGAGGGCAGAAGCTCACACTGTCACGGGACTAGCTGCCGGGGGTTCATATGAAAGCCCAGCCTCCTGAAAACTGATTACCCTTGATGTCAACAAGTCCACTGCTCTCAGCTCTCCCTCATCTGTGGCTGGGTGTAGGCATGTGGGGATGTAGGCACGTGGGGACAGAGCTCACAGCTCTCTCCGTGTTCTGCGTTCTATCTGGCTCTCTTTGAGCTTCCTAAGCACTGTCAGGTAAGGGTCGGGCTTTGGAGCTGCCTCCTCATTCACTTCCAAGGGAACCTTCTTAACTGGAGTGGTAGAAAAACAGATAAGATCCTGTGGGTGTGCCAGCCAGGCTCCCAGAAGTGCTAGAAAGAATGAGGCCGTATCTTGCCTGTGAACCCTCCTCAGTTGCTGGCAGGGAGTATAGATGGTGGCCCTGGCCACTGCAAGGCTACCTTGGTGGGAGGTAGGGCCAGCCATTCTGAGGAGGGTTCTAGCACTGTCCTCCCCACGCCCCCTACTTGGATCCCTGGCTTCCTTCTGGCGCCTTTCCAGGGGCACTAGGGCAGCCCCCCGCCCACCCCACAGGCCTCCTCTCATGAGGCTTTGATCGCAGACCTCACAATTGCGTTTCAAAGCATTCACCGCCCTTGTTTGTGTCCCTCTGCTGCCGGCTGGAGGCTGAGGTTTCAGCGTTTCTAGGCCTGGCCTTTGAAGCTTACTCTTATTAATCTTTTAACATCCCCCCAACCCCACCCACCCCTCCAGCCTGTGGCACTCACAGGAGCCTGGAGCCGCATGGAAAGAATGCCCTCAGCCTGCAGCTGCAGCCCCTTCCCGGGTCCTACCAGTCTCCAGGCTCTCAGTCTTTGGCCACGTCAGCCAACCCCAGCCTCCCCCACCCTTGGGTACAGAGACTGAAAAAGGAAAACATTCTGATGTGTGATGCTAGGGCTTCTCGAGCCTCTATAGCCTTAGGCTGTACTCTCCTATATCCTGTCAAGGAGGCTTCAGAGCCTTGTGACAGGGGTGTCAATGGAAGCAGCCCTGTCTACTTCTTGCTCCCAGTCCACACCTGTGCCTAAGAAAGTGGTCAGTCCTTGGACAGAAAGAAACCCCATACCTTCCACCCTCCTCCCCTTTGGATAGATGTGGTTTAGGAAGCTTTGATCCCAAGCATTCAGTTGGGTTTTCAAAGCACTAGCTATCCTTGTTTGGGTGGGATAGGGGATTGGGCTGGTCCTGGATGCAGCTTCCTCCTTAGTCCAGTGGTGACAACCCTGCCTGGGCCAGTGTATCTTACAAGGAAGCATCTCTTAGCTCATGACCTCCCTAAGGCAGCTTGATTTTGGGAACCAGCCCTTGCCTCATGCCTGGGCCTGTTCTCCTACGGCACTCCTGTCACCCAGTGGCTCTTGGTTCCTTCCTGACTGCAGAGACACTCCAACCCATAGTCCCTCCCTCTTATTTCTGGGAGCATAAAGTGGGGCGGGGGTAGGAGGGGGGGCAGCGATACAGGTCTTCCTCTTCCGTTTCTGTTCCTAGACAGTGTCAGGCTGGCAGACCCAAACCCCAACTCAACAGCCCTGTGTCTCCTCTTACCCCCTCTGCAGAGTGTCCCCGAGACACAGACTAAAGTGCACTGTGGGCTTCCAGACCGACATAAATATTTACTGGTGTGGAGGGTGACACCACAGCTCACACAAATGCAAAGTGGGGCTCCTAACTGGTGTCTTGCTGTCCTGTGGTCCATGGGGATAGAGTGCTAGAGGGAGAGGCCTAAGCTTGCTGAACACTGCCTGTCTGGCCCTCTGAGCCCTCCCTGCCCCCTACCTTCCCTGTAGGCAAACCTCTTCCCTGCTGCCCTTGTACACTTTGGAGCTGAAGAACCAGCAGGTGAGTGAGGCCTCACTTCTGACCCCTGCCCACAGGGCTATCCCATAATCCCAGTTTCCCTGATGCAATGTTCCTTAGAAAGTAATCACTCTGAGGTCCTCGTGGGCTTGGGGGATCTGCAGCCCAGGACCCACCTCCCTGGGGCACCTGCCTAGCCATACCCCACTTGCAGTGTGTGGGTAGAAGTGCAGATCTCATCTGTGGCTAAGGGTGAGCTCTGGCCTCTGAAGGTCTCTACCTGGAACCTGGACTGCTAGAACACACCGTCTCCCCATCTGCAGCTGATGTGCTGGTGGCCAGGTAAGTTCCTGAGGGGTTGGGAGCCCCTCCAAGGCTGTGCCCAACACTCACCTGGCCTTGGCCTCTCACCCCTAGGTGTATGTCCCGGGCCGCCGGATCCCCACCACTGCTGCCAGCCCCCGACTCTGTGTCCCTGGAGTCTGAGCCGATCACTGAGGAGGGGGCACTGGGGCCCCCAGAGCCCATTCAAGGGGCAGCCCAGCCTGTGAGGAGAAGCCTGGGCAAAGTGCCCAAGTGGCTGAAGTTGCCAGGTGCCTGTCTGTCATAGACTAACTGGGTTGGGCAGGGTGGCTGGGCAGCAACCCAGGAGCATGTGGTCATTCTGGTGTTTGTATCACAGCCGGCAAGAGGTGAGAGCTACCAGCCTGGAGATGCCCATCGTCAGCCACAGGATCCCACCCCCACCCACCCCGAGCAGGAATAAAGACTCGCGCTTCTCTCAAGGCTTTTGGATTTTCTCTTCTGCAGAAAGGGCCCTCAGGCCTCTATCTAGCTGAGCCTCATTCACTGCTACCCAGAGGGCTTGAGAAGGCCAGAACCCTGGGTAGGCCAGCTTCCTCCTCATTTATATCTGACCTCATTAGCCCCTTTACTGAATGGACACAAGTGGAGGAGGAAGCCTCCTTGGCAAATTACTTACAACCCAGGGCCATTCCCAGCTTCTGGCATAAAGCCAGAGAGGAAGCAGGCACTTAACCACAAAGCTACCTTTAGCTTGCCTGGCCTGCGGTATTCTGGTAGCCCTTTCTATATACCTTCAGTGGGACTGTGGGTCCCATTCCAGCACTTAAGCTGGTTGGTGTCCCACCAGCCAGCCCCTTCCCAAATGTCTCCCATCTGCCACCCACTCCCCAGTGCTTGGAAGCCAGAAAATTCCTGTGGGGGTGAGGGTGTTTGGGGTATGTGGGGGGGCATTTAGAGCCCCTCTATCCATCCAGCTAAAGCCAGTGTAACCACCACTGCCTTCAGAGGTTGCCCTCAGGTCTATTCTAGACTCTGTGAGAGTACTTGTCCCCTCATATTCTGTGTCTTTCCTACTTGACCTCCCATCCCCACCTCTAGTACTGTTTATGGTTTCTAAGACTGTCAAGGTTCTCAGTTCTGGGCCTTGATGATCGGTAACTGTGTCTCCTGGGGACTCCACGGTGTCCCCAACTGGACTGACAGGAGCTTTTTAAGTGCCTCCCTAAGACCTACAGGGGCACTATGTGTAAGGTTAGCAAGACACCCTGCACGTCTCCTGAGAACTGGCCTGCCAGGGCCTGAGCATCAGAGGGCTCACGCCTGAACTGGGGCTTCCAGGTCGGCCTCTCAGCTCCACCTCTCTGAGGGCACAGCCTGTCCCTTACTTATACCCAAAGGAGAGCCTTCCTGCAGTTCAGCATGGCCACAGGACAGACCCAGGCAGCAGATCTCCAGGTCTTCTCACCTTGTGTACCCTGGTTCTGCCTCCACCAGTGGACAGTTACTGGTTCACACAGACACTCTGGGACCCCAGTGCCTACTAGTGGTAGTTGCTGTGGCCTGTGGCAAGAGTAACATTTTCCAAGTGAGCCAACCACATGTGTGAAGGCCCTGGTTCTACTGCAGCATGTGCGCACATGCTGTCTGTTACCCTGCACCCTCTCGGGGTTCTGCACTCCTCCCACTGAGATGGAAGGGAGCATGGGGCTCAGGCTTTGAAGCAACTAGACTTGGGGTGATTAACGGCAACAAGAAGGCCAGGCCTCAGAGATGGTGTTGATTTAGATATTGCTTTGTAAGAACAAATTTACAGCTCAGGGAGGTGTGCTGGGGGTGGGGGTCAGGTGGTTAAAAAGCTACACAGTAGCTTTGATGCAGGAAGGCGGCTGGGAGTGGGGGGCTGAGGCTGGACCACTTTTCCCTGCACCTGTCTCACAAGGACCCCCAGAGGCAGTAACTAGGAAGGAGAAACAGCTGCTGGTGTCTTCACATCCTCTAAAAGCCGGAGAGCTTGGGAACTAGGTGTCAGTGCTGGTTGAATTCATCCTGGACTTTGCAGGCCACGGGTATAACCTCTAGAAGTCCAGGAGCTGTGGAAAAGAGGTGTGCTCAGAGTGGCCACACAGGCGCCACTGAGTGTGGCAGGCTGTGCCTCCTGCATTGCACATACCAGCTGAGGAAGCACCTTCTCCAGCTGGTCCACATCCACAACATCCAGGTCCTCTGCCTGGGCCTGGCAGACCCCGCGGGCAGCGGCTTCTGGTGAAACACTCTGAAGTGAGCTGGGAGAAGCTGGGCAGATTTAGCCCTGCCCTTGTTGGGCCCCCACACCCTACTGTCAACCCTCAGAAGGGGGCTCCTTTTTCAGGGACAGAACTTAGCGCCGACAGTAGCTGAGGAAGAAACCTCTTAGTTTGTCTACTGAAAAATAAAACAAGGAAATCTCCATTTTCCTGGTGTTGCTGGGGCCCTTGGCTCACCTAGTACGAAGATCCTCAGGAGCTCCGCCATGAGCTGTAGTGCATCCCCACTGACTGGAGGGAAAGGGCGGGTTATGGGGCAGTCTCCCTTTCCTCCCGGAGCCCCACGTTCCTCCCCACCTCACTCGCGCCCCAAACCTTTTGTCTTGCAGTCCCTGAAGTGCAGATGCAGTAGTTTGCTCACCAGCTCCTGGAGGAAGGGCAGGGAGTCAGTGCCATTGCCGACAGGGACCCAACCTCCAAACAAACAGTGCCATCGTAGGGCCTCTTCCCAGATTGAGGGGAAAGATGTCATGGGGCTGTCAAGAGATGGGGGATAGCCCAGTAACATCACTCCCGTCGCTGAGAGCAGAGGGATGAAGCTCCGCCTTCAGTGCTGAGTAAGCACTCCGTCAGATCCAGGGGGTGGGCCCTGGCAGCTTTGAGGAACACGGACTCCTTTGGCAATCTGTGGACACTACCTAGCTTGGATTACTGCTGCACAGACAGACACACACAACATATTAGAGCTGGGCTGAGGCTGGATGGATAACCCTGGAGCTTTCTTTGGCAAGAAATTGGAAGTCATTTCTAGCTGTAAGTGAAGACACTTGGAAATAGTTCTGCAGAGATCCAGCTGTAATGGCAGGGGACTAGCCAAGTTTCAGAGATGGTTTGAGACCCCGAAAGGTTGGTGGCAATGTGTGAGGTGGGGATAAGGGTGAGAATCCAGAGGCTTAAATTTCAGTGGAGATACCCAAAGTGGGACATGAAGAGCCCCTGAAAATCAGAGTGGGAAAAGGCAAAAGGTTGGCAGCGGTAGACACCCAGGACCCTGCAGAGGAAAGTGAATTTGATTCGTGAGCATCACTCACGTGGGGGCCATGACACCCATTCGCTGCAGAGGGGCACAGTGGGGGAATGGACGTGAGTCTGAGGCACAGGTGAACTTGTCAGGAGGGACAATTACGCGGGAACAGTGCCCCCTGCCGGTACTTTCCCCTGCACGCTACCAGAGCGGTACCAACAGCTTCAGCACAGGACTGGACCACAGCCCCGCGCGAGTGGATGCGAGTGCTGGCGGGTAGGGCAGGGGAAAGCCGGTGACACCAAGCTCCCGGTCCTCATCCCGAAGGCCACAGTCAGGGAGGGACACGGGGGCCTCCCTTCCTGTCACTCTCCTACGACAGCCCGCCCGTAATCCAATGATTCTGGCCAAAGCCCCCCAAACGATTCAAGAACTGAAGGGAGAGCGGGGGCAGCCCGACCTGTGCACAGGGCGCGCAGCGTCCCGGTGACAAGAGCCGACCGCTAACCGCACCACTGCAGGCACGAACACCTCCGCTTCAGCTTCCCCTGCTTGTCACTGAGAAACACGCCGGCTGGAAGGGCCCGGCGGTCCCTCCCGGGACAGAGGGACCCACCCCTTGTCCCCAGCCCGGGCCATCTGCAGACCCGCTCAGTGCCGCCGCAGAGCGCGCGGGCGGCTCTGCCCAGGTCCGCCCTGCTGCCGGGCCCCCGCCAGAGACACGGGACACGGCGACAAGGCTCACTTCGAGCCTGCACAAGTGTCACGCGGGGACCCGCAGTGCCCAAAGCTAACCTCGAAGCACTCCCGAGGACCTCACCTTCCGGAAGCCGCTGGCTTCCTCCATGGCCACAGTCTCAGTGCGCGCTCTCCGGAACTCTCCCACATCCCAACCTATGAACGGGGAGCGCGTCCATGAAGTCCCGCCTCCGAGCCCAGCAGCCAATCACTTAAGCGTCCCCGCTTCGGTTCCCGAGGCCGGAGACCCAGCGCAAGCCCGCCCTTCGTTTTCATTGGTCTACTGAGAGCACCTCTTCCGCAATGCCTCATGGGAGTTGTAGTTCCTATCTTCCTTCCCGGAGCTCCACGCTCTTCCTGGATACTGAGGCGCGAGGGACCGCGTCCACAGCACAGCACAGCACAGCATCAGCGACCCGAGGCCACGTCGCGAGGGCGGGCTAGGGGCCGCAGGGCCAGACCAGGGTACGTGCAACGCGCCTACCTGCTCTCCTAGGCCAGTGCTCTGCGCTCCGGCTCTCCCTATCGCCGAACCCCTTCTTGGAGCCGTTTCGACCTCCTTTCTATTCCACATTCCTAGGCCTGCCTCCCTTATAGGGCCAGCCCAACGTCCCCGTGTATATTCGCTAGGGAAAGGGACTCCCAGCCATTGGCCTAGCAAGCTTACGTGCAGCCTGTTTTTAGGGGCATGCTTGCAAGGCCCTGTCAGCATTCGGGGACATGGAGGAGTTGCGGCGCTCCTACAGCCTCCTGTGCGAGGAGAGTGGGGCCGAACCCCAGGAGGCTGTCCTGCAGCAACTGCAACAGCTTCCACGGGGCCGACTGGACCTGGCTACTCAGAGCCTGACGCTGGACACCTGCAGGGCCCTTGGCAAGCTGCTGCATGACGAGAAGCTGTTGAAGGAGCTTGTCCTCAGCGACTGCATGCTGAGTGAGGAAGGTGAGGCTGGTGGCCTCAGAACAGCACCTGAAACTTCTGAGTGAGGGTTCAAGCCCTTTGCCTCCAGGCTGGACTAAGGGCGGGTGTCCTGGTTGTGTTTGGCCTGGGGAGCCGTAAGCAGGGAAGTCAGTGTGTCCCCTACCCCGACCCCCTTTGTTTTCTCCTCTCTTTGTGCACTTTAGCGTTCTTTTCCAAAACCTGGGAGTAGAGGCCAATGTCACTAAAATAGAGAAGCCTTAATGCCTCCAGCTTCCACAGGTCCCCCATGCTGGCTCAAGAAAGGTCAGGCCTGGCAAGCTCAGATGTGTCTAACCTTACAGCAAGTGGGGAAACTCATTCCCACTAAACAATGGCACCACTAAGACAGGTGTCCCGCTTCTGTGTCTGGGTAGCAGCCCTCTCCTCCCGCTGCCTTTACACAGGGTCCACACTGCTGTTCCAAGGGCTATGTGCCAACACCACTGTGCAGCGTCTGGATCTAAAGGTGAGCAGGCCTGTACCCTGGGCAGTGGAAAGAGACAGACTCAGGGACCCGGGGTCTTGACAGTTGCTAGAGAGACCGTCTGTAAGAGTCCCAATACCGGCCAGTGGTGGCGCACGCCTTTAATCCCAGCACTCAGGAGTCAGAGGCAGGTGGATCTCTCTGAGTTTGAGACCAGCCTGGTCTACAGAGCGAGTTCCAGGACAGCTTCCAAAGTCACAGAGAAACCCTGTCTTGGAGGGGAAAAAAAGTTCCCAATAATGAGGGAGTGTTTTAAAGGCAGAGGGTTGTCTTCAGCCTGCCCTACATGCCCTGATCTCAACAGTGTCACATAAACTCCAAGGGACTGAGCTCCATAATGCTGCTACTGTCAGAAAAACTAGGATCTGGCAGCCATGCCTTTGTCCAGAGCTGTCTCATAGCCTTTTGCGATGCCTGAGTCTGTGGGGCACAGATGTGGTATCCAGAACCAGGGTGACAAGAGTGACTGACTGGTCAGGATGTTCCTTTTCTAGGGCAACAACCTCCGAGCTACAGGAGCCGAGGCTCTAGGAAAGCTCCTTCGACAGAGCAAGTCCATTCAGAGGTAGGACTACATCCAGGCCTCACCTGTACCTCACGCCTTCCTCTCTGTGTGTGGCCTAGGGTTGGCCCCAGAGGATACAATCCTGCAACCAGCTCACTGTCCTCCACCTACCCATGTTCCTTCTTTCACCCACTGGTGGGTGGTGAGCTGGTTAGCTCTGGCCTTCTGCACACCCTGGGCCCCATGTGTTCTGTTGAGCCAAGAACCTGTGTCCATCCTCCTGTAGCCTCACCCTAGAGTGGAACAACCTAGGCATGTGGGAAGATGCCTTTGCCTCTTTCTGTGGGGGCCTAGCAGCCAATAGCACCCTGCGCCAGCTGGACCTCCGAAACAACCAAATCAGTCACAAGGGAGCCGAGGAACTGGCCCTGGCCCTGAAGGGCAACACCACCCTCCGGCACCTGGGTGAGGCCTCCTGGACTTTGCTATACCCCCATGAGACCCGGGCACATTGGGTTGTATTAAGTTGCACCTTTTCCCTGGCCTGGGCTCCTGGCTATATTGGCAGCCATAGACATTAAAGTTCCAGAGGAGGTATCCTGGGCTGGGCCAGTACCTCCCATCCAACCAAGTGACAGAAGGTTTCCTTCTAGACCTGCGCTGGAATAACATTGGCCTCCTGGGGGGCCGGGCCCTGGTGAACTGTCTCCCCAGCAACAGAACCCTGAGGAGGCTGGACCTGGCTGGGAACAACATCCCTGGCGACATCCTGAGAGCTGTGGGTATGAGTGCTTGGGGCTGCTAGCTTCTTACAAGTTGGGGTAAGCCCTCTAACAAACGCCCATCCACCACAGAAGGGTGAGGCTCAAGGCTCAAGACATGGAGGCCCAGGATACGAGTAGCTAGCCTAGGTCAAGGGGGAAGTAGCAGAAGACCGGCACCTCTCATAAGTTCACCTATGTAGTCAGGGGGTGCTGGTTTCATAGGCAAGAAGCTAAAACCTTGTGGCTTAAAGCCTTTGCTCTGACAGCCATTGGTGGCCTGAGCCTCAGCCAGGGAGCCTTCTTGGTATCTTCCCCCAGCTACCCCTGAGTTTGTGTCTGTGCTGTGTGTGTAGATGGATGCGCATGCGTGGGGGTACCAGGTTGGCGCTGACTTATGTCAAACCCACTTCCATCTGCCTGTGAACCCTGAGTCCTTATAAATGATAACTTGGCCTTGGGCTCAGTAGTTTGTCACCTGGTATCATCCACCCAAGTCTGAGCTTTCAGGACTGGAGTCCTGGACCCAGACTTTGCCGTATTCCCTGGTGCAGAGTCGTTACCTGCTGCTGGCTGTGCTTGACTCCTGTCATCTCTAGTCTTTTTGTTCCCAGCCCTATATCTGTGTGGGTATCGTCCTTATAATTGTTTTGTTTGATCTTACTTGTGTGTGTGAAAGATGGTCTTGCTATGTAGCCCAGGCTGGCTTTGACCTCGTTTATTTGTATTTTGTATGCAATTGATGTTTTGCCTGTGTGTGTGTGTGTGTGTGTGTGTGTGTGTGTGTGTGTGTGTGTGAGAGAGAGAGAGAGAGAGAGAGAAGAGAGAGAGAGAGAGAGAGAGAGAGAGGGTGTCAGATCCCCTGGAACTGGAGTTACAGACAGTTGTGAGCTGCCATGTGGGAATTAAACCTGGGTCCTCTGGAAGAGCAGCCAGTGCTCTTAACCACTGAGCCATCTCTCCAGCCCCTGGCTTTGACCTCATAATCCCCCTGCCTCAGGTGCCTAATTTCAGGGATCACTGGCTCAAAGTACCACAACTGGCTTATAATGCTGTCAGTCTTTGAAAAGATAGCACCCATCTCTTAAAGCCATATACCCCTTGACCTTTGTTGGGGAAGCCAGATGCTCCAGGAAGTGCCAACTTTTGGGGTAGCAGAGCAGCTTCCCCGAATGTACAAAGGCCTCCTGTTTCAAGGTTCCTGCATCACCCAGTCCTGTCCTCCACTGAAATGCTTCCCCCGGGTGCACTGGATGGGGATGTCTGATTTGTGGTGGAGATGTTGCCTTCTGTAGGGTGGGCTTCCAGATGACCAACTTCCAGACGCAGCACAGGACTGAGTTAGCCATTGCCCCTAATGTCCAGCCCAGTGGATCACATGGCCTTTTCTGACAGAACAAGCCATGGACCACAACCAGGACCGGCTCACTGCGTTTTGGGAGAACCAAGCCCGCACCAACATCCTTAGCAAGGAGGTTCAGCACCTCCAGGAAGAGAAGTCCAAGCAGGTGAACACAGTGCCCTCATTAGCCCAGTTTAGCTGCCTTGCCCCTTCTATCCTCCTTCCTACCAGGCCTCTGAGCCAAGGCAACCCAGGGCTAAAGTGGCCTCCTGGCCCCACTTCCTGTACGCTGACTGATTTCACCTCAGAACTGAGAGCAGACAGGGAGCCCTAGCCTCCAGGCCTCTCTCTGTCAGTCCACCCTCCTTTTGAATGAGACAGTTGAGTGCTCTGCAGCCTGACTCTGTTGATGGGAGTCTGTACTGTCCCTGACCAGGGTAGGCTCCGCTTCTAACGGTGCTTTGACTGACTTTGTCTCCAGTTTCTGGATTTGATGGAGACCATTGATAAGCAACGAGAAGAAATAGCCAGAAACGGCAGGTGAGTGAGCCCTGGGGATGCAAGAAGTAGGACCATAGCTTAACTAGGGGTACCTGCTTCCCAGTGCCTAGCTTCTGATTTGAGTATGATCTAACCTGAGCCCTGGCTGTTATGAGACTGAAAACAAGATCATTGCTTCCAAGCAGGTGGGCTGGCAGTAGTGGCAGATGTGGAGTGCTTAGCCCTGTACCTGACAGAGTGAGGGTGTTATAGACATAAATGTGCAGAGACTAACAGCTGCTGCCAAAGCTGGGAGAAGCCAGCAGCTCTGGGGGTTGGACTTCCCAGAACCACCTCTCTGTCCGCAGGGCGTCAGCAGCACGAGTTGGGCAGCTTCAGGAAGCCCTCAACGAGAGACAGTCCATCATCAATGCCCTCAAAGCCAAGTAAGGCAGAGGAGAGGAACTTTCAAACACCTTAGAGACTTATAGCCGTGCCCACAAGGCAGAGGAGGGGACAAGTGCTTCTTGGGGTTTGAGGAGAGGCTTGGTAGGAGTGAGAACAGATGTTTGCCAAGCAGATGAGATTCTTGATGGAGCTGGACTTGGGCCGGTCTTCCTCTTTGTAGGCTGCAGATGACAGAGGCTGCTCTGGCTCTGTCAGAACAGAAAGCCCAGGACCTAGGGGAACTGCTGACCACAGCGGAACAGGAACGGCAGAGCCTGTCACAGAGACAGGAGAAGGAGCGCAAGCTGGAGCAGCAGGTAGGAGCTGAGCTGTGTGGACTAGTAGGTGGATGGCAGCATGGCAACAGCCCAACTGGAAGTGTCTGTCACCTTGCCCTTCTTACTCAGGAAGCTGCAGATCGGGAATCTAAGCTCCTCAGAGACCTGTCTGCCGCCAATGAGAAGAACCTGCTGCTTAGAAGCCAGGTATGAAGGGTGTGGGTTTGAGAGGGTATGGCCAAAGGGGGATAGAGCCAGCCACCTGAAGAGCCCAGGGTAGTGTAGCAGGGTTGGGTGAGGCTTCCTCTAGTGTTGCCTGCTTCCCAGGTGGAAGAGTTGGAACGGAAGGTAAAGTCTCAGCAGGAGCAGCTGTTTCTGACCAGGCAGGAGCTGACTAACACATCTGCCGAGTTGAAGATCCGTGCTATTCAGGCTGAGGGTAGGCATGGATGGGCTTGGCACTAAGGGCACACGGAGCTCCAGGGGCAAAGCAACCCCCAGAGAAGCCTCACCATGTTCTTCCCCACTGGGCTTCCAGAGCGCTTGGATGTAGAGAAGAGGAGAGCCAAACAGAATATGGAAGACTTGGAAAAGCTGCACTCCAAGGAGGTGCTGTCTTATGAATACCCCTGGCTCTCCTGTCTCCACTCGGGGCCTATAGACCCGCCCTGTGTGGTGCAATATTCCTAATGCATGCCCCTGGTCGGTGAACCTTGAGTTGATAGTGCCAGAGTTTCAGGCAACAGTATCCATGGTTCAGGCAGCTATGGACTCCCTCACTGTGTGTTCTTCTGCTCAGAGCCTCTGTCCTGGGTGCCCACCAGGACACTCAAGTCAGGCCTTTGCCAAATGATCACCTGCTTTCCAGGGTAGGGATCCCATGGGGCAAGGGCTAGGGGAGCCCGTGTTTGCTGGCCCTGACCCCCCTCTTTTGGACAGGTGGATCACATGACCCGTCACCTGGAGGAGAGTGAGAGAGCCATGCAGGAGAGAATACAGAGACTAGAGGCTCTGCGGCTGTCCTTGGAAGAGGTGAGACTACACAGGCCCTGGTTAGACTGCAGGGTGACATTTATGGCCTCAGGATCCTGGAGCACCCCTAAATTTCAGCCTCATTAGGTCTCACTGTGGGGATCCACCCATCCCTGAAAGACACCCATCCCTAGAAATGACATTTAGGCCTCTTTGGCAGTAAAAAGCCCTGCTCAGGGAGCAAGGAAACAGCTGTGTGGTTCCAAGGACATTTATGGAAAAGTTTTCCCAGCCTGGCTGCTCAGCGGCCTGGAAGGAGCCCTGGGCCAAGGGGGCCAGTGTGTTTGCAAGTGGGCTAGTGGTGGCCATCTGCTGTGCAGGAGCTGAGCCGCATGAAGGCAGCACTGCTCAGTGAGCGAGGCCAAGCTGAGGAGGAGCTCATCAAAGCCAGGAACCAGGCCCGCTTGGAGGAGGTGAGCTTTGGCCACAAGTATGTAGGGCCCAATTGTTGCACCTTGCAAAGGAGTGTGGTTGAGTGGGGCAAGACCAGGGCTATGGGCCTCAGGACTGGAGTTCAGAGATCCCAGGAGCCAGCAGGGCTATGGTGCTTCCTAGGCTGCATGGGCACGAGGAAGGCTAGAGGTGATAGAGCTGGCTTGAGACGCAGGAGGAGAGCCCAGCAAGAGATAACTTGTGTGACGCCATGAAGCCCTCTGCTCGGTCTCTGCAGAGGGGTGGTTAGTCCACTTGCAGACTGTCTGTCTCTCCAGTCTTGAGCTCAGACTGGGAGCCCTTCATGTGAAGCAGCCATTCCCCTGCCCACAGCAACACCGCCTTGCTCATCTAGAAGAGAAGATTCGGCTGTTGGCACAGGCAAGGGATGAGGCTCAGGGTACTTGCCTGCAGCAAAAGCAGATGGTGGCTGAGTCCCAGGCCCGGGCCAGCCAGCTGAACCTGCAGATGGAGGGCCAGCAGAGGCGCCTGGAAGAGCTGCAACAGGTATCGTGGCAGGCACCAAGGAGCACAGACGAGGGGTTTCACTTCCAGGCTGTGGTTTCACCTTCCCCCACCCCATCCCAGGAGCTGAGCAACAAGGACCAAGAAAAAGTGGCTGAGGTGACCAGGGTGAGAGTTGAGCTGCAGGAACAGATGGGCCGTATGCAGGCTGACCTGGTGGCCCAGGAGGTGCTGAAGGAGAAGGTGGCAGCCCTGGAGCGGCAGCTGAAAGGTTATCACCCAGACACCTGAGCTTGGCCCTGGGGTGGGGGTGGGGGTGGGGGTCTCCCCTAGAGATGTGCCCCTTCCTTACCACATCCCCCAGGCAGGGTTTCTCTGTATAACCCCGGCCGTCCTGGAACTCACTCTTTGGACCATGCTGGGGTGAAAGCCATTGGGACACACGGAAAGGCACCCTCCTCATTGAGCCTCTCCCTTGCAGTGATCGGGAATGAACACCGGGAGGCGCTGCTGGACAGAGAGAGTGAGAACGCTTCTCTCCGAGAAAAGCTAAGACTCAAAGAAGCAGAGATCTCACGCATCCGGGATGAAGAGGCCCAGAGGGCAAGCTTCCTGCAAAATGCTGTCCTGGCTTACGTTCAGGGGTCTCCTCTGAGAGCCTTGAGTCCGCCTAAATGAATGGACGCAGGGAGGCCCGGAGCTCCCTGCGAGTGTAGAAATGCCATATCTCATTTTCAAAGGCAGGCCTGGGGTTCAAAAGCGTCAGCTGCAGTGTCAGGGTGGGGTTCTGCCAACATTGGTGCTCACCGGCACACCTGCCCATCCAAGGGTAGTTCACCCGAAGGTCACCACTAATATAGGCGAGACGAAGTGCACAGAAACGCTGTCAGAAGACCCAATCCCGGAACAACAAACCAGAACAGTACTGCTGTAGGAGGGAACAGATGCCCCAGTGGCAGGGTGGAAATACAGGACTTTTATACTTGGTGATACAAGATGCTTGTCCACTTCCTTTCTGCTGCACCCGCTGCCCCAGCCGCGTGAATGGACCTCTGGGGGTGGTACTGGGTTGCCCCATTGCTACCAGGCAACTGGGAAGGCCGCCTCTGTACTGGGTCTGCAGACACGAGGGTTTCCAGGCTGCAGGGTGGGCTGGAGTCCCTGGGGAGCATTGGGCTCGTCCGCCCTGTGCATCCATCTCGGTGGCATCACCAACCAGGGCTGCGCTGCACCACATCCTCGTTCCTGGGTGTGGACCCTCAGTCTAAGCCTTCGGGGTTCAAGGACTGGCTAGGGCTCCGCCCCCACCGCAGCTCGCCCCTTGCCCCGCCCCGCCTGCGCATACTCGGCTGTCTTCGCACCCGGCACTCGGCGGCGCTCGGCTGTCTCCGGCCGCTCGCTCGGCGTTCGGTCCGCGGCCGCTGCGGCGCCGGGCATTTCTCCGCAGCTCGCTCGCGGCCGCGCCCCCGCCGCCCGGCCCCGCCCATGCAGGCCATCAAGTGTGTGGTGGTCGGCGATGGTGAGTGCGCTGTCCCGAGCCGCAGGGGCGGAGGGGCTAGTCGGAGGCTACGGGGAGGTGAGGCGGGGCGGGGCGGGGCAGACAGACGCGAGGTCCCGGCGAGGCGGCTCCGCCGCGCCCCCACCATAGCCTGGCCGCGTGCGTCCAGGGGCCGATGGGGTGGGGTCAAGCTCAAGCTGTCCACCTTCCCCTAGCCCGGGCGCACCTGATGCAGCCCGGCCTCCACCCCGGTGCTCACAGTGGGTGGGGCCCGGCCTCACCTGCGCTGATTCCTGGGTGGCTCCACCCTCGCGCCAGCCACCCAAGGTGCTGGGAGCTCTGACGCCCCTGTGCGTTGCGGCGTGCCCTATCCAGGATTGTGAGCCCTTGCAACCGCGCCCACTACTGTGCTCCCTCAGAGGCTAGCCTGCTCTGGTCAGTCTCTTTCAGCCCCAGGTGGCTGCAGATCTGCTGGGCCACGACCTGCCCACCCCACCCCAGCCACCCAAACTAACCTCCTGCTCTGCGGGAGCTGGCTGCCCTTGCGGGGAGGAAAGGGGCGGAGGCTCGGCCCTGGAGCCACGTGGGCTGAACCTCTTTCCACAGTGCCGTGGGGAAGACGTGCTTGCTGATCAGCTACACGACCAACGCCTTCCCGGGAGAGTATATCCCCACAGTGTGAGTGCACGGGAGTGGGAGATGGCTGGAGCTGGCCGCTAGAGGCCAGTCACACGTGTCTGGGACCTCCTTTAGCCTCTAAGGTCTTGTTCCAGCGACCCTGGTACTGGGTTTTCATGGTGAGGCTGAGGCGCTGGCCAGAGTTTGGGTTGTGTGGGATTCAGAATTGAAGCCCGCTGGCTGGGCTCCAGGGGCCTGGTATCCCTGCTCAGCCTAGCCTTTCCACTCTGCAGTTTCGACAACTACTCAGCCAACGTGATGGTGGATGGGAAGCCAGTCAACTTGGGGCTGTGGGATACTGCTGGCCAGGAAGACTACGATAGGCTACGGCCACTCTCCTATCCTCAAACCGTAGGTGGCAAGAGGGCCAGCTCTAGGAGTTGGGTGGTTCCTGTGTGGGGAGGAGACACAGACTGCTTGGACACCCTTTGGTCAGTACCATCTGTTCCCTTCCTCTGAAGGATGTCTTTCTGATCTGCTTCTCCCTGGTGAGCCCGGCCTCCTTTGAGAACGTCCGCGCCAAGGTAGGGTGGGCCTAGAGTTCCTAGCAGAAGGCACATCCCCACTGAGCTGGGGGTCTCTGCCAGTGACCTTTTCTGCTGAGGGAGGCACTGAAGGTGTCAGGGTGTCCAGGGAGAACAGCTCACAACTGTCTACCTGACCGAGCAGTCTCAGGCCTCTCTGGATGGGTGTCTTTGTTCACTACCAAACCCGACAAACTCCTAGTCACCCTGTGAAGCCGGCAGAGCCACATGTATCAGAGAAAAAGCCACTTTGGGCAGACTAGGGGCCCTGTCCCCAGGCATAAGGGTCTCTGAAGCCTTTGGGGTCAGAGCCTCTGTCCCCACAGTGGTACCCAGAGGTGCGGCACCACTGCCCCCACACACCCATACTTCTGGTGGGCACCAAGCTGGACCTCCGTGATGACAAGGACACCATTGAACGGCTTCGGGACAAGAAGCTGGCACCCATCACCTATCCGCAGGGTCTGGCTATGGCCCGAGAGATTGGTGAGTAGCATGGGCCACAGGTTGGGAATGGGTTTTGAGGGACTTGCCCTGTGCTGCTCCCCCGTCTACAACCACCCCCCTCTGCTGTCCCTTTCTTGCTGTCTGTCCTTCCCTCAACATTGCCAGGTTCTGTCAAGTACCTGGAGTGCTCAGCTCTGACCCAGAGAGGTCTGAAGACAGTGTTTGATGAGGCAATCCGGGCAGTGCTCTGCCCACCTCCAGTGAAAAAGCCAGGCAAGAAGTGCACTGTCTTCTAGAGCCCCGCCTGACCAGCCCGGCTGAAGAGCCTGGCTCAAGTGTGCCCTCGTGTTGAGCTGTCCCTGAGTCTGCTGTGGGGAGTGATGTGGGTGGGCAGGGAACGCATGGGGGCAGGGCTGGGGCGGTGGGGTCCTGTCCCCTATGCCTCCTTTTTCTGGGATAGAGCTCCAGCCTTCCCTGGTTCCTGTGGGCGGCCAGGAGGGAGCAGGGTCTCCCTCAGGGCTGCAGGGGTGGGTCCAGAGAGGCCCCAGGATGGGCTTCCCTGGAGGAATGGGTGGGGGTGGGTTTTGTTCATCATGTCCCAGGAAAGGGCGGCCCCTTCTTATTTTATACAATAAACATTCACCACCTCCTCCGTCTCACCGTCTGTCCTGCTTTCCACCCTGGTACTTGCTCTAGCCGCCCCCAGGGATGGGGGGAGGCGGGCACGGCAGGGTCAGAAGAGTCTGGCATTCCTAGCTGCACTATATTTCCAAAGGAAACTCCAAGCTTAACACATCTTAGGTGAGGGAGAGGACACCACACAGATCGAAGGAGAGGTAGACACACGTAACTGTTTACAAGATGACCTCTGTGTGCAAACCTGCTGGGGACCTGAGGGACATGCTCCAGCAGCTCTCAACTGAGCTGAGGGGAACAGTCTGTAAAGAGGATGAAGCCTGGACTCTGGAATCCAAGTTGACTCATCTCTGCTGGCAGGAGATGCCAACAGGTTACCAAAGTGGAGGGAGGCAGCCCAAGAGGGCCCAAAGCTATGGTCCAGAACTCAGGCTTCATCCGGAGGCTGAAAGCATTTCCCTGGAACAGACAAGAGACCAGAGGATGCCCTGCAGGGACATATTCTCCTCCCAGTGTTCATTCTGACTCAGAGAGCTGGTTGTTACTTTTTTTTTTTTTTTTTTCAGGAAGTTTTGCCAACCAGTTGTTAAACAGCTCTTATTAATAATTAAGTCACATAAACTTACAATTAGTTGTGTTGAGCACAAAACCAGCAAACTCATCATTTCCTAATTACTTAATGTATGTTGCTGTCCTTTGTACCTCGTGTTATTGTGTGTCGTGGGGTGCTACTATGGGCCGCCTCACCTCCATGCCCCCCCCCCAGCTCCACAACAAATGTTATCAAGTGTATAGCTTGAAGTCAGTTCTCCTGCAAGTTGCATACCAGGGAATGTGGCAAACTGCACAGGCTAGGGCTCGATTTAACAGTGGCCTGGGCCTTTGGAAGCGAGACACTGCAAATCAAATACAGGACTCTCTCATTATGTTGTAAACAATACAATAAGTTGCAGGAATGTTCAAGTTTTAGAAACAATAAAAGAAGTTGTTTGGCTCATTGGCGGATTAGTCCTGTCTGCCGCCTCTTGCAGTGTGCTAGCTACTCAGTGACTGGTAACAGATCAGAGTCACAGAGCTGTTTGTTTGGTGCTTACCAACATTGCACAGCTCCGCTCCAGAAACCTCTGAGCAGCCTATCTTTAGGCAAACTGACCAAACTCTTGAGGATCCAGCCTTCTGGAAGGTCCTATCTTCCACCCCAAGCCAGGGAGCTGGCCAGACCTGAAATCTGTGTGGGAACCAGACTATACCTGCTTTGGATCACAGATGGCATGAAGACCTCTGCCTGTCTGAGAGTCGGCACACAGGTTGCACAGATGTTTATTGGAGGGATGGGGGAGCAATGTCTGAGCGTATGGCTGAGCAGAGTAATGGTGTGGGGGGCTCAGGTAGCCAGGAAGCCCCCATCCACCGGCAAAGTGCATCCGGTGGTCAGGCTGCTTCTGTTGCTCAGCAGGAAGAGGATGGCGTCCACCACGTTCTCCACCTCTGGAGGCAGGTGGAGGCCAAAAGCAAAGATGGAGGAGGCTTCCCTTGTCCTTCCAGCCCCAACCAACCCCCAGGCCCAGGCAAGCTCTAGGCCTGCCGGTATGGTTCCAGCCTGGACTCCTGGAGTCTGGACTCCTGCCTAACTTACCGGCAAACTTGCCGAGTGGGATGCGATCCAGCATGACCTTGGCCTTGTGGGGGTCACCCCAGTTGGTCCGGCCCATTGGTGTCATCACTACTGTGGGGTTTACGGCATTCACACGGATCTGCAAAGAGGCCAGCATGGTAAACAATGTGGGAGGACTCCTGGGCATTAGGGCTGACTGTGCTTCATCCAGCCCCACACACCTTGTGGGGCCCCAACTCTAGGGCCATCATCTTGGTCAGCATGTCCAGAGCACCCTTCGTGGAACCTGTAAGGAAGATTGTTATAGAGGCCAAGGGCTGGCCCAGCAGTGGCGTCGGGTGGGGATCAGGCACAGCTGGAATTACTCACAGTAGACACTGTGGTTGGTCAGTGCACGCTGGGAGGCCTGGCTGGAGACATTCACAATGGCCCCTGGAACTCCCCGAGCTATCATGCCCCTGGCCACAATCTGAAATTTTGAGGGATATGAAGCAGAACTAGCACCCCTCTTCAGAGTTCTTCCTTCAGCCAGGTAGGGCAGCTCACCTGAGACACCTGGATGACAGCCCGAAGATTCACGTTGAAGGACCTAGCAAAGAAGGGACAGCCTGGTCAGGGGCAGGACTGGGGCTGCTGCACCGGATGGTTCCTCCAGTCACCACCGGCTGGCTTACGTGTCACAGGCCTCCTTGGTGACCTCCAGGAAGGGCTGCAACAGAGCCACGGCGGCATTGTTCACCAGCAGGTCCACCGGTCCCACACTGCTTAAGGCCTTCTCTGTGGTCTCCCAGTCTGCCAGGTCCACACACACCGTCTCCACGCCAGGACACTGTATATTGGGGCAAAGCAAATCGATTAGCAACTGTGTCCCAAGAAGGTGGTGCCGTTGGCCTTTTCCTCCCGAGGAAAGGTAGCTGGTCCGGGAGGGTTGGACCTGGAAGGGGACTTTCAACTGGAAGGGTCAGGGGTTCCTGCAAATTGTGAGGCGGAGCCTAGAACCGAAAGACACAGCCCCGCCTCCCGGCATCTCACTTCCTTTCCGCTCAGCACTCTTGGACCTAGGACTGCTCTCCCAGCGGACATTTCAGTTTCTTCCAAACTCAGGAAGCCAGGATCATGTCTTGATGGACCCTCGACCATTTGCACAGGCCTCGGACCTAGGGAGGAGTGCAGAGGGTCCCCACCCCCAACGCGCAGCGCCAGGCGCGGGGCGAGCCTGCAGTGAAAAGCATGCTCGGGTGAGGGGCGTCAAGGGGCGCAGCGTCTCACTCAGGACCATCTCCTCACCTCGCTAGCCAGGCTGTCAAGGTCCGCTTGTGTCCGGCTCACGGCCACAACGCGAGCACCAGCCGCCTGCAACGCCAGCACAGTGCTGCGCCCGATGCCTGAGGCGAACAGGGTTAGTGTGGGGTCCCCCTCTTCAAACCAGCCCGACCCGCCAGCGCCCCTCTCCTGCCGCCAGACCTTTGCCTGCGCCGGTGACCAGCGCCCGCCGACCTGCAAGCCCCAGGTCCATGGTGGCCCAGCCAGATCCGGCCGGGGCAAGATGGACTTGGAGTTCCGGAACCGAGGGCGGGGCGAGGAGAGCCAATCGCGTGGGCTGCGTCTTGAAAAGGGCGAGGATATTAAAATAATAGCTCCTTCTGTCGGGTTGATTGGCTGAACTGCAGTGGGCGTGACCGGGGCAGGGCTGTGTTAACGGAGAGACTCAGCTTCTCAAACTGCACCAGGCTGAT
Source organism: Cricetulus griseus (assembly GCF_003668045.3). NCBI lineage: Eukaryota > Metazoa > Chordata > Mammalia > Rodentia > Cricetidae > Cricetulus > Cricetulus griseus. The sequence goes on from NC_048600.1 coordinate 133,226,175, forward strand.
CCATCTTCAGAGCCAGCAATCTGCTTAGTGAGCCCTGGTCAACGTGGTTTTCACTGCCAAGAAAATTTCCATGAGAAACAAATATACCAGTTTTGCCAGGCATTTCACGGATATTCGTGAACCTGAGAGGCTCTTTTTATGTACTCTTTCCCCAGGAGGCCTGGGAGTGGGTCGGGACACTGTTACCAATAAAGCCCCATAGTAGCGTCAGAGGGATCTGAAGCCCAAGGTCACCTCACTCAGCTTGCATCAGGTCACCAGCCCTTTATAGAAAGTGAGCAGGAAAAGAAGAGCCAGGGTTGTGTTTCGGGATGTACATGAGAACTGGCCAGACCAACATTTTTTGCTTTCCTGTCAGTTACAGATTAATGAATGTCCAGGAGTACACTGTGTCTCCCTGTAAAAACATTTTGTTGTTAGGGTCATGGTAAGGAACACTAAAGCCACTGCTCTGAGGACCCCACTCTCTCTGGCCAGTAGCAGGGATCTGGTGATTGTAGGGCCCTTTGTCACTTGGGCTTTCTAGCCCAAAGAGGTGCATGCATGGGCTGACTCAGTTCTGATAATCCGCGGCAGGGGGCTCACTGGTTGAGACCTCTGGATGCTCTTCCAGAGGACTCCAGTGTGATTTCCAGGACCCACATGGCCGTTTTAGAGGAACCCGTGCCCTCTTCTGACCTCCGTGGCCATGCACATGGTGCACAGACATACCCGAAGGCAAAATACATACACATAAAATAATAGTAATTTTTTAATTTAAAGGAAAGAAAAGCAGCCCAGAGGCCACATAGCCAAGTGTCTCCCCGCCCCCATCTTCGACCTGACCACCACCACTGTAAGTCCATTCATTCTGTGAACTCTGCCAAGAGAGAGACAGCACTCAGCCTGCCCAACACCTAGATATGGCTGCTTAAAGCTCATTAGCAGCTTCAGTATCCAGGATGTGCACAGGTCTCATTCATTGTTCTGGGTGCACACGGGCTCAGGCCTTGCTCTCTGGAGAGAGGGACTCTCAGAAAACTGTCCCATACTCTTTAGAAGGTCTGTCCGGAGCCCACCCTCCTCTGCTCTGCCACCTGACCTGAGCTGGACCCTGTGCCAGTTCAAGTGGTTGGTCACTTCAAGCCCAACAACCAACCAGATGCCGTGGGCTGTAGTGGCATTTTGCCTTGCCAGTAAACTTGTAGCAGTGGCCACACCCTGTGGCGTGGTTTCAGGTGCAGATGTGACCCACTGATGAGATAGAGGCAGCGGGCTCTCGGATCACTTGGGTTGCAGAGAGCATTGGAGGAGCAGAGACTGCGTCTTGTGGAGCAGCAAGGCCCCAGCAGTTATTTACTCTTATCTGTGTGAGTCCTCCCCTAATAAATACCTATTATTATTTATCTTGGGTCTGGCAAAAACAAACAAACAAACAAAAAAAAAACCTTTCAATTGGTGCACAATGTGGGGCTCGAAACCACGACCCTGAGATTAAGGGTCTCAAAATTGGGGGCTGGAGAGATGGCTCAGTGGTTAAGAGCACTGGCTGCTCTTCCAGAGGACCTGGGTTCTATTCCCAGCACCCACATGGCAGCTCACACCTGTCTGTAACTCCAGTTAGTTCCAGGGGACCTAGTAGCCTTATACCAATGCATATTAAATAAAGTATTTTATAAAGCATCTCATGTTCTACCGACTGAGCTACCCAATGCAAGCAAGCACAGGAGAACCTGCCAGGGCCCCTGAGACACTCTGAGGAGCCGTGTTTGCAGGGCTCTTATGCGGGTGCTGGCCAGGGTGACAGACCAGCTAGCTAGCTGTGAGAGCTTCAATTTGGGCAGCCTTGTTAGTGTGCTCTTATGAATGGGCCAGGCTAGGGAAGTGGGTTCCAGAGAAGACAGAGAGACTCCAATTCCCACTCAACAGTTCCTCTCCTTTTGCACAGAGTCCACAGGGTTAGGAGTGATCTGGTCCAGGACATCCCCCCTCCCCTTCCCCCAATTGCTGGGTTGGGGTCAGAACACAAAGAGGCACCAGTAATGGAAGGGCAAGGGCCCTAAGAGGAGGGGTGTGACAACACAGATCCCGTCTTTCCAGGAGAGCACCCTTTGGTCACACTGGTCACAAGGCACAGTAGGTTTCAGGAGACACCAGGCTTTGAGGTGACTAGCCTGCAGCAGGGCCTGATCCAGTATCCAGCCTTGCAGCAGGCTACCCCCAAGGAGTCCTGTGCAATGGTTTGGGAATGTGTCGGTCTATTTATTTAGGAAAATGAGACCAGCAAAGTGGATAAGGAGAACAAGAACCCCAAGGTCCAGAGTGTGGGATCAGAGAATAATATGGGGAGCTATGTCAGGGCGGGGCTGTGGCATAGGGAGCAAGTCATGAGGTCAGAGGAAGTTTGGCTCGAGGGTGGGGCCAGGGAGGCCTCCAGGGGTCCACTGCGTCTGGCGGTCTAGGAGGCCAGGTAACCAGCGTCCACCAGGATGCTGGAGCCAGTGGTCGAGGCGCTGCTGTCGCTGAGCAGGAAAAGGATGCTGTTGACAACGTCCTCCACCTCTGCGGGGCAGCAGAGCAGTCAGGGCTTCTGCCTGCTGGGCTGCTGTGCCCTTCACGGAGTCCCTCACCCACAGCCCCAGCTGACCTGCAAACTTCCTCAGTGGGTGGCGCTCCTTGAGCTTCTTGGCAAAGTTCGGGTCTGCAGAGACTTTCTTGCCCATGTCAGTCAGCACCACAGTAGGGTTTACAGAGTTCACCCGGATCTGGGGCCAGAAGCCACAGCAGGTGGGTGGCACAGCCAGTCAACTAGCCCTACCCACACAGCTCAGGACTTAGCCCGGGACAAGCCTGATGAGCTGAGAGCATGCCCAAGCCTCCCCCTCAACCCTCAGCCCTGCCCCAGGTGCCCATCATCTGTCCCTCAGGTGTGGGCCCAGGCCCCCGTGCCTACCTTGTGTGGCCCCAGTTCCATGGCCATGGCTTTGGTCAGCATGGTTAGTGCACCTTTTGTGGAGCCTGTGGGGGGGTAGGGAGTGCTGAGGACCCCCCAATTATTCAGTCCTCCTTCTGGGAGAGGCACCCAGAACCTCCTCCCCCCCACAATGAAGGTTGCACTCACTGTATGTGGTCAGGCCAGGGAAGGTGACATAGGCCACCATGCTGGAGATATTGACAATGGATCCTGCCACTCCACGGCTAATCATGCCCTTGGCTACCACCTGGAAGCCCAGAGTTAGGGGTAGCTCACTGTGCCCTGTGCCATCCCACCCTCCCCAGGTGTCCCTCCCTGGGCACAGTCCTCCCCCCATCTCACCTGGGACACTTGCAACACAGAGCGCACATTCACATTGAAGGACCTGGCAGGAGAGGGACAATGGCGCCACCAGTGTTCAGCGACCCTCCCCAGCCTGCCCATGCTCCCCAAGCGCCCACCTGTCAAACACCTCCTTGGTAGACTCTATGAAAGGCTGCACCAGGGCCACCCCTGCATTGTTCACCAGCAGGTCCACGGGGCCAATATTGCGCAGTGCCTTCTCGGTGGCCTCCCAGTCACCCAGGTCCACGCACACAGGCTCTATCCCCGGACACTGTGAGAGACATTGTTTGGTGGCCTGAGTGAGGCTTTGTCCCAGCCAGCTTCTGATGTACCCCTGAGGTCCCAGCCATGGCAGGGCTGTGTGCCTCACCTCTTTGGCGAGGCTGACCAGGTCTGCATTGGTGCGTGTCACGGCCACCACTTTGGCTCCTGAGGCATGCAGGGCTTTCACAGTGTCACGCCCAATCCCTATAAAGCAGGAATATGACGGGATAAGAGCCCTGTAGGCTTGGCTGGGATCAGGATCATGGGTGGGAGCAAAGACCCCAGAGGACAGCTGGTTCCTGGTAAGCTCCGGGGAAGGCTGCCTATCTGCCCAGTCTGAATCTAGGAGAAATCCTGCAGCCAAACTAGGTCCACCCGTCATGGGTATTGTGATGGCCAGGATGGGGTTGTCATTCTGTCTTGGTGGGTCTCCAGTCAGGTGACATAAACAGGTCAGTCCTAGTCAGTATGAATCAGACTATGGAGGTCTGACCTGTGACAAAGTCACCCTGGGCCCCTATTCTGTGTTGAGGCTGACTCCCTTCCTCTCCCCATTGCCGTCTCCCCAACCTGCTCACACTCACCTTTCCCCGCCCCTGTCACCAGGGCCCTCAGGCCACTGAAACTCAGCTTCATGCTGCCAATACCAGTGTATCCCTGAAGCAAGAGATGGGCTCAGCTTTTATGGCTGGGCTGGCAGGCGGGGCAGAGGTGGGGCTAGGAGCCGACCGGCCTGGCCAGGATGGCATGACTCACTTCCTCCGTGGGTAGGCCTCTCACTCCCCAAATATGCCAACCGGCTGCCTGTTGGAGTTTCAAGAAGAAGTGAGAAACTGTGTGTACACACAGACACCTGTGAGAGGAGCTCACACAGATGTGCTATAGGAAAGTCAGAGGCCTGAGGATGCTAGGCAAACTTGTACCGCTGGCCAAACTTCTGATCTAGGAGAACGGACATTTTGGTTTCCTGATTTGCTTACTGTGGATAGAAGGCCGACAACAGTTATAGTGAACGAGAAGCCTTTCTGAAGGACCAGTATGGCTGTGCCCATAGACACGGTAGTGGCTAACCACTCAGCACTGACAGTTCTCTGGAGGCAATCCAGCACCCTGGATTTACTCTGTGTGTGCTCCTGGGAGAGGAACAGGCATCCAATGAACAAGGTCAGTAATCTGATTCCTGGGCTAGGTCAGGTAGCAAGTTTACTTCCACCTAACCCTTCCCCGAGCATTCCTGAAGTCTGTCACCTCTACTTGCTTCTCCTGGGTGACCCCACCTGCCCCCGAAACTCAGCCCTTGGTGACCACACTGAGGCAAATTCAGCCCTCTGAGGTGGTACTCCCCTTCTCAGGGAAGATGGGTGGACCCTTGAGGGAAGTTTTGAGAAACAGAGGATTAAATGTCCATCCTAACCAAGGGCAGTGGTGGCCCGTGCCTTTAAGAAAGACAAAAACAAACAAACAGAAATGTCCATACTAATTTTCCATCTAGGAAGTTGTCTAAGGCATGCCAAGCCCTCTGGATCTTGTGTGATAAGGTTCATGGAAGGTGTTAGTATCCAGGCGTCTGTGCTGGCCTGTCCTTGGGGTTCTGACAGGATTCACCCTCAGCTGCAGCCACTAAGAGCACCACCTGTGCACATTCACTGTGTTCCCTTTTAAAAGAGCCCTGCCCACCTCCCATCCTTCTCTCTTTCTTTCTCTCCCTCTGTCTATTCCCCTCCCCCCCTTCTCCTGATGCTCCTGTCCCCAGAGGCCGGTCTCCCGCTCCCTTTCCCCCTTTTATGATCTCTTTCTCTAATAAAAACCCTGCCTGTCTCATGGTATCTTTCTCTCGAGCGCTGCTTGTCTTAAATTACAACAGAAGGGATGTTTCTTTCCAGGGGAGTCATGGCAAGGCACAAGGCAGCTGCACCAAGCAGAAGGTTTGGATGCACAGACCACCCAAGGGACAGCCCCAAGCAGCAGGTACGGTCAGGCTTCCCACAAGCTGCCTTTCCCTCCTTGTAACCAGGGTCCACACTGAGACTGAGTGACCCTCAGAAAGGCGTGTGCCACCACATCTGGATTGTAAATTAAGTTTTACCGGAACACAGTTATGCCCATTTGTTTATATGACTACAGCTGTTTTCATGTTGCCAACAATCGTGTTAGTAAATTACGGCAGAGACATTATGACCTGTAAAGTCTCAATGATTTACTCTCTGGCTCTTAAAAAAAAAAGCATGCTGACTCCTGCCCTAAAATTTTAGTTCTTATCTTGGGCTATTTTGCAAGGCATTATCCTTGGTGCCAAGCCACTGTCATCGTCAAAACAGCTATTCCTAGACTAGAAGGAGGGGACTTCATCTAGAAGGCTATGGGAAAGCCATTGTCCATGTTAGGTGAAAACTTTCCAGTGTAGCTACTTCTTAGCATGGTCACCCACACGTCTGTCAGTTACCCCTTACCCATACTCTATGTAAGTCCCACACACTCATTGGTTCCCCAAGGTGAATCTGTGGTGGAATTTTCCTTTGGTCTCTTAATTGGAACCTAAGGAAGAGAGGGTAGATGTCATTTACACATCTCCCAGGAGAAACACCACTTGGAATATATTTGTGTATTTTTATAATACTTTGGACAACATATTGAGGATATTACAACAAGGAAAAGAAGTGATTATTTAAAATGAGCTTACTGGCAGAAAGTATGAGGGGTGGGCAGAGGCAGCACACAGGTTCCACCTGTGAGAACACATCCTTGGCAAATAGCCATAGCCTGCATATAGCCATAATTATACTGTCTCTGATAAAAAAAAAGTTCTAGGGTTCCCTGGTGGTGGTGGTACATGCCTTTAGTCTCAGCATTTGGGAGCCAGAGGCAGGCAACTCTCTGTGAGTTGGGGGCCATCCTGGTCTACAGAGCAAGGTCCAGGACGGCCAGGGCTGTTAAACAGAGAAGCACTATCTTGAAAAACAAAACCAAAAAAGTTCCAGGGCGACTATTCTGTATTCTCAAGCAATAAAGATTCTTCTTCGGGGTGGGGGAGAAAGTTTGGGGGTGAGGGGAGGGAGAGGGAGAAGGGACTTGAAATAAGCTTGTTCCCTAACTAGAACTAATAAAATAAAATAAAATTAAAAAAAAAAAGATTCTTCTTCTATCTGGGAAAATTGTATTCCAAAAGAAAACATATGGATTGGGACCAGTGAATGGGCAACCCTGAGGATTTCTGAGACAAAAAGCCCACTTGTTCCGGTTAACTTTCTGTTGCTGTGATGAACACTATGACCTAAGGTAACTTGAGGAGGAAAGTCCATCATAAAAGGAAGTCAGGGCTGGAAACTGGAAGCAGAAATCAGCAGAGGCCACAGAGTAAGCTTTCTGGCTTACCCTCATGGCTTGCTCAACCTGCTGCTTGTTTTTTGGGGGGTGGGGGAGACAGGGTCCTTCCATACAGCTCTAGCTGCCTTGGAACTCTTTGTAGATCAGGCTGGTCTAGAACTCACAGAGATACACCTGCCTCTGCCTCACCACTGCTGAGATTGAAGGTGTGTGCCACCCCAACGTGTTTGTGTATACAACCCAGGACCACCTGCTGAGGGGTGACCCTGCTCACTATGGACTAGGCCTTCCCACATTCATCATTAATCATTAAACAAGACAACATCCCACAGATTTGCCCACAGGCCAATCTGATAAAGGCATTTTCTCAATTAAGATTTCTTCTTTAAGGGAAATTTGATTAGATCTACCAGGGCAAACTGGGGGTAGGGGTGGTAAGGGGGAGAACAGGAGGGAACAAGATAGCCCAGGTGGGGGCAGATGCAGAGGATGAGCAATGGAGAGATAATCTTGACAGAGAGAGCCATTGTGGGCCAGAGAGAAGCCTGCTCCTAGGGTAACTCCCAAGACCCACAAGGAAGACCCCAGCTAAGACGCCTGATAATAGTGGAGGCGATGCCTGAGCTGGCCCACCCCGTATCAGATTGGTGAATACCCCAGCTATCATAGAGCCTTCATCCAATAATTGATGGATGCAGAAATCCACAACCAAGAACCAGACCAGTCTCTGGGAATCCAGTCGAAGAGAGGGAAGGAATATATGAGCAAGTGAGGTCAAGATCATGATGGAGAAATCTACAGAGACAGCTGAACCAAGTTCACGGAAACTCATGGACTCTAGACCCACAACTGTGGAGACTCCAGGGGACCAAACTAGGCCCTCCGTATGTGGGAGACAGTTTTGAAGCTTGGACTAGCTACAGGGCCCCTGAACTACAATATAAACCTGGTACATGAGCTAGCTTGTTGGAGCCCACTCCCTATAGTGGGATGCCATGCTCAGCCTTAATGCACAGGAGAGGGGCCCGGTTCGGCCCCAACCTATTGTGCCAGACTGTTGACTCCTCATGGGAGCCCTTACCCGTGAGCAGAAGTGGACTGGGGGTGGGCTGTGGGGGAGGTGAGAGGGTGGGTGTGGCAGGGAGAGCTGTGGTTGGGATGTAAAATGAAATTAAAAAATGAGAAAAGATTTCTTCTTTAGGTGCCAAAGAGATGGCTCAGCAGCTAAGAGCACCTGCTGTTATTATAGAGGCCCTGGGTTTAGTTCCCAGCTAAGAGCACCTGCTGTTACTATAAAGGCCCTGGGTTTAGTTCCCAGTTAAGAGCACTTGCTGTTATTATAGAGGCCCTGGGTTTAGTTCCCAGTTAAGAGCACCTGCTGTTACTATAGAGGCCCTGGGTAGTTCCCAGCACCCACCCGGGGCTCAACTGATTGTGACTCCAGCTCCAGGGGATCTGATGCCCTCTTCTGCCTTCCATGGCCACACATGTAGTGTACAGGCAGACATACAGGCAAGCATACATTTTTTTTTAATTCCTCCTTTCCAGATGTATCTAGGTTTGTGACGAGTTGACATAAGCCAACCAGTATACCCTTCTTTCACAAATGACAGTTTTCATCTTCTAGGAGAAATATTCTGAGGATCTGGGAACATAAATCTATCATTAAGTTTCTAATAGACCATTGTACAGCTTGCCTCCACTATGGCCAAAGTAAAAGACATGAGCAAACCTGGGCCGATTTGCAGTGTGTCAGATATTCTTTGTCCTGTTATGCCTGAGGGGAGTAGAGTGGACATACGCACTTTGTGTGCCAGCCTTTCCCGTCTATCTCCATGCCAACTAGGCAGATGAGTGGTGCCTAGGACCTTACAGAGTCATTCATGACACCTACTCTCTGCGAGATCTCGGTCGACCAAGAACTAGATCAGCTCAGCAACATGCCATTTCCATTGTCTGTACTTAGCATTTTGTCCATCCAGGGCAGGCTTGGGAGCCTAGTCAGCACAGTCATCACTGTGAGCCCACGAGGTCAGCTCAGACTCACCGTACTCCCCCGTGCTTCCGGTGTGTGCTGTGCACCCATGGGCACCTGTTTTATTCTTTCAGGCATCCCGGGGTAAACATGGCTCATAACCCTGAACAGAGCGTGCCCGTCTTTCCTTTTGGATAGGGGATGGATGACTTTAAACTGAACATGACCAGAAGTGTGTTCCTCTTCTCGTGGGCCTTCTTCATACATTAACATGCATAGCCTTCTGTTTGAAAGAAAAAAATGGCCCCCAAAGGGAATGGGGGGTGTGGCCTTGTTGGAGGAGTGTGTCACTGTGGGGGTGGACTTTGGGGTCTCATATAAGCTCATATATGCCCAGTGTCTGAATATGTCCCCTGCAAGGGGAGCAGGTCTGAGAGGTCCCTTGCAGGTCAGTGCAGAGCTGGCTCAGGCTGGCTGCAGGATGTGTAGTAGAGTCTTCACTAGTGCGCTAACCAGGCATAATGTCCTATCCTGGCTTCCATGGTTGAGGGTTCTGTGGAGGGCAGGATGTGCCCTGACAAGCCTAGGGCTGCCCTGGAGAGAGGCAAGTCACTGTGCACCCCTGTAAATGTGCACGTGTGAACAAAGGCAAGGGCTACCAGAAGACAGGACAGAGAAGGGGGTGATGGTGTACAGCAGGTAGGCAAACAAGCAGGCAGAGTCTGTGTCTCAGAGACCCCCAGGGTCACTGGAACTTCTGGGTGTGGTGTGTATGTAGAGGTGTGACCCCTTCTGAACAGGTGAATGCACGGAGGAGCTATAGCTGGAGCTGGACAAAATCCTTCCAGAAGCTTCTAAGCCTCCCCTTCAAATTCCTTCTTTTGGGGCTCTGTAGGGGGAAGTTTTTATTTACTTGATTTTCCTGCTCGAAAGACATAGAAAGAGCCCTTAACAAAACAACTTGAAACTGGAATCCAGGCTCACAAGGAAATACACCAGCCAGGTGTAGGCCAAGCTGATCAGAGCTGCCCTTCAGAGTTCGGGACAATAGGACTTCAGGGAAAGGGAGAGTACCTCCAGGGACATGTTGAGACAAGCTAAGGTTCCTACCTTTGAGCTCAGGGTCTTGAAAAGGATAATGTGGGGTGGGATATGGGTCCCAGCCAGCATCCAGGCTTGTCCTAGATATGACATACTTCAGGAGGCCAACCCACGCAGGGAACAGAATCCTGGGTACCCTTTACTCACCAAGCTGAATTGTGTTTGTGTGTGTGAGTGTGTGTGTGTGTGTGTGTGTGTGTGTGTGTGTTGGAAATACAAAATTAGAGCTGAGTATGGTACCCACCAATCAGTACTCAGAGGTAGGCAGAGTTTGAAGCCTAATCCAGGGTTGCATAGTGAGACCCTCTCTCAAAGCAACAACAACCCCTTAAAAACAACAACAAACAACAAAATAAAAAACAGAAAAAGGGGGCTGGAGAGATGGCTGAGAGGTTAAGAGCTCTGATTGCTCTTCCAGGGGTCCTGAGTTCAGTTCCTAGCAACCATATGGTGGCTGACAGCCATCTACAATTCAATCTGGTGCCCTCTTCTGGCACATAGGCAGAATACTGTATATGTGATAAATAAATCTTAAAAAAAAAAAAAAAAAAAAAAAAAAAAAAGGGGCTGGAGAGATGGCTCAGAGGTTAAGAGCACCGACTGCTCTTCCAGGGGTCCTGAGTTCAATTCCCAGCAACCACATGGTGGCTCACAGCCATCTGTTATGAGACCTGGTGCCCGTTTCTGGCCTGCAGGCAGACATGCAGGTAGAATACTGTATGCATAATAAAAAAAATAAAAAAAATAAATCTAAAAAACAGAAAAAGGAAATACAAGTTCAAGGATGGGCCTTCATTCAGCCTCTATTTCCTGGTCACCTGTGCTGCCTTCATCTCCCAAGGTTCCCTGGTCTGTGGGTGGTCCCCTGTTCTTAGCTAAGGCAGATATGCACTGGACCAGGAGCTTAGCCAGCCCTGGAGCCTTTGGAAGTGACATTAGGCAGAGGCAGGGCAAAGGCCCTTAGGATGGACACCAAGTGTTGGGAACTCAGCATGAAGGTCTTTGTGCCCACAGATCTCCAGAGAAACCAGAAATGTTAAGCACACAGGATGTCTCTCCAGTGGGAAAGATGAAAAACAAGCTTCCAACCAGAAAGCTGAGAGTTAGGAGTGATTAACAGCCTGTTAATCTGTTTAGCTGTTAGGTCCCATAACCAGGACCGGAGGTGTCTGACAGCCCAAATGGCCTCTATGCTATCTGTATGACCCAGCCCAGCCCAGACCCTTCCTTAGGCCCTTAAGCTAACACAGATAGTTTTTCTCTAGAATCCATCCTCTTGCTAGAAATGACACGTACCCTGGGTTGAGCTCCAATGAAATTATACTTCCTTGTGGAATGAGGATTGTATTACACCAGGAAACTTTTCCAAATTATGCTTGACTTAAATACACTGGGACTAAACCTCCTGTTATTAGACTTCTGGAGGTCGGGTCCAGGTTGACAAAGTCAGTCTGCACCGGGTTTTCATTCTTACCTCTTTGCAGGGTTCTCTTCCCCATATGAAACCTGCAGGGTCCCCCTCAACCAAGGGTCACCCAAGGCTATAAGTCATTTTGCTCCTGCTGGCTCTTGTACCCTTCCCTCTTATTACATAATTAGATTATAAAAGGACTCATGAACAAAGAACTTCCTAAACTTGAACCTTCCCAAATCTAAGCTCTTTCGGTTTGAGCAGTGCAGGACCTGGGAGAGAGGCTTATGTAAGGAGATACAGCTGGGAAAAGCTACCCAGGTTTTTCCCAGATTAACAAGTGGGCAAGCAAAGAGAAGGATGGAGAGGCAGGTGGGTGACGGGGCAGAGAAAGAAGGACATCAAATGTCCTTACCTAAGGAAGCTCCCTCTGCTGACCCTGCCCTCAGGGATACTAAAGCTTTTGCACTTTGACCTTCAGTGTCTTCAGGGTGGGATGGAGAGGGGAATCCCAACTTGTGGGCACCTGTGAACCAGAGCTGAGGCCCTGATGCTGGGTCCCCATGTTCTTGAGGGAACTCTCTCCTCTGTACCGAGGTCACTGAACTGTCAGTCCCTGCTTGCTTCCTAACACAATTCCTACAACACACCAAGAGGAGCAGCCCTTCCTGCCAACCAGGAGGAATCCCGGGCATTTCTAGAAACTGTTCCACCCTCTGTTCACTGGTTCTACCCTCTCAGATCCCACCAGACCCTTTTAGACACCTGGCTCCTCCTCTGGCTGCCCCCCCCAAGAATGTCTCAACTGTGGCCTCAGTTGCTACGTATTGTGTGAAGCAGTGCCTTGCCCGGAGTGAGTCCATTCTGAGTTCAAATGTAGATGCAAAGATGACTTTGTAGCTACTCTCATCTGTCACGCATCAACCACAAGGCTTGGAATGATAAGTGGGTTTTTTTTCTTTTCTTTTGTTTTTTGGTTTCCCTGTGGCTTTGGAGGCTGTCCTGGAACTAGCTTGTAGACCAGGCTGGTCTCGAACTCACAGAGATCCACCTCCTCTGCCTCCTGAGTGCTGGAATTAAAGGTGTGTGCCACACCGCCCAGCTGGTAAGTGGTGACTAATTTCTACAAGTTAAAAGGCACCACCCATAGCTTCTCAAAGTAGACTATTATATCACATGTGTGCAGGGACCTGCATTTTATGGGACCAGGCCAAGCTGTGGTCTGGTTGAGCATATATCAGCTCTGGTTCTTTGAGGCAACTGGAAGAGTTAACTGTCATTAAATGACTTCTGACTCTGAGGTGTGGGCTTATCCTCAGGTAACTGCTTTCACTTGGAGTAGTCTGTCAGCTCACCAGCATTTAGGGGTATTTCTGTCCTCCGTTATAGATAACACCTGTGCCACACACGCTTGGCGCTTTAATTCCTTTTTCCTTGTGGTCTCAAGCCACTCCATCTCAGGAGACTGTGGGGACACTCCCCTGTGCACTACTCTGTTGTCACCACCAAAAGGAATATTGCCTTCACATTCAAGCGTCATTGCTAGGAGACACATATACACACAACTCAGCAGGCTCTCATCCGTGGATTCTATTCTTTACAAAGGAGAAAACAAAGTGCGTCAGTGGCTTTCCAGAGGCGGACCTGGCCCCAGTGCTGGAAGGACTTGGAACAGCAGCCATTCTCTTCTGTCCCCAGCCGGCGGCTCTCTCTGTACTACAGCGCCCCCTGCTGTCTGTGTGCCTGCGGTCCCCGCAGCTGAACCGGAACTGTGAAGTGCCAGGTGCAGGTGCTTCAGTGGCTACTCCAATTTTTCTCCACTCTGCATGTCAAATAGTCTATGAATAACCGGAAGGGGCCAATTAGCAGCTCCTCACTCGGCACCCTGACCTCGAATTCCCAGTCCGGCATACCCGCACCACCTGTGATTTTAGTGCCTGCCTGGTGATCAGGCAGGTGCAGAAACCTAGGAAATATTCTTCAAAAACATGGTGTGAGATGCCAATCCAAGCATACGCAATTACCATGTTTTCTTGGTGACTTGCGTGTGCCAGCTAAATGGGTTACAACTGAGCTATACCACCAGCATATTCAAAATTTAACTTTCATGTATAATATTTTTGTGATCGTATATCAATTATGTGCCCATCATGTCTATTATTGGGTTAAAATAAAATGAAGAGAGAGAAAAATGTTGCTTCTCAGAGACAATTATAGAAGGACGAAGGGTGTTATTTCTCCCCAGTCTCCTCTGTAAAGGTTTGGACTATCCTACAAACCCAATAACCACCATCATCAGGAGTTCTGCCTCAAAAGATAACTGGGTCTATTGACTGTCTACCTTCTCTCACAGAAGGACGGCGTGGGAAGGGTCATGGGACCCTCACTGGAGTGTTCAACCCTCCCCACAACCAGTTGTATGGAATTCTGCCCCAATTACAAGAGGCCTGGGGTAGTCTGGGGGAGGAGCTAGATGGCGTGTGTGGGGAAGGACCAGTGCGAGGTCCTCCCTCTAAGTAGCCCTGGGGAAGCCATCGTCCCTGCAGGGCACAGACCTCCCAGTCCAGTGTGGTTGCTGTAAGGCCAGGCCGCCTGTGCTTCTGGTCTGAGTCCCTCAACCATTGCACTGTAAGCCTAATAATCTCATTGGTTCCCCTGCTGGGGTCCAGCCTGTATCAGTCCCATGCTACAGAGGCCATCTATTCCAGACTGATGTCTTTGGGGCTGCCATCGGAACCAGCCAAACAGCCTTGGGTCCAACCCTGAGTGGGGGAGTGTGGATGAGGGAAGTCCTAGCTAACCAATAGCATTAAGGACGAGAGAGAGACATCTTCCCATCTCAGGAGGGCTCTCAGTCCATACTGGAGAGCCATGGTTTATTCAAGCATCCTCTTAAATAGCTTTCCAAAAGCAGGGGTACTGGCAGCAGACATCTATTATCATGTATAGAGCTGATATCAAGTATTTCCTTTAATCCTATAGACGTTTCTAACCCTGCACACACTCAAGCTCTCAGACTTCCCATCAGAGCATGTCCCACTAGTCCCCAGGCTTGTCCCACTAGCCCTCAGGATGCGTGTGGGTCCACCTAGGGCCTAGGTCTATTGTTAAACTAGGAGCCATTCTCCACCATCTCTGGGCTCTATCCCTGGTCCTGAAGTGTATAAACCACCTTTTAAAATTTAATTTAATTTTTTTGGTTTTTCAAGACAGGGTTTCTCTGTGTAGCTTTGGAGCCTGGAACTCACTCTGTAGACCAGGCTGGTCTCGAACTCACAGAGATCTGCCTGCCTCTGCCTCCCGAGTGCTGGGACTAAAGGCGTGCGCCATCACTCCTGGCTATAAACCACCCTTTAATCTTCCTTCTCCTGTGCTCCACTGCAACCAGCCAGACCATCAGGGACTCAAATCTGAGATGATTACAGTCTCTTCCCAGAATATCTGAGCTGCATGAGTGACTGGATCAAAGTAGAAAATTACTGGTTAGAAAAGTCTGTAATCATAACCAAAAACAGACAAGAGTTCATGGCCAGTAACCCATGATAAACACCAAGACTTTATAGTATCTTATTCTCAGAGTTAGAAACAAAATGTCCGAGGGTCCCTGGAAGACTTTGTAGCCCCCCTCCTCTCTCTCTCTCTCTCTCTCTCTCTCTCTCTCTCTCTCTCACACACACACACACACACACACACACACACACACACCTACCTATCAGAGAAGGGCCAGCTGTGTAGGCGGAGCTTTAGGATCTCCCAATAGCAATTTTCCTTCCTTTCCAGCTATGTTTGCAAGAGCGACTGGAAGCTAAGTAAGCCAGTGGGACTCAACCAGCACTGACACAACACAGGAATTAATGTGAAAAGGGACATGATTATCTCATTGTGCATCGTAAAGAATCCGGAAGTGGGGCTGGGGAGAGAGCTTGGTGGGTAGTGTGCTTGCTGTGCAATCAGGACTTCAGTTTGAACTCCTGCCATCCATGTCAGGAGACAGCACACGTCTATGACCTGAACTCTGGAGAAGCAAAGACAGGAAGAACCCCAGGGCTCACTGACTAGCTACTCTAGCGAAATGGCAAGCTCCAGGTTCACTGAGAGGACCTATCTCAAAAACATAAGGTGGAGGGAGTCTGAGTATTCTATTGCTGTGAAGAGACACTATGACCAAGGTGACTCTTATAGAGGAAAACATTTAATTTGGGGCTTATGGTTCCAGAGGATCATAAAGTCCTTGAGCATCATGGCAGGAAGCAGGTAGGTGTGGCACTGGAGCAGTAACCGAGAACTTTACATCCTTAACCCACAAGCGGCAGGGAGAGACAGACACTAGGCCAATCAAGAGCTTCTGAAACCTCAAAGCCCACCTCAAGAGACACACCTCCTCCAGCAAGGCCCCACCTCCTAACCCTTCCCAACAGTTCCACTAACTGGTGACCAAGCATCCAAACATAGGAGCCTATGGGAGCCGTTCTCATTCAGACCATCACAGAGGGGCTGGAGAGGTGAGGGCCGCAGTTAGAGCATTTACTGCTCTATCAGAGGGCTAGAGTTCAGATCCCATACAGGCAGTTCCCAAAAGCCTGTATCCCCAGCTCCAAGGGACTTTGTCAGAAGCCAGCCTTGGCGACCCCCCATGCCTAGCTAGCCTAGCGTCCCACCCCTCGGGTTCCCGGACCTGGCCTGAGAAGCAACTAACACCTATTCCTTCCCCCACTTCCTTAGGTTAGTGCTTGGGGTAAACACAGGAGATTCTGGATACCCACCCTGGCCTGAGAGCAATTAACATTCATTCCTCCCCAACCTCCTTTTTCTCTGCTTCCTCCTTTCTCTTTAAAAACCCCTTGTAATAATCAATAAAGTCAGACCTTGACAAAGACCCTGTTTGGTCTCCTCCTTCTTTCTCGTCCATTATTTTCAGGCTTGATCTACCTTGGACCCACGAATTACTGGAGCCCCGGGGGCCAGGGCAGGACTTAAAACCCTCTTCTGGCTTCTGTGGGAACCTGTACACACAGGTATCTCTCTCAGTAGAGGAGGTAAAATACCTGGTTTCCCACCCAGGAAGCCGGGAGTGTTTTTTTGTTATTGACCTGGTGACCTTTTTGCTATCTGAGGGGAAAGACCTCACCCTAACTCCCCAGAATAATTATCCCAGACTTTTCCCTCCTTAGACCATAACCCACCCTTAGGGGAGACACCACACATACTCTATGACCTGCTTACTTCTCTGCTACTGGTCAGAGACCACACTAGATTCTAGACCTTTATAGAACACATCCTCATGGTCACACATACTGTGTAAAAGAGTTTTGCTGGGCGGTGGTGGTGCACCCCTTTAAGCCCAGCACTCGGGAGGCAGAGGCAGGCGGATCTCTGTGAGTTCCAGACCAGCCTGGTCTACAAGAGCGAGTTCCAGGACAACCCCCAAAGCCACAGAGAAACCCTGCTTTGAACCCCCCCAAAAAAAAAGAGTTTCTATGTAGTCACACTGTAAGCTTTATTGTGTACCTAGAACTGGACTGATTGCCCCAATCGTTGATTGGAAACCTTTCCCCAAATTATACCGTGTTTTAAATATGCTGACAAGGAACACGCACCCCACCACCACCCTCCCCCCACACCCCACACCACCCCGACCAAATTACACTCCCTGAAGTCTGAGCCAGGTTGAAGAAGTCAATCTGTGCCGGGTTTCCATTTTTTGGGGGTGGTTTGCTTCCCTGCTTGCATACCCCCAGGGACCCCTCATCTCAGTAGTTAAGAACACTAACTGTTCTTCCAGAGGACCTGGGTGTGATTCCCAGTACCCACATGGCAGCTCACAACCATTTATAACTCCAGTGCGCAGACATACGTGCAGGCAAAACACTCCACACATAAAATAATAAATAAATAAATAAATAAATAAATAAATAAATAAATAAGCCCAAGGAACAAAGATGCTCTGCTGGTGCCTGGCCACCTTCACAGAGCTTGCACCAGGCTCTGAACCACCACCTGTGACCACAGGCATTCAACTTGTGAAATGGCAAGAGAGAGACTAGATCTTACTCAGAGATGGCCCCTTACCACTGAACACAGTTCCCACTTCACAGACCAAGCTGTCAAGATCCTCTCATGTCCTGCTCATGGCCCTAACACATGGGATAACTACTTGAAATGGAGCCTGGAAGCTGTTGCACCCAACATCTGGGAGGTCTCCCTACCCCACACAGTCCTATACCACCGGAGATCCTAGCTAGCCTGCTGCCTTATCAATGCCTACAACATTGACCAGTGCTCAGAAGCCTAAAAGTGCCAGGGAATCCAGGGCAGAGCTTGCCAAACAAACCTCAGGGCAGCTTCCCGGACAAGGGCAGGGACATTCAAGTTCCACGCACTCTGTATATCTTTGAGTGGTTTGCTTCCCTGCTGGATATCTGCAGGGACCCCTTGCCAGGGTGCAGGTGTGATAAAGTCAGACTCATTCCACTGCAAAATAAATAAATAAATAAATAAATAAATAATTTAAAAAAAAATAAAGTTTCCAGAGCCAGAGAGATAGTTCATCTGATGAAAGAGGTTGCTGCCAAGACTGAATCTACATGGTGGACAGAGAGGACCGATGCCCCGCCTCAAGTTACGCTGTTACCTTCAGAGTGCTGCGGTGTGTGTGCACACACATATGCCCCTCCACAAACATGCACACTAAATAACTAAATAGGCTGCTTTCCAGAGAGCTGGAAATTAATAGGGTTCCTGCCCCCCTCCCATGATAGGATAGTAGGTTTCTCTGCTGATGCAGTAAGCCAGATAAACCTGAACTGAAAAAGTATAACAATAATAGGTTTATTAGAGCAAAGCAATACTCCCCTCCCTGGGCAGGTTCTCCAGCCCCAGAGATCCAGGCCAGAGAAGTTGCACACACAAACCAAAGCAGGTTGGAAGCTTATACAGGTTGTAGGTGTGGGGTGATGACATGGCTGCCACAAGCTGGGTTTGTGCCCAAATATGGTCAAAAGCTGAACACTCTAGGCAGGGACCTGGGCAGCTGGAAACTTCAGGGGAGGAAGCTGTGGTAGCCACCAAGAATGCAGGCGTTTGATTGGGGAGGGGGGGGGCTCATGGTTCCAGAGGGTTAGAGTCCACAACCATCATGGCAGGAACCATGGCCAAAGGCAGGCATGGTGCTAGAGCAGTAGCTGAAAACTTAGCTATGATGTACAAGCAGCAGGCAAAGAGAGAAAGAGCCAACTGGGAATGAGATGGGCTTTGGAAGCCTCAGAGCCCATCCCCCAGGGACACACCTCCTTTAGCGAGGCCACACCTCCTAACCCTTTGCAAACATGCATTCAAATATGAGCTTTGGGGGGGGGGCATTCTCCTTTAAGCCACCACTAGTGGGATTGAGACACGGTATTGCTATGTAGCTCTGGCTGGCCTGGCGCTCACAACACAGACTAGGCTGGCTTCAAACTTAAATCTATGATTCTGTGTAGCATGCTTTCTTGTCAGACTATCTTTGGACCACCAGCTCCCAAATAACGACACAGAAACTTCTTACTAGTTATGAAAGTTTGGCCCTTAGCTTAGGCTTGTCTCCAAATAGCTCTTAAAAAAAAAAAAGATTTTATTTATTATGTATACAACATTCTGTTTCCATGTATATCTACACACCAGAAGAGGGCACCAGATCTAATAATGGATGGTTGTGAGCCACCATGTGGTTGCTGGGAATTGAACTCAGGACCTCTGGAAGAACACTCAGTGCCCTTAACCTCTGAGCCATCTCTCCAGCCCCTAAATAGCTCTTATAACTCAAATTAACATGCTCCCATTAATCAATGTCCTGCCACATGGCTTTTACCTTTCCTCAGTATGGCACGTCTGATTCGTTCCAAGTCTGCTGGCAAAATCCCTGCACCTAGATTCCTTCTCCTCCCCCTCTCTCTTCCTGGAAATCCTGCCTGTTCTCTCCTGATTAGCTATTAGCCATTCAGCTTTTTGTTAAACCGATAACAATGACACATCTTCACGTTGTACAAGATTATCCCACAACAGTTCTGTCTCCCTAGAGCTGGAATTATAGGTGGGAACCACCATACTCTGGGCCACTGGGTTTTTAAGTCTGTATCTGTGTGGACATTGAAGGGACAGTAGTCCACTCCAGCACGTGGCTCTGGTGGGCCTGGCCCTTCTCCCCCATTCCCTCTGCCTTGCTAAAAACTGTTAGATTATATCCTAAAGCTAGCCACCAAGTTCTATTCCCTTATTTGATCACTTCCTCCTCCTGAGGTTGACTACAAAGTCCAGCAATCAAAAGCCCCCTTTTGGAGCCCATTCCACATAAAGGGATATGCCCTGAGCCAAGACACTGTACAGGGAGGGGGTGGGCCTAGGCCCTATCCCAAAGGCTATGGCAGACTCTAAAGACCCCCTATGGAAGGCCTCACCCTCCCTGGGGAGCAGAAAGGGTATGGGATAAGTTGGGTTTTAGTTGGGGGAGAGGGGCAGAGGAGGAGGTGAGGGAGAGGGAACTGGGATTGTCATGTAAAACAATCTTGTTTCTAATTCTAATAAAAAATGGAGAGAAAAGAAAGATATTAAATCACTCAAAGAAAGCCCCCTTTTGATCACCTAATTAACATGCCTAATTACAATTAAATACCTCATCCTAACACATTTATTTATTTATTTTGGTTTTTCAAGACAAGGTTTCTCTGTATGGCTTCGAAGCCTGTCCTGGAACTTGATCTGTAGACCAGGTTGGTTTCCAACGCACAGAGATCTGCCTGCCTCTGCCTTCCCGAGTGCTGGGATTAAATGTGTGAGCCACCACCGCTTGGCTCTAACAGTTTTATAATCCGACATTTGCCTATGTACCATGTCTGTCTGCTCTCTGTCCAGGGGCAGTCCTTTGTTCCTCTGGGACAAATACCCCTCCCCTTTCCCTTGCTCTCTCCCTTCTCACTTGTCCCCTGTCTCCTTTACCGTTGAATCCTAACCCATTCTAACACAGACCTCCCCTTTTCCTCCTTTTAAAAATGATACCTGTGGGGCTGGAGAGATGGCTCTATGGTTAAGAGCTCTGGCTGTTCTTCCAGAGGCTCTGAGTTCAATTCCCAGCAACCACGTGGTGGCTCACAACCATCCGTTATGAGATCTGGTGCCCTCTTCTGGCCTGCAGGCAGACATACTGGCAGAACACGGTGTACCTAATAAATTTAAAAAAAGAAAAGAAAAGAAAAAAAATGGCACCTGTGGCCGGGTGGGGGTGGCAAAGGCCTTTAATCCCAGCACTCAGGACAAAAAGAAAAAGAAAAAAAAGACACCTGCAAGGTCATTTGCTGCTGTTTTCTGCCTGAGTCAGAAAGCACCCACTTTAACTTTTCTTTCCACTTAGTATCTCTCTGTGAAAGCGGGTATTTGGGTGTGTTTTGTGCCTAACCTAGGGGAAGCCCCACTGGTGGGGGGCTTTTCTTCAGGAGTGACCGTGTTTACCAGTGGTCAATGTCAGTTGTCTTTCTGAGCCAGTTTTCCTTAATCTCCCAAAGGCTTTACCTCCTGTTGTTGGACAAGATTTTCTCTGGGGAGATACAACACACATGTCCGCTCACTCCTGACAGGAAGTCCACAAGAGACCGATGTACAGATACCACCAAAGTCTGGTGTTTTATTGGGGTTACTTACAGGAAAATGGTTGAGGGGTTACTTACAGGAGCAGCAATGACTCAAAGACCAAAGCCTGTTCACCCCGCTCAGCTCTGGTGACAGCTCACAAAGCTGGGACCTTGGAGCACGCTGCACAGCCTGGAGCACACTGCACAGCCTGGAGGAGCACACTGCACAGCCTGGAGGAGCACACTGCACAGCCTGGAGGAGCACACTGCACAGCCTGGAGGAGCACACTGCACAGCCTGGAGGAGCACTCTGCACAGCCTGGAGCACACTGCACAGCCTGGAGCACACCGCACAACCTGGAGCACACCGCACAACCTGGAGCACACTGCACAGCCTGGAGCACACTGCACAGCCTTCAGGAAGCTCAGCAGGTTGGAGAGATTCAGTTGGTCTTTACCTCTTCCAGGAAGCTCAGCTAATTTTTGCTTCTTCTGGACAGCTGGTCTGGCTTCAGAGCCTTCTTTGCTGCTGGTTTTGCCTGAGAGTGACTCTCAGCTTTTTTTGGTTACTCTGGCAGGGAGGGGCCTAGTGAAACTGGTCGGCTTCGGGGACTTCCTGAAGCTATTTTGATATGTTTACCTTCCTCCTTAAGGAGCTTCCCAGCAGGGTGGAATGTTTTAGGAAACTGTTTTACAACACTTTCTCACACAAGGCGGGGGGGGGGGGGGGGGGGGGGGGGGCTCAGCATGTGACTCTGAGAAATCTTCAGGTCACACAGGTGACATGAAGTAAGGCAAGAGCTGTGGAGAGTGCAGATATCTTCCCCTGGAGAAATGCTCCCCAGAGAGCGAGGTTATAGTCCCATGAGTATCAGCCATTCTCTACAGTTCACAGCAATGGCTGTAGAGATAGGCTCTAGAGATAGGCATGGACTCTCACTCAGGGTGTCCTGTGTGGTAAAGTAAACCACTGCTGGATGCCAACTGGCCAGCAATGTAGACCAGCAACTGCTGGGGGGGGGGTCCTTAAGCATATGTGTCTCTCTGGATAATGAATAAACAGTTTTGTCAATAGAGGCAGGAAGATAGGCGGGATGGGAGATGAGGAGAATTCTGGGAGAGGTAGGCAGAGGGGGAGATGGCAAGAGAGGCCATGCTGCTGAAGGAGTAACATGCTGGATTATAGGTAAGCCACAGCCTTGTGGCAATACATAGATTAATAGAAATGGGCTAATAATTAAGACAGAGCCAGCCAATAAGAAGCCCTAGCCATCAGTCAACAGTTTTATAATTAATATAGCATCTGTGTGTTTACTGGGGGCAAAGAAGGGCATCGGGAAAAGAAACTCCAGCAATAAATAACAGATCTCTGAAAGGCCATGCTACCAGATGGAAGATTGGTCACAATTGACTGCTTTCATCATAGAATGGGAAGGGCTTGGATCTTACTGGGTAGATCAGGCCAGACCTCTGCATTCAGTGCCACCTGGAAGTTGGCTGTAGGAGTCAGGTGGCTTGCTCAAGCTGGGATCAAGGACACAGTGAGCAGGTATGACCTGTCCCTGAAGGAAACTCTACCAGGCAGCAGCAAATCATTAGGTGTCAACCCGTGTGTACCATAGGTATAGGGCTGACCTCCAGTCTCCCACTGCGTCTGTTGTCCCCCTGAGCTCCAGGACAATCACAGAACACCTGGCTGACCAGTGTGAAGGAACACTTGATGGGAGCGTATTACTGCTGTCCCCACACTAGTGAGGCTTCCTGAACCTTCTTCTCTGAGGGAAGTCACACACAAATCATGCCAGGGATCTCCCATGTCTCAGGGCATGCAGAGCACCTGAAATACAGCTGCTGTCTTTCAGAGAGTCACACAGTCTTGGTGTTGAGCCTGGCTTGAGGGAGGGAAAGGCAACAGGCAGGAATCTGAGAACGCCTGTTCCCTGGGGCTGTCGCTGGGGTGGTCTGGGCACCTGAGCCTCCTGCCTGCTGTAGATGCCATGTGACCTGCCGTGACTTCCTGGGCATTTGTTCTATGAACCCTGGCAGACAAGATAGAAGAGCCTCAGCACACCCTTAGACAAATTGCCAGAGGTGGATCTGAGATGAACAGTAAATCCTCAGACTCTTTGAAGTGCCCCAAAAGACCCATCTGTCTACTCTGAGGAGAGATGCCAGAGGGACTCAGGGGTCACTACTGGGACAGGAACTCCCAGAATCCATGTTTAGGTTTACGAGAGTCCTGCCTCGGAGGACAGAAGGTGCCTCAGTGTAGTCACCAAGGGCAGAGTCCCAGGCTGGTAGGGGTAGCAGGTGAGGGGCACCTGGGAGGGACAGGTAAGGACAGCATCGTACTCACTGGACAGACTGCAGGCACAGTGGGGTCTCTAGTCCCTGGGCATTGGGGTTCTGTACCCAGGGTCTTGCTCCAAGCAGTCACCTAAGTCACTTGCTCCACTTAGATCAGGGTGATTTCCTCACTTAGAATAATAAAAGGTTACAACCTCAGCTTCTGTCCAGACAAGGCAAATTCCAAATCCAGAAATTTCACTTTCCTAGGCTAAAGCTGTGGCTCTGTGGTGCTTCATTGACCTAGCACTTCTGAGGCCCTGGGTTCAAGACTCAGTACTGGGAGGCTGAAAACACAAATTCTGTTCCCAGGCTGCAGCCTCCTCTCCCACTACACTGCTGTGTCAGATCCTCTCACAGGCACAGGTGTGTGTGTGTGTGTGTGTGTGTGTGTGTGTGTGTGTGTGTGTGTGTGTGCGCACATGTGCACTCTTTTCCACTGTTTTGCCAGGCCTTCTACACATGTGCACACGTTTCTTATCATGGCTTCTTCAAATCCCACAGGGAACTGCCCCTAGCCCCAACCCTGTCCACTGCCACCTTAACAACCTCAGCCCTCCCCTTGCCGCAGGACGACACCGGTGTCAGCAGCATGAAGCTGAATTTCAGTGGTCTCAGGGCCCTGGTGACAGGGGCGGGGAAAGGTGAGTGTGAGCAGGAGAGGAAGGGGGCCAGACTTAACAATGAATAGGGACCCAAGGTGACATTGTCACAGCTCAGTCCTGCAGACCCTGACTCCCACTGCACCCAGGACTCAACTGCTTCTGTCACCCAGCTGGAGCCCCACTGTCCACCAGGACAGAATGGCAATCTCTCCCTGGCCACCACAGTGCCACCCCCTGAAGGACAAGTTTAGTTTGGCTCCAAGACAGCCCCTAGATCCAGGCAGGGCAGATGGGCACCCATGGTACCCTTCTCTGGGACTCCCTCAGGAGGGTGCTGCCCTCTGGTGCCTCCTCTGGCCTGATACTAGTGAGTCTGACATCGGCCCAGGGATAGTCCCATCTAATCCTGGCTCATCACTTTTGGCCAGAACCCTCTTACCGCTGGCTGCAGGGACATGGGAGTAACAGCCTTTACTCACTCTTGGGACCTAGATGCCGGCTGTGGCCAGGCTTACAGGGCTCTTATCCCGCCATATTCCTGCTTTATAGGGATTGGGCGTGGCACTGTGAAAGCCCTGCATGCCTCAGGAGCCAAAGTGGTGGCCGTGACACGCACCAATGCAGACCTGGTCAGCCTCACCAAAGAGGTGAGGCACACAGCCCTGCCATGGCCGGGACCTCAGGGGTACATCAGAAGCTGGCTGGGACAAAGCCTCACTCAGGCCACCAAACAATGTCTCTCACAGTGTCCGGGGATAGAGCCTGTGTGCGTGGACCTGGGTGACTGGGAGGCCACCGAGAAGGCACTGCGCAATATTGGCCCCGTGGACCTGCTGGTGAACAATGCAGGGGTGACCCTGGTGCAGCCTTTCATAGAGTCTACCAAGGAGGTGTTTGACAGGTGGGCGCTTGGGGAGCGTGGGCAGGCTGGGGAGGGTCGCTGAACACTGGTGGCGCCATTGTCCCTCTCCTGCCAGGTCCTTCAATGTGAATGTGCGCTCTGTGTTGCAAGTGTCCCAGGTGAGATGGGGGGAGGACTGTGCCCAGGGAGGGACACCTGGGGAGGGTGGGATGGCACAGGGCACAGTGAGCTACCCCTAACTCTGGGCTTCCAGGTGGTAGCCAAGGGCATGATTAGCCGTGGAGTGGCAGGATCCATTGTCAATATCTCCAGCATGGTGGCCTATGTCACCTTCCCTGGCCTGACCACATACAGTGAGTGCAACCTTCATTGTGGGGGGGAGGAGGTTCTGGGTGCCTCTCCCAGAAGGAGGACTGAATAATTGGGGGGTCCTCAGCACTCCCCACCCCCCCACAGGCTCCACAAAAGGTGCACTAACCATGCTGACCAAAGCCATGGCCATGGAACTGGGGCCACACAAGGTAGGCACGGGGGCCTGGGCCCACACCTGAGGGACAGATGATGGGCACCTGGGCCAGGGCTGAGGGTTGAGGGGGAGGCTTGGGCATGCTCTCAGCTCATCAGGCTTGTCCCGGGCTAAGTCCTGAGCTGTGTGGGTAGGGCTAGTTGACTGGCTGTGCCACCCACCTGCTGTGGCTTCTGGCCCCAGATCCGGGTGAACTCTGTAAACCCTACTGTGGTGCTGACTGACATGGGCAAGAAAGTCTCTGCAAACCCAAACTTTGCCAAGAAGCTCAAGCAGCGCCACCCACTGAGGAAGTTTGCAGGTCAGCTGGGGCTGTGGGTGAGGGACTCCGTGAAGGGCACAGCAGCCCAGCAGGCAGAAGCCCTGACTGCTCTGCTGCCCCGCAGAGGTGGAGGACGTTGTCAACAGCATCCTTTTCCTGCTCAGCGACAGCAGCGCCTCGACCACTGGCTCCAGCATCCTGGTGGACGCTGGTTACCTGGCCTCCTAGACCGCCAGACGCAGTGGACCCCTGGAGGCCTCCCTGGCCCCTCACATCAAAACCCTGCCTTCAACCCAGCCCCACAGTTCTGTTCCCGTCCTGTACACCCACCCCATGTCCATTCCCACCCTAGACTCCAGGATCCCTCCCTTCCATACCAGCTGGGCTGAGCTAATTTGACTAAATAAATGACCATAGTATCCCAAGCCTTGAAAAGTCACACCTGGTACATGGGAGAAGTAGCCGTATCGCAAGGCCATCTGTGGATTGTCACACAGCAGTGTCTTGTGCAGGATGCCCTGATTTCCTGTTGGAGTCTGCTGTTGTCCCTTGTCTGCCCCTTACCTATGCCTGTGCCGGTGACCAGTGCCTTATGGGATGGAAGCCCCAGGTCTGTGGTGACCCTGCCTGATCTGGGATTGGGATCAAGGGAGGGTAGAATTTTAAAGGGAGGGTAGAATTTTAAAGGGAGGGTAGAATTTTAAAGGGAGGGTAGACTCAAACAAGAGCTCTTTCTGTCATGGTTACTGACTGGATGGAAGCAGCACCCTAGTCAAGGGCGCCCTGGATTGGTCCAACTAGGAAGAGTGGGATCTGCTTATTTAACCCTTGTGACACAAGCTAGAGTCTTCAGAGAGGAGGGAGCCTCACCTGAGAAAATGCCTCCACAAGAACCAGCTGTAGGGCATTTTCTAAGTTAGTCATCAATGCGGAGGGCGCAGCACAACCATTTCAAGTGGTGCCATCCCTGGGCTTGTGGAACCGGTGTTTATCCCTAGTGGATAAACTGGCTTTTCGGAGCCCATTCCCTATGGAGGGACATTCTCTCAGCCTAGATACAGAGGGGAGGGCTTCAGGTCCTGCTCCAAATGATCTCCCATGGGAGGCCTCACCTTCTCTGAGGAGTGGACTGGGGGTGGGATGGGGAGATGGTGGGAGGACAGGAGGGAGAGGGAACTGGGATTGGTATGTAAAATAAGATTTTTAACTTAAGGCCTGACGTTGGTGGCGCATGCCTTTAATCCCAGCACTCGGGAGGCACAGGCAGAGGCAGGTGGATCTCTGAGTTGGAGGCCAGCCTCATCTCCAGAGCGAGTGCCAGGATAGACTCCAAAGCCACACAGAGAAACCCTGTCTCGGAAAAAAAAAAAAAAAAAAAAAAAGATTTTTAATTTAAATAAACAAATTAATAAAAAAACAAAAAACAAAGGAAATCTGGTGATGGCCACTGGGTGGGTACAGTTGCTAGGGCCTGACCAGCTCATTCAGAGCCTTGGACTTTAGACACACACAAGTGAATTTCTTTTTTTTTTTTTTTTTTTTTTTTTTGGTTTTTCGAGACAGGGTTTCTCTGTAGTGCAGCTTTGGAGCCTATCCTGGCACTCGCTCTTGTAGAACAGGCTGGCCTCGAACTCACAGAGATCCGCCTGCCTCTACCTCTGAGTGCTGGGATTAAAGGTGTGTGCCACCAACAGCTGGCCTTCAAGCTGAACTTTTAAACATCTTTTTTAAAAAATAAGTAAGGTCCAGATCTTGTGTGATGGTACCCCTTAATCCCAGCACCTAAGAGGCAGAGGCAGGAAGATCTCTGTGAGTTCAAGGCCAGTCCAGTCTACACAATGAAGCCCATAATAGCCAGGGCTCCACAGAGAGACCTTGTCTCAAAAAATAAAATAAAAAAGTCTCCTTTTGAACTACTTATTTTGCTGGACATGGTGGTACATGTCTTTATCCCAGCACCCAGGAGGCAGAGGTAAGAGGATCTCTGTGAGTTTGAGGCCAGTGTGGTTTACATAGAGAGTAAACAGAGAGAGGACAGCCAGTACTACATAGTCTCTGTTGCAAAAGACCAAAAAAGCCAGGTGGGGTGGCAAATGCCTTTAATCCCAGCACTTGCAGGGCAGAGGCAAGCAGATAGATCTTTGTGAATTTGAGGTTAGCCTGGTTGACAGCCAGGCTGTTACACAGAGAAACCCTGTCTTCAAAGACAAAAAAAAAATATTTTATATGTGTGGGTGTTTTGTTTGTACATATATTTACGGGCCACTTGCATCAGAAGCCAGAAGATGGCATCAGATCCTCTGGAACTGAAGTATTGGATGGTTGTGAGACACGGTATGGGCTCTAGGAACGGAATCAGGGTCCTCTGGAACAGCAGCCAGCTTCCCTAACTGCTGAAGCATCTCTCTGGCTTATGTAACCACATGCAGAGACTCTGTATCTAAACTCTGCAGCTTCTTTAAATATTTTGTAGCCATTTGGTCACTTACCTATCTACATGTGCATAATGAACACACACACACACACACACACACACACACACACAGTGACATGTAACCTGAAACTCAAAGTTATTATCTAAGACTAAAGTAAGAAGATAAACCTTGCTTGCCAACAGCCAGGCCATCAAAGGAAACTCAAATTACTTGTAAATTGTCGAAAACCAAAGTAACTTTTGAATTTACTGTTACCTGATACATTCTGACATCGTGGAAAGACACAAGAGTGTGCTATGTTTCTGACACTCTGTATTCACAACACCTGCCCAGAGTAGAGTAGATCAAACCTGCCGGGGTCAACTAAACATGCCCACTGTCTCCTAGGTCAACTAAACATGCCCACTGTCTCCTAGGTCAACCAAACATGCCAAACACTGTCCCCTAGGTCAACCAAACATGCTAAAATACTGTCCCCTAGGTCAACTAAACATGCCAAACACTGTCCCCTAGGTCAACCAAACATGCCAAACACTGTCCCCTAGGTCAACCAAACATGCCAAACACTGTCCCCTAGGTCAACCAAACATGCTAAAATACTGTCCCCTAGGTCAACCAAACAGGCCAAACACTGTCCCCTAGGTCAACCAAATATGCCAAACACTGTCCCCTAGGTCAACCAAACATGCTAAAATACTGTCCCCTAGGTCAACTAAACATGGCAAACACTGTCCCCTAGGTCAACCAAACATGCCAAACACTGTCTCCTAGGTCAACCAAACATGCCAAACACTGTCCCCTAGGTCAACCAAACATGCCAAACACTGTCCCCTAGGTCAACCAAACATGCCAAACACTGTCCCCTAGGTCAACCAAACATGCCAAACACTGTCCCCTAGGTCAACCAAACATGGCAAACACTGTCCCCTAGGTCAACTAAGCACATTCACACACTTCACCTTCTATACAGGCTTGCTGGAGTTCCTGCCAAGCCAGAAACAGGTGTTTTTCTTTTTTTTTAATGTGGTTCTCTACAAGATTACTGCTTGTCATGAGGCCCTTGGCACTCCTAATGCCTCCCCTAATTCCTTAGTCACCTAGAGTCACCCAAAATGGGTTGGGAGAGCAACTGTTTCTTCTCTTCAGGGTCCAGGACATCCTCATGTAGCTAAATCTCTAATGAGACAACTGCCATCAAGCCTACCGTTATAGACCGACAGATAAATATGCACATGATATATGGAAATAACGCTGATTCAGAGTCCATGCTTAGACAAACTCCTTTTGTCTGTTGCTAAGTCCTTGCAAGGCTTAGATCCTGGAATCCTGACTAGGGCCAGTGAGGAAGAAATGACAAATACATTAGCACACAGACAAGCTGGGCTCAGGTGGTCTTCACTCTGTAATAGAAAAGCCACAGCACTGCAGAATCCCGGTGTGATTATGGCATATAGTTGAACAAGGGAGGCAGGGTCATTGTATACAGCTGAACCGGGAGGCCGGTTTAGCCTATCTCTATAGGAGATCGGTCGTAACAGGGTGTGGGTGCAGAAAGCTACAGAGGACATTTTCTGCAAACACTGTCAACATTCCAATCAGACCAGGGCTGAGGCATCGGGGGTCCTTGATATGTCCATGTCAACAACCCACATTCACTAGGGACTTCTCTCACTCCCTATAATCCACAAGTTCGTAAATGGAGGACCAAGCAGCTGCAGTTCTCCTTTAGGGGTACCATGGTAGCACATTCAGCATTTCCCATGGCTCTAGACCCTTAAGGTACCTTGAGCCTTCTTACCTAAGCCTAAAATAGTGTGAAAAGCCCATATAGCAAAAAATAAAATAAAAAACAGGCATGGTCCCTACAAAATTTCAAGTTTCCCTGCCAGGGGCTGGAGAGATGACTCAGCAGTTAGGAGGACTGGCTGCTCCCGAAGAACACTTGAGTTCAATCCCAGCACCCACCTGGTGGTTCACAACCATCTGTAACTCCAATGCCAGGGGATCTTGTGCCCTCTTCTGGCCACTGTAGGCACTGCAGAAATATGATGCACAGCAAACAAAATAAGAACACTCAAAAATAAAAATAAATCTTGCTTACCTGCAAAAAACCAATTGGCGTAATCGTATAATATCCCAGAAGAACTCAAAGAAACAATAAAAGCAAGGTCCAAAATACTCTGTTGGGAAAGGGCTGGTGGAGATCTCTAAGGCCTTGGAAGGCAGGTACTGGTCTCTGCCTGGAGATTAGGCTGGGGTCTGCTCACCTGTTGAGTGGCTATGTTCATGAGATTCAAATTATGTAACAAGGGCTGAGGAAATGGTCCAATCTGTTCACTGCTTTTCAAGTATGAGTTCTGAAGTTTGATTCCCAGACTCTGTGTAAAAGAAATTAGGAGTGTTAACCAGGTGGTGGTGCAGGCCTTTAATCCCAGCACTCAGGAGGCAGAGGCAGGCGGATCTCTGTGAGTTTGAGGCCAGCCTGGTCTATAGAGCGAGTTCCAGGACAGCTTCCAAAGCAATACAGAAAAACCCTGCCTCAAAAAACCCCCCAAAAATTATTACATTTTTTAAAAATTTTTTTAATTTTTAATTTATTACATTTTTATTGATTTTTGTCTATGTGTGTGTGCAGGCATGCCATGGTGGAAGTGCGGAGGACAACTTTTGGGAGTTGGTTCTCTCCATCCAATGTGCAGCCCCAGGGACTGCATCCAGGTTAGGCAGCCTTCTGGCAAGCACCCCTTTATCCACTGGACATCTCACCAGCCCTTGACTAACTTCAAGAAACACCGAGGATTCCTAACTTCTAACCAATCCATTCTACCTATGTCTTGAACAACAGCCAGCGCCATTGGCCTTCCTGTGACCAGCCAGCTATGGCTTTTCCTGGCAGATTTTAACCCAGACCCTGACACTGAGATCCTGGTATGACCCTGAGCCAGAATTCCATAATTTCTCACAGAGGTTCCTTCCCTAAACACCTCCCTGTCTGAACCCTGAACTCATCCCTTTTCTCTTGGGCCCTCTGATGGATGAGCTCACACTCTAGATCCCATAACACCTGTGCCACACACGCTTGGCGCTTTA
This sequence comes from Cricetulus griseus, assembly GCF_003668045.3. Lineage (NCBI taxonomy): Eukaryota > Metazoa > Chordata > Mammalia > Rodentia > Cricetidae > Cricetulus > Cricetulus griseus. Next base: position 133,257,273 of record NC_048600.1, read on the forward strand.
ATTCCTTTTTCCTTGTGGTCTCAAGCCACTCCATCTCAGAAGACTGTGGGGACACTCCCCTGTGCACTACTCTGTTGTCACCACCAAAAGGAATATTGCCTTCACATTCAAGCGTCATTGCTAGGAGACACATATACACACAACTCAGCAGGCTCTCATCCGTGGATTCTATTCTTTACAAAGGAGAAAACAAAGTGCGTCAGTGGCTTTCCAGAGGCGGACCTGGCCCCAGTGCTGGAAGGACTTGGAACAGCAGCCATTCTCTTCTGTCCCCAGCCGGCGGCTCTCTCTGTACTACAGCGCCCCCTGCTGTCTGTGTGCCTGCGGTCCCCGCAGCTGAACCGGAACTGTGAAGGTGTTTCAACTGCTACTCCTAGCTACTACGTGCATATCCATTGCTGCCTATCTTCAGAGTCTACCCCTGCTCCCGAGGAGTGCGCTCCCACCTAGTCTTCCTTGAGAGACGTTCCACTGTAGCTCACAGACCCCCAGGGGCTCATGTCTGACACTCAAGTCTCTTCCCAGAATATCTGAGCTGCAGGAATGAGGACATCAGAGTAGAAGATTGTTAGAAATCTTCAGCCATAGACAAAAACTAGACAAGAGTGCACAGCTAGTCACCCAAGAGAAACACAAAAATGCTGTGCATAGCCTTCAACTTGACCAAGAGAATCGTGAGACAATTGACCCAAGATAGCCACACATGCTTGACCACCCGTGCTCAGAGCTCAGCTTTGGCAGAGGAGAGGGAACTTTCCCTCCATTTGCTTATTTTTTTTTTTTTGTAAGTTTCCATCAGGATTAACTCAGCCCATTGCTGCACCTGCCCTGAGCACTGTGGAGATTTGGTGTGGAGCTCCTGGCAGCTCTGGGTAGCTTGCTCTTTGAATTAAAAACAAAACATCCAAGGAGCCTTGAAAGGCTTTCTGGCCTCAGTGTCATACACACAACGGTCAGAGACGGGCCACTGTGTAGATGGAGCCCTAGGATTTTCCAAAGGTGTTCCCCAAGAAGGAAGAAAGCTAAGCTTTGAGAACAACTGGAAGATCCTAAAGAGCAACACACATCCTAAAGATTCCCAAAGTGGTTGAGGAGATGGTTCAGTGGGTAGTGTCCTTGTGCAAATATGACCTCAGTTGGGATCCCTAGCATCCGGGTAAAAAGCTCTGGCAGGAGGATCCATGGGAGGAGGGACGAGGAGTAGTGGCTCCCTGACATCTAGTCGAGCTGAAATGGTAAGCTTCAGGCTCACTGAGAGACCCTGTCTCTAAAATAACATGGAAATCAATTCCAGATGACAGCCAGCACCAACCCCAGGCCTCTACATGAGCATGAGTGTACACAGGGGAACAAACACACAAAGAGACAGAGAGGTGGCTCTCTCTTACACACACACACATCAGAAACTGTGGACAGGAAAACATGACAAGTAAAGCTATATTCAGAAGGTTATATATTTAGGACATACGAGTTGTGTACTTGGGTGGTCTTAACCTCACTATGAAGTTTTGAACTCCTAATCTTTTTCTTCTTCCACACACTGGGTGCTGAGATTGGAGGTGTGCACATCATACCCAGATTTCTTTCTTTCTTTCTTTCTTTCTTTCTTTCTTTCTTTCTTTCTTTCTTTCTTTCTTCTTCTTCTTCTTCTTCTTCTTCTTCTTCTTCTTCTTCTTCTTCTTCTTCTTCTTTTTGTTTTTCGAGACAGGGTTTCTCTGTGTAGCTTTGGAGCCTATCCTGGCACTCGCTCTGGAGACCAGGCTGGCCTCAAACTCACAGAGATCCACCTGCCTCTGCCTCCTGAGTGCTGGGATTAAAGGCGTGCGCCACCAACGCCCAGATTCTTTTTTCTTTTCCCTCCCTCCCTCCTTCCCTCCACCCCTTCCTTCCTTCCTTTCTTTTCAAAACAGGGTTTCTCTGTGGCTTTGAAGGCTGTCCTGGAACTCACTCTATAGACCAGGTTGGTCTCGAACTCACAGAGATTCACCTGCCTCTGCCTCCCGAGCACTGGGATTAAAGGCGTGCGCCACCAACGCCCAAGTAACAGATCATTTGTTTTATTTTTTAAAGATTTATTTTGTATATATTGTTCTGTCTGCATGTCTGCCTGCAGGCCAGAAGAGGGCACCAGATCTCATTACGGATGGTTTTGAGCCACCATGTGGTTGCTGGGAATTGAACTCAGGACCTCTGGAAGAGCAGCCAGTGCTGTTAACCTCTGAGCCATCCCTCCAGCCCCGGATCATTTATTAAAGAGAACTTTATGTCTGCTTTCTCCTCATGAACCAAAGATACCAGTGAGATGGAGTGGGAGCTACTGCTTCAGATATTAGTGGGCTGTGCGATGCTTAGGGCACAGGGACCAGCCTTGGCAGGCGGAGGTACTGGAGACACCGCCACATATTCTTTATCCTGTAGCAAGCTGCATTAACTCTGCAAAGCCTCTGGCAGTCAACATCTTGTCTGTTCTGGGTGGTTACCATCCCTGCAGAGTCTGCAAACACCCCTCCTGTTGGTGTGGATTTGTTTCCATACTTGGCCCCTGTAACCCAAAGACACTGTGCTTACTGGTGGAGCCCATGAGTGAATACAGGACAGGGTAAGAAGGAAATTTTTGCATGCTAAGGGCAAAGAGGAGGCCTCTAAATTCCAGGTGCTGGATGGAGTTGAGATTTGCAACATTCCCACACTGGGGTCACAGGCAGGTGAATAGGTCACGGCTGAACTGGCCCACACAGGTAACATCTTTCCTCATAGTATCTTAGTGTTGCTGTAAGCAGCTTTCCACAGCTCCATGCTCTCTTGCTTCGTCCAGTTCAACTGTGTGCCTGCTTCCCAGCCTTAGCCCTTGCCCTTCTACCCAGAACCCTACTGAACAGAAACAGAGCTTCTCCCTGGAATGCCAGCAGTCAGCAGTCGAAGGCCCCAAGACTGTAAGGTTTGACCCAAAATGGAGTTCTTCTTCCTTTTGCGTGTGTATACCTGTTCACGTGGAGGCTACCCTCAGGTGCCGTTCCTTAAGTATAACACATCTTGTTTTATTCTCTTGCTTTTTTTTTTTTTTTTCCTGTTTTCTTTGTTTGTTTGTTTTTCGGAACAGGGTTTCTCTGCAGCTTTGGAACTCACTCTGTAGACCAGGCTGGCTTCCAACACAGAGATCCACCTGCCTCTGCCTCCCGAGTGATGGGATTAAAAGCCAGCACCATCACTGCCCAGTCTCTTCTTTTTTTCTTTTTTTTTTTTTTTTTGAGACAGGATTTCTCTATGTAACAGCCCAGGCTATCTTGGAACTAGCTCCATAGACCAGGTTGGCCTCAAATTCACAGAGATCAATACCTGTCTCTGCCTCTGGAGTACTGGGATTAAAGGCAAGCACCACCATGCCAGGCTTATTTTTTTCTTTTAATGTGGGTTTTGTAGCCCAAACTCATATCCTCAGGTTTGCATGGTAAGCACTGCAGTGATCGAGCCATCTGTCTGGTCCCCCAGGGTCTGTCTTTCTTGTGTTGAAACCAGGTCTGTATAGTCTAGGCTGGTCTTGAACCATCCATCTTCCTGAGCACTGAGATTACTGGCTTGCACCACCATGCAGGGCTCTGGGGCATGTTTTCCTTCTGGTGAGCACAACCCAGTCATGCCATCTTGCTTCCTGCCCTTCACACACATAAGCTCTTCCAGCGACGCCGGGGAGCCGTAAGCCCATCCCAGGTTGGAGTCATCATAAATGAGAATTGTATTTACCGTACCTAAGCCCCCACCGTACCTTAGCTTAACAGCACAGCCTGTTCTGCCCACAGCAGTGTCCATCCTCAAGATCTCACTGCTAGGACTATCAAGTACTCAGTATCTGGAGAGAAAGTTGTATGGTGCATTCCCAGTCCAGGAGAAGACTATTTAACTTACAGTAGGATTACTTGAGACAGTGTCTTTACTTAGCCCTGGCTGGCCTGGAACTCATGATTTAGATCAGGCTGGCCTCAAACCTGGGTGATCCTTTTGCTTCAGCCTTCCCAGTGTTGAGATGACATGTGTGAGCCACTGCACCCAGCTTTGAAGCTCCTCAGTATGGAAAGCATGTTCATTAACACCATGACACCCGCCCCCTTCTTGTGGCTTCACAAGTTCTAGGCCAAGTGTTCCACCATGAGCCATGCCTTCCGCCCTAGTGTACGCTACATTAAAAAGTCCTTGCCGGGTATGGTGGCACACAACTTCTTTTCCATTCCTCAGGAGACAGAGGGAGGCAGTTGGACCTCTGTGAGTTCAAGGTTCATCTGGTCCACATAGCAAGCTCCAGTACAGCTAGGGCTACAAAAGAAGACCCTGTCTCAAACAGAACAAAATGAAACAAAGTCCTAAGTTGAACCATCCTAAGCCAGGGACCATCAATCGCACCTATACACACCAACACCCATAAGCACACATGGGCAGGGTTCAGGGTGCACACCCTTTTTCAGCATGTTCACACAAACACTATACATGTATCCATGCACACAGGCATACTCGTACACACATCAGCTATGCCTACATGCTCCCATGTACCCAGGCACAACCATGCACATGGCGGCCATGCCCCACACTCTCATATAACTAGCATGCCCATGCACAAACACCTGTGCCATACAGGCCTTTACACTCAGGCAGTTATGCACATGGCAGTCATGCTCACATATGTGTGTCAGTGGTTCCATCATGAGTGTTGAGACAGACCACTCTGGAGTCCTGCTTGGCCTCATAGTATGGAGTTAAGGAGGTGGGCAGTGCTGTAGGAACAGGCCTTCCTGGAAGAACACGCTGTGTGGACATCTGCAAAGCTGAGCTGCCAGGCATCTCGGTCACTTATTACAAGAGGAGCCAAACCAAGAATGATAGAGAAGCCTTTACTCGACACTGTAGCCACTTCCCCACAGTGTACCTCTATAAAAGGTGCTGGGTCTGCGTCTTGCTCTTGAGGGGCCTAAAGGAAAGGCTCTCACTATGCTGTTGATCTGTGGGAAGCTCAGGGAGGCCAAGGGTTGAGGTAATGGAAGAACAGCAGGGCTGCTTGGAAGCACAGCCTTGAGGCATCCACTGGCCAGGTAGTCTGCACATTCTGGGTTTGGACAGTGGCCCTGTGAGCCCTCTAGGAAGTCTGTGGCCAGACCTGGAGCCCACTCCTTAATGCCCAGCCCGCCCTGGTGAGGATGAGCTGCAGCTGTAGGAGGCTGGGAACCAGTCCCCTCCTGGCCACAGTCACTGCGTAGGGTGGTAGACCTTATCAATGGGAAGACCTTCGGGCTGGGCTAGGAGCATCGGCAGCTCAACGGCATTGCCTCTCTCGATTTTCCTGATGATCTTGGTGCGTGCAGCCCACTGTCCTCACTTTCCCGAGGTACCTGGTGTCCAACTGGAAGAGGGATCTCGGGAGGTCTTCAAGCAGCCTTATCTGCTGCTGAGTGATTGAGTCCAAGGCCTGAGGGAGCCAGGTAGAGCAGCCACCTGGGGTCATCGGTTACCGAAAAGCTACCTCACCCCTGTTCTTCACAGGACACCAGTGGGTGTCTGGGTAGAGAAGGCAGTGCACAGACTGAAACCTGTCAGGGGAAGAAGTGAGGTCAGGCCTGCTGGGCAGGGGGCTGACACCAGAGCCCTCTAGGGATAAAAGCCCCCAGTGCCCACTCACCGCGTAGGGTCCTGTTGTATACTGAAACTTCCAGCCACATTTACCACATTACGTGGGTTCTCAGGACCCCCATAGCTCAGGGTGACCTGAGAGAGGGATCAGGGAGAGTGAGGGTCAGTTCTTCCTTCTGGGTACTACACCTGCCAGAGGAAACTTCTCTCACCCCTCAGGCTTAGGGAGGCCCTGCCCCTCTGAGATTTGCCATGAGCTTCTGCTCTTGAGGGTCTTTCATGCAGCAGGTAATGTCTTGGCCCAGGGTCCACTCCCCAGGGACAAGGATATCCCGAGGCTAGCCCTGGACAACTGGGGGACCCCCGGGAGGTAGGGCCCGGCCAGGCTGGGGTGTCTTCTACCTGCTGCAGAACGGCATCGGATGGCAGTCTCTGCAGGTTTTCCAGGTGGGAGTGGAACAGGGTGCTGTGAAGCAGACGGGCACCCAGAAGCCCTTCCACAATGTAGCCCACTGTGCAGTCATCAGGCAGGCGTACCCGCTCGGCTGTGCTCATGAAACTGCCTAGGCTGGAGGGTGGGCTAGTCAACACCCCTGTAGCCCTTAGCACCCCCAAAGCCAGGCAGCTGGGCTCCCAGTCTCCCACTTACCTGGCCCATGGACTCATTTTGAGGGCAAGGCCCCTGCTCAGGCAGAACCCAGCCCCACCAGTAGCAAACCAGAACTTCACTGTGTTTGACTGGAAAAAGGGAAAGCTTGGTCAAGGATGCCCAGGATGGCACTCCTCACCATCAACCCTCCAAATGAATCATGTCATCCTGGACTTCCGTTTGCAGAGGCACAGGATGTCCCTAACAAGTCACCTTGGCCTTTAGGACCTTCTTTGTCACTACGCCTGACTCGCCAGCTCTGTAGGACCTGGACCCAGGCTACCTGGCCGGCTCATGCCTGTCTTAGCCTATTCTCACTCTGGCAGCCTCAGGGAGGATGTTGGCCCAGCACTCACGGTGCGGCCACCCTGGACCCTCTCCGTGGCCTCGATGGGGTGGTCCAGACTGGGTCGCCCCAGGTAGATGTCCTGGTTGGAAGAGAAGGTGGAAAGCAGGTGCAGCAGGCTTTCAGGGTTCACGTAGTTGTCATCGTCCACGTGGCAGAACCATCTGAAGGTGGAGGGAGAGGCCTGTGCACTGAGGCCCCCCATTTGGGTGGGAGCCTCCACCGTGCTCCGCCCTGGGTTCTCTCTCTGATGGGTGAGGTTACTTACTTTCGTCCAGATTCTATGAACTTATCATATTCCACTGACATTTTACAGCACAGTGCTTGGCGGGTGCGCACGGCAGAGCAGTTGGTGTTGATCATGCGGCCGCCTGCGCAGTTGGAAGAAATGTGAAATGGAGGGTTGACATCCAGCTCGCCTCCCCTTAGGGTTAGGCTGGAGGATGCCTGTCCAGCCAGTGGGCCCGGTTCAACGGCAGCCCCACCACAGCCCTCATTCTGAAGCCGATGGCGTGGCTTCCTCGAGGAATGTGGGTGACAGTGGCCCGTGGCAGCCTGCCAGGAACTGGGGGACCTGATGCCTGGAAGGGTGGGCACATGGACGGGTGAGCGGGCTCTGCCCTCCACCAGCCGTGTGACTCTAGCCAAGGAGCAGCGTGGCCCGGGTGGGGGAGCTTCTCACCTGCCAGCATCTGGAGCTCTCGGTCGTCTCCATCGGTGAAAATGAAAGTCTGCGGGAGGAAACTCCGTGAGGTGCGAGTGGGTGTGGGAGCAAGTGCGGGGCCCCGGGGTGCGGGGTGCGGGGTGCGGCCGCGGGGCGGCGGGGTGCGGGCGGGGCGGGGCGCGCACCTGCCGAGGGCCCGTGAGATCCAGGTGCGCAGCAGCAGCCGCAGGCGCGGGCCGTGGTTCTTCCGAGTGGTCTTGACGGCGATGAAGACGTCGTCGGGCTGCAGGCGGGAGACCCCGAGAGGCAGAGCCGGGGTCGGGATCCGAGCGGGGTCCGGGGCGGGCGCGCGGGCGGGCAGCGGCAGCGGCAGCAGCGCAGCACAGCCAGGACCGCGGCCAGCGCGAGGCAGGCCCGGCACAGCAGCCCCCGCGCGCGGCTCATGCGATCGCCCGGCCCGGGCGCTGGGCGCCCGCCTGAGGGTGCGGCGGCCCCTTTAAGAGCCGCTAGCGCCCCTCCCCGCGCCCTGACCCGGAACTGACGGCCGCGGCGCCCCGGAAGTGAACGTCGCTCTGCGGCGCCGGGGGTGGAAGATGCCGCTGCCGGTTCAGGTGTTTAACCTGCAGGTAGGGGCTGGCGGCTGCGCTCGCCCGCCGCGCGGCGGTGCCGTCCAGGTCGGGCCGTGGTGGGCGGGGCGGGCGGGCGCGGGGCGGGCGGCGGGCGCGGGGCGAGGCCCCGGCGGGCGCGCGAGCATCGCCGGCCGCGGGCCGCTCCGGGCTCCGGCCCCCGCCCGCCCCCGCCTCGCGCGCCAACGCTTTTTCGCGCTGGTGCCGGCGGCCAGGATGCGGGGCAGCCCGGCGCCCAGCTCCGCCTCGTCGTCGGCCTCCGACCTGAGCCGCAGCCCCGCGCACAGCCGCTCGGACCTGCGGCCCGGCACGTCGGGCGACTACAACCTGAGCGTCAGCCTGTCGGCCTGCACGCTGCTCTCCGAGGTACCGCTGCGCGCCCGCGGGAGGCGGCCCCGCGTCGCTCGAGGCCCCGGCCCCGGCCCGGGCCCCCCGGCCCTCGAGGCCTCGCCGGCCTCTTCCGCGTGGCGACGGCGGCCTGTGCGCCGCGGCTGCTCTGTGGGCCGCGCCCGGAGGGGCGGCTGGGAACGCCGGCGGGCGCCGGAGGGCGGGAGGACCGGAGGAGTTGTGCCCCGCACCCGAGGGCGCAGAGCTGACGAGGGCGCCTGGCGGCCACACCTGTGGGAGATGAGCGCACTGCTGCCTTGGGAAACGTTGGGTCGAGCTGACCACGGAGGGCAGCAGCAGCCCCTGCTCGCCCAGGCGCCCAGGCGTGTCAGGGTGCTCTTTGTACCTTGCAGGGGGCTGTGGAACCCATGCAGATTGATGTGGATCCCCAGGAAGACCCCCAGAACGCACCTGATGTGAACTACGTGGTGGAGAACCCCACCCTGGTACGGATGGATCCTCGTGTGGGGGGAGAACTGCTGGCCACTTGGGTCTGTTGAGGGATCCGAGTCAGACGCCCCGCTGTTTACAGTGCGTCGCTTGGGAAGATGGCTGATTCTTAGCAACTGCTTTAGTCACATTTTTCGGTTTCCGGGTTTGCATTTGCCCACCTATGTTGGGTTCTTTGGCGGGTCTAAGACCCTGGGAAGGAAGTTGATTCTGTAGGCCCAAGGCCTAAGGAAAGATAGCGTGCTCTGGCTCAGGCTGTCAGGTCCTTGCTTACGCTCCCTCCCCCCCCCCCCCCCCCAGGATTTGGAGCAGTATGCAGCCAGCTACAGCGGCCTGATGCGCATTGAGCGGCTGCAGTTTATTGCAGACCGATGCCCTCCACTGCGGGTAGAGGCCTTGAAAATGGCCCTGTCCTTTGTGCAGAGGACCTTCAATGTGGATATGTATGAAGAGATCCACCGGAAGCTCTCTGAGGCCACTAGGTAAGGCCTCAGAGGGGGCAAGTGACCATGTGTGGGCTGGCAGGGCCTTTCTGTACTCCTGTCAACATGACTGGTGTCCCACTGTGATGTGCCCCGTCATGCACCGGTGTGACCATGTTAACTCCATGTGGTGGGGAAGTGGTAGCAGGCCCTATTTTTCCCTCTCCTGGCTTCCTTTGCCTCTGTGCAGACAACAGGAATTCCTAACTCTTGAGAACCTAGTGTGGCTGTCCTTTGCAGAAAAGTAAAAAATAAAGGCTTGGGTCAAAACCCCTCACCTTCCATTAAACTTCCCTATCTTACTGTGGGGTCCTAGGTCAGGAGTTGTCTCTGTGCCCCTGGTACAGATTGGGCCCTTTGGGTGGGGCAAGAGATAGGCAAAGGCTTGTGATATCCTCTCCCCTTCCTCTGGTCCTTGTGGTTATCACTGTCTTGATGGTTAGGTTGTCCTTCAGGGAGCTGCAGAATGCGCCCGATGCCATCCCCGAAAGTGCAGTGGAGCCCCCACCCCTGGACACAGCCTGGGTGGAGGCCACTCGGAAGAAGGCCCTGCTGAAACTGGAGAAGCTGGACACAGACTTGAAGAATTATAAGGGCAATTCTATCAAAGAGAGCATCAGGTGCTGGCCTGTTCTGGGGCGGGGCAGAGGTGGGCAGCTGGGCTGGCTGGCTCCTCGACCAGGGTCCACTCACTGCCAGGCCTACAGGCGCGGCCATGATGACCTGGGTGACCACTACCTGGACTGTGGGGACCTCAGCAATGCCCTCAAATGTTACTCACGAGCCCGGGACTACTGCACCAGTGCCAAGCATGTCACCAACATGTGCCTCAATGTCATCAAGGTGGCCTGGGCGGTGGGCGGCAGGTGGGTGTGGTGGGCGGGGCCGCAAGGGGCCACCCCGACTGAGTCTGGCCTTGCCTGCTCATCTGCCAGGTCAGTGTCTACTTGCAAAATTGGTCACATGTGTTAAGCTATGTCAGCAAGGCGGAGTCCACTCCAGAGATTGCTGAGGTAAGGTCCACCGCCACAGATAACCCTGCTCAACAAGTCTGGCCCCCTGGTGGGCCCCCATACCCATTCCTAGCCGAAATCTCCTTTTGAGTATATTCTTGTCCCTTCTCAGGGTAGGTTGGGGACAGGGAGGAGAGCTCCTTGAATGAGGAGGGCAGGGGAGGGGGCCTCTCATGTCTGCTGCCTTCCCCTGTAGCAGCGTGGAGAGCGGGACAGCCAGACCCAAGCCATCCTCACCAAGCTCAAGTGTGCTGCAGGTGAGGCTTCCAGACACCTCAAGCCCTTATAACCTTCAGACAGGGCCCACCTTGGGGGAATAGCAGGAGATAGAGTACAGGCAGGCTTTAGGACATCAGTGTGTGTGTGTGGCACTTGCTTCAAGTTCAAGTAGAGAAGCTGGTTCCTGAGCCTGGCTATATGTTATGGGCATTCTGAGGATTCCCTGCAGACCTAACTTACAGGAATGTCTTCAGTCAGTTAGATGCTGTTACTAACAGGATTTCTGTCCCTCAACTGAGGAACACTGGGGGCAAGAGGCCAGTGGTGCTACCCACTGATGACCATGGTCTCCTAGGGCTCTAGCAACCTCTTTTAAATAGCCTAGCTTCATTGGTTTCCTCCCTGGTCCCCTTTTAGGCCTGGCTGAGCTGGCTGCACGGAAGTATAAGCAAGCTGCTAAGTGCTTCCTTCTGGCTTCTTTTGATCACTGCGACTTCCCAGAGGTGAGGAGGGGCATATGGGACTCTTCACCTTGTCCAAGTCTGTAAGAGGAAGTGAGGGCTGTTAACCTCCTGAATGAGGTCTAAGCATTCTGAGTGGGTAGTGGGAAGGGCAGGCCAGGCCCCAACACTGGCCTCCCTCCTTGGTCTGTGCACCAGTGAACCAGACGCAGGTGTCTGGACTCAGCTCCCCTTCTGCCTCTCAGCTGCTGTCCCCCAGCAATGTGGCTGTCTATGGTGGCCTGTGTGCCTTAGCCACTTTTGACCGGCAGGAGCTGCAACGCAATGTCATCTCCAGCAGGTAAGTTGGGTGGTGGGCTCCTACCTCTGTTCCTGCCTAGGCTCAGCCCCTTCTTAACTGAACACTGGTCTCCTCAGCTCCTTCAAGTTGTTCCTGGAGCTGGAGCCACAGGTCAGAGACATCATCTTCAAATTTTATGAGTCCAAGTATGCTTCATGCTTGAAGATGTTGGACGAGATGAAGGTAAGAGACAGGGTATATATAGTCACAGTGAGACTGGGCTGGGTTGTGCCTCAGGGTCACTGGCCAGCTCTCCTCTGCAGGACAACCTGCTCTTGGACATGTATCTGGCCCCCCACGTGAGGACACTATATACCCAGATTCGCAACCGGGCTCTCATTCAAGTAAGCAGAGGAGGGGTAGCAGAGGCTGTGTGGGGTGCAGACATTCTGTGGAGCAGTGGCTAGCTTGTGGCTTCTGTCCTGTAGTACTTCAGCCCCTACGTGTCAGCTGACATGCACAAGATGGCTGCAGCCTTCAACACGACAGTTGCAGCCCTGGAGGATGAGCTAACGCAGCTCATCCTGGAGGGTCTCATTAACGCCCGCATTGACTCGCACAGCAAGGTGGGTAGGCAGGGCTGGGGCTGCGGGAGCATGTGCTGTGGAGACCTGCTGGGCCATGGTGAGCCTTGTCTCGTGCCTGTGCAGATACTGTACGCACGAGACGTGGATCAGCGCAGCACCACCTTTGAGAAGTCCCTGCTGATGGGCAAGGAGTTCCAACGGCGCGCCAAAGCCATGATTCTGAGGGCAGCTGTGCTGCGCAACCAGATCCATGTGAAGGTGAGCGGCCTGGGGCTCAAAGGAATGCGCAGCACTTACACAGCCTCCACTGAACCCTCCCTGTCCATTGCAGTCTCCTCCTAGAGAAGGGAGCCAAGGGGAGCTAACTCCAGCCAACAGCCAGTCACGGATGAGCACCAACATGTGAAAGGCATCGCCCTGACCCTCACAGGATGGTCTGCACTCCTGCCCCGCCCATGGAAGCAGCACCTGCGCCTCCTGCCTGCTTCCTCAAGAGGAGGCTCCAGACTATGTGTGGTTCATTAGAGCAGCCTGGCCACTTGGATGCCAGTTCACTGCCCTTCCACTCTGAGGTATTCTCTGCTGTGGTAGGCAGGCTGCCCATTGTGGCCACTCAGGCCTGACTCTAGGTTTCTGTCTCAATGAAACAGACCGTGTGCAATGCCCAGGTAGGGGTACCTCAAACCCCTCCTGTCCGTGTGTAGTTCTGACTGCAGCAGTGTAGTCCATTAAAGTATAGATTGATCACTGCCCCGGGTTCTGGTCCTTTCTGCTTTGGAAGATCTGATCCAGGGCAATCCCCTGGATACTCTGACCACTCAGAAAAGGCAGGGAGTACCCCCACTCACTTTATACTGTTTTGGCTCTCAAGGTCCACTGAGCCAGGAGAGCAGCCTCCTTGGATGTGGACTGGGAGCAGTAGACATAGGCCATTATTAGATCTGCAAATGCATCTCTGAAATGGTTTATTGTTCAATGCTGGAAACATAAGTTGTGGGAATGGGGCAAGTTCAGCCAAGGTAGCCTTGGTGCAACATTGCCAGGTCCCCACCTGAAGACACAAACATGTCCTTCTGTGTCAAATAGGAGATTCCCTGAGTAAAGGCATTTCCTTAAGAATGTCTAGGCTTCGATGGCTGTCCTGGGGTGGAGATGGCTCTTGCTGGCTTTCAGGCTAGGGCACTACCCATGACTTCAGAGAAACCACCTGGTGTTCCGGGCCTCACCTGCTGAGGTTCCTGCAGCCCAGGCTGGGTCTCTTTCCAGGCCAGAGACTTCTCTAATTTGGTCTTAAAAAGCAATCCATGACCTGACAGGGAAGGCAAGAGAGGGATGGTGGTTAGGAAGCCAAGGTTCCCACTGCTGCCGGAGGTGGATGGGCTGGTTGCAGCAGGCAGGCATCTGCTCACCTGGGCAGTCTGCTGTCTCTCTGAATGCTCGCTTCTTGCAGCAGCCACGGCACAGGTTAAACACACATCTATTGCCCTGTGTACAATAGGCTAGTGAACTGAGGCCAACACCTGTATCCAGGCTAAATTCTGAGATAGGCAGTACCAGACTCCATGGGGACTGCCCTGCTCACCTTTGGATTTCCACACTGGTCACACTTGGCATATTTGGCTGGGGGGGGGGAAAAAGAGGGCTGGTTGAATGAGATGAACATGAGGCAAGCCAGGGTGACTGGCTGCCACCCACCTCTACAAGTCTTGCTGTGGCCACCTGGGCTAGGAGACTGGGTAAGGATTGAGGATGTGGCTAGTTATGACATGACAGACTGAGCCTGGCCTCGCTGGAAATGAACAAGAAACAGGTAGGCTACCCGTTCCAGCCATCGGTCTGTTACCATGACACCCACTGAAAAAGGGGGCAGCCAGGTATGGTGGTTCATGCCTGTAACCCTAGCACTCAGTTGCTGCTGAGTATGAGGTTGGTATGGACTGTAGAGTGAGACCTATCTCCAAAAACCAAAAAATAATGAAAAGAGCTAAATCAGAACCCATCCTAATGCCCACTTCCTGTGGTGCAGAAACTACTATGGCGTTTCCCATATAAAAGTCTACACAAGGCTGTGACAAGGTCCTTCCTGCTATCTCCCCAGGCTTGCAAAGCTACCAGATAAAACTCCCAAGGAGCTGCCTGCCACCAAACTGCTGGACTCATAGGAAGCAGCTGAGTGTGAGAGTCCAGGTTGCCTAAATGGCCAGGGCACAGGAGACCTTGCACTGGACTGAGACCTCAAAGCTGCACAACTAGAAACCATACTGAAAAGTCCTGAGTCTACAAGAGAGGCTAGAACCTTCACCTCTGCCTGTCTGCATCAAGATTCCTGGCTGACCACTATCCAAGTACATAGCAACCTCCCCAGAAGCTCAGGATTCAGGAGGCCAAGGAAATCCCTGACATACAGGCAAACTCTCTGTGGTCACTGAACAGCACTTAGCCGAGGAGCTTGTACAATGGCCTTGTCTGATAAATTAAGTAGGTTTATAGCAACACTATAGATCAGATCTAAAAGCCTTTCACAGGTTCTTAGTATCATACCCAAAGTCTGGTCTAGGCCTAGGCCTTAAATGTGGCAGAGCCTGGGTTCCTATCTGCAATAAAAGAAGGCAAAGATGAGGCGTCTGTACAATCTACCCAACAGCAAGAGTAGCACTTACGTTTCAGGGAAGGGTCGAAGGTTTTGTGAGGGTTCCTCAGCTGTTTCTTCAGCTTATTCTTAGACAAGCCGTCCACGCTGCCCTCTTCTTCCTCCAGAGCCCGCTTGCTTCGACCACCACTATTCTCTTTGCTCCCTTCCTTAGGCCTAAGGGAAAGGGCAGTGGGCAGAACCAAAGACACCCATAAGATGTGATCAGTTTACCACTACCAAGTGGGGCAGGGCAAAGGGGCTGGATAGCCATGGAGGGCACTGGTGCCAAGGACATGCATTTTCTCCTATCCATCCCAAGTAACTGTTCTTAAGCCCAGGTAAAGAGGGCCTGTCCAAGGATATAGTGCATAGGTGCAGCCCACACAATAGAAGGTAAACCTTCCTGGAACGAGAGCTAAAGCTCAGGGGCCCAGGGTCTGTACCACTGAGCCCAGGCAGGCTGTGATCACATATGTCAGTCTGCCTACTTGGAGATTCTAGCCCCAGGGTCCACCTGTTAACCCCAAGGACAAAAGGAACTTGGGTAAGTGCCCAAAGCACTTTCTCCACACAAAGCTTCTCTTCACTCAGAAAAGGGACTTGCCTTAGTGACTGGAGGAAATGGCAATGGGCCCCTGTGTGTACTGTACGTTGACTCAGCTCACCCTGGCCGGATGTAGGGCTGGCAGATCCAGTGGAAAGCAGCCAAGTTGCCAGCTGGCCTCACTCCTTCTTGCTGCCTGGACATATCCTCCTGCAAAGGCCCAAGGCCTGTCAAAAACCTAAGCTGTTGGCCCACTACAGAACTTGCTGGGCTCCCACAGCCCTGCACCTGCCTGGCACCGAAGCTTTAGCGCCTGGCTCACAGCAGCCACGCCCTCCAGGGTCTTCACTTTGGCCAGCTCCTCTCGAAGCTGCTGATGGACCTGAAGCCTGAGGCAGATGCCTGTCACTCACTCCCAGTCACCACCTGAGCCAAGTGCTGGGCACGTAGCCAACATCTCTTCCCACCCAGGCTCCTGCCCCCTCCTCACTGCCAAGCCACCAGCCCTTGAGCACAGTTGGTAGCACGTTGCTTTGGGAAGACCACAGAACACTCCAGGCAGGTCTATGACAGTGCTTAGAGAGATCCACTCACAACTCCTACCCAAGGAGCAACTCACGTGTGGTGCCACAGCTTGAAGAGATGAGCCCGGACGTAGGACAGTGGGCAAGGGTGCTGTTGTACAATGTCCAGGTATTCCTCAGCCAGCTCCCACACAGCAGGGCTCCGGCCCTCGAACAGGGCAGGATTGTGAAGGTTACCTTCTGGGAAGTGGGGAGGAAGAGAGCCTAGAACTCCTTCCTGGCCACTCAGGTCACTGGCCAGCTATAGGGTTGGCAAGTCTGGAAAACCCGGTCTGAGGGTCTGGGCTCCTTGTAGCAGACAGGACAACGAACAGCATCTACTCAACAGATTGACAGAGACAGAACAAGGCCGAGTCCTCCACCCACTCACCTGCACTCATGACCCCTTGCACACCCGTGTCCTGGATGCACCGCTCCACATCCTGCAGGCACCGGATATTCCCATTTGCAAACACAGGGATTCCCACAGCCTTCCTGTAGAGGGAAGAGAAGCCTGACCCTACACCATACCATGGCAGTGCCAAGCCAGGAGCACCAGAGACTGGCCACCAAGTTCCACCTTGTTGAGACACCTTGCCGTCTATGGTATTGCTGCCTTCCCTCCTGGATAGTTACAGGACATCAAGTAATGCTAAGCACCCCAAGGTATGGAGCTAGGTGTTCTTTCCACAAAGCCCATAGGACCAACGACTGCACCCAACCTACTGTATCCACTCACCTAACTGCCTTGATGTGTTCCCAGGAGGCTGTTCCGGCCATGGGCCCCTTCTGCTCCTTGGTGCGCCCATGCACAGTCAGCAACTAGAACAGACCAACACTTGGATCAACATGGCTCTAGGCCAAGGTCCCAAACCAATTACAAGGGACCTGCTCAAGTTTCTCAGCTTTCCATGCTGGGAAGAACAAGGGCCTGCTGGGACTGGGTCTGTCCTTGGGCCCCAGGGTCTTGAGAGCCCTGGTCCTGTGGAGGAGGTCCAGGCTGCAATTACAAAACACAAGTCAAGAGCCAGAATCCCGAGTACAGGAAACGTTTGGAAGAACTCAAGATGCAGGATGCTGAGGGTGGCTCCTGCTACATGTCTCAGAGCACACTTGACCAGGCCTGACACACAGGGCTGGGGAAAAGCACCAGGTTGATACCCTACTGCTTATCCTAGATTTCCAGAGATGCTGGATACTGAGTTCATCATTCAAAGTCCTGGAAGCCGGGCAGTGGTGGCACACTTTAATCCCAGCACTCCAGAGGCAAAGGGAGGTAGATCTCTGAGTTCAAGGTCAGCCTGGTCTACAGAGCGAATTCCAGGACAGCCAGAGCTATTACACAGAGAAACCCTGTCTTGAAAAACCCAAAGAAAGCCGGGCGGTGGTGACGCACACCTTTAATCCCAGCACTGGGGAGGCAGAGGCAGGCGGATCTCTGTGAGTTTGAGACCAGTCTGGTCTACAAGAGCTAGTTCCAGGACAGGTTCCAAAGCCACAGAGAAACCCTGTCTCAAAAACAAAACAAAACAAACAAACAAAAAAACAAATCAAAAAACCCAAAGAAAAAGAAATAGGGTCTGGAAGGGCCCATTGACCGCCCTGCCCACAGAAACTGTCTTAAGATACAGCTCCTACCTAAGAGCTGCAGGAGGAACAAGAGATGCCTCTGGTCTTAGAAGACTGTCAGGGAGAGCTAACAGAAAGTGAGGCCGAATCGCCTGCTGGATCCCAACAACCATTTCTGGGAGCCATGGCCCTCACCTGACAGCCGGCCTTCTCCAGCATCTGGGCGTACCTCACTGTCTTTTCAATCTCTGGGAAGACTCGGATTTTGCAAGTGACAGGAACAGAGAGTCTCTCATGAGCCAACAGAACTGAGAAAAAAAAAAAAAAGATTGCCTCTGAGGGAACCACAGTCCCACCCCAAGATGGCCAAGCCCCTATATGCCAGACCCACAAAACCACACTAGCATTGTCAAAAGAGCAGGTCTAGGGGCATACTCTTGGCACATGCCTTTAGCTTTTCCTTGTCTTCACATGTGATGGGGGCCTATGCTGGCTTCCAACGAGAAGTGGCACCCAATAGACCTGGTTGTCCCCATGAAACAGTGGGAGCTACAAAGAGCAGGAGCATTGTCCTTGTACTTAATGTCTGGTTGTAAGGGGATGGCTGGTATAGACCAGGGGACTCTATAGTCACCTCCTTCAGTAGGGAAAGTGCTGTGGCCAAGAGCCCCTAGAGGATCACCTTTGTCCTTTCCTGAGCCCCAACCAAGCAGCTTGTGCTTATGAGCCCTGTCAGACTGTCTCTGGGACTCATTCACTCACTGACAGAGTGGCACACAGCCACAACTCACTCATTCTTTGAAGAAGATCCCATTCCTCCTGCAGAAAGGCACCATAGTGACCTGTAAAAGATGAGAGTGGCTCAATGTCACTCTTGGCTCCACACTGACATGAACCCCTTAGTAGGCCAGCTCAGCTGAGTATATGAGTTCCAGCCTTCACATAGGATCCCCAAAATCAGTATTGTCTCTAGTTGGAGCAGGGGTGAAAATGAAACTAAGCAGTGTGTCAACTCCTAACTTGGGAGCTCTATTTACCCAGCTGTCAAAACTCAAAAGTGGGCTACCCAGCCTACGATCAGTAGTGCCTGGCTGGGGGCCCAGTGAGCCTGTGTATGGTACTGCAGAGCCATGGACCTCCCACCAGTGGTCCCATTTATTTAGAGGATATCTATGTGACCAGCAGAGCCTGGTCCCCAGTCAAGTACCTGAGAAGAGCCACTTTCCAGGATGATAAACCCAGAAAAAGGGCCGCTTGCTGGCTACAGGTGGCATCACAGAGGAAGGGATTGACTCTCCCCATGTCCACCCACACCCAGGCTCACCCAGAACAGGTCTGGACCCCTGTATTTGAAGGCTGGATGGGTGTCAACACAGAACCATAGAAATGACCTCACCTCTCTTGGCTATCATCTGTGGACAGCCCAAATTCAGGTCAATGGCATCACAGTAATCTTGTGCCAGGAGAGCAGCCTGGACGAACACCTCTGGGTCATTGGCACAGAACTGAAGAAGAGATGGATGTCATCCATGGTCAGACCAGGCCACCCCAGTCCTGTGAGGAGCCCCATGGTGACTCAATCAACTGCAGTCTTTCCACTGACAATCACAGTAAGGTAAAGCAGGAAATATCTGTGAGTTAACCATGTATGCCGTTTCTTTGGATGTGTAACAGAAGTCACCGGCCAAGACTTCTGAAGAGCTGAATGATGCCGAATTGTTCTGAGACAGGAGGACATCAGACTGAGGGCAAGTATCAAGATAACAGTGGGGCTGCAAAGCCCTCACACCATCCAAGCTGTGCCTTCACCAGGACTGAGGCTAGTTCCCAGGGAAGAGCCCAGTCTTAAGGGAGTTCATCCAGCAACTGTTTCCTACTGCACGTGTCAACACAGGACTGCAGGGACCCCCCTGCCCGCCCTCCTCCTGGGTATGAAGGCCTGGGAATGCTGTCCCCATATATAGAGGGTCTGGATCTTGGCGGCTACCTGGTAGCCACTGTCCCTCTGCCCACCTGCACAATGAGAGGCCTGTCCTCGGGGCACACTTCACAGTACAGGTTCTCTTTCCGATAGTTAGCATCTCTCACGAAGACCTGGGCGTGCAGCATAGGGGTGTAGCAAAGCTGGGCTCCATGGCGGCGGCTCAGCAGTCTCCAAGCCAGCTCACTCTGGTCCACCATAGGCGCCACCACATGTCGGGCACCTCCCAGGGTTCGGCTCCAAAACTCAAAACCCTGCAGTTTGGGCATCCTCTCCACACTACGGGCAGAAGAGGACCAGGCTCTCATGTCGGCCACAGTACATACCACCATACCCCTGGAGGGTACAAAGTTTAACTGAAAGGGGCTGACCACTCTTTATCAGTTATTGCTGCCGGCTCTCCAAAACACACACCTACACGTGCGCACACACAGGCCCCCGCGGAAGGTGTGGACAGCAGGCATAGGGTCGAGCTGCCCTCCCCGCCCCCCACCCTGCGCGCCCCTTCTATCAGTGACCCTGACATGTCACTCACCCTCTCTGGACCTTACCCCCTCATTTGCTGCTGGATTATTTGCCAGCTTGGTGGAACTGGTGTGAGGATAAACAGGTCAGAGCCCGAACAACTAACTTGCGCCCCTGCGGGCGGGACCTGGCCAGGTGAGACCACCCGCTGCGGGAGGTCTGGCACCGCCCCGGATCTCGGGCGGGGAGAGCGGCGGGCTCGTCAGCCCACCACGGCCCTTCCTGGTCGGGTCCAGAGCCTCCGGCTCTGACCCTGTCCCTTGGGCTGGTCGGGGCCGAGGTCGCCACCGGTAGTCGACGGAGGGGCTCGAATGAGGACCACCTCCCGCACTGCTGGGGCGGGCCGGGCTCCACGAAGGCTTGTGGCTGCGGGCACGCTCCGAAGACAAGGCCCCGGAGCCTCCGCCTTTCCCGCGGCGCCGCCACGAGGACCCGCAGGAACGCGGCGGCTGCCGCCGGGCACCGCGGCTCACACTCAGCGCACCGCTGCCGGAAGTGCCGGGGCCGGAAGCGCACAGCCAGGCCCTCCTCCGCGCGGTCTGCGGTGCGTTGGCGAAGAAAATCCTCCTCGGAAACTGCAGCTCCGCGCCGAGGGTACCGGCCTCGTGGAAACGGGAGCGGAGCAGGTAGAGACTGCGCATGCCCGGGCCACGTAGCCCCTCCAGACAATTGGCACTGGGAAACTGTCCCTCCCTCGTCCACCCCTCTCCAGCACGCACTCCCCGACAAAAGATGTCGGTGCAGTGTGACACCACAGTAGGAAACGAGGCAAGAGCTATTACTTCAGACCCCGGCTAGGGAAGACTACAAGCGGCTGAGGCCCCTGAGGTCCCAGCAAAGCGGACCTGGCCTCAGGCTCTCCCTGCATCCCTCAGTCCCTTCCTCTCAAAGGGTGTGGTTGGTGTGGCTGACGTACCCGGTCCCCTACCCCGTACTCTCCAGCCCAGGGGCTGGGCAGCCCTTGAGCAAGGAGAAGCTTCC
The DNA here is from genome assembly GCF_003668045.3 of Cricetulus griseus. Classification (NCBI taxonomy): domain Eukaryota; kingdom Metazoa; phylum Chordata; class Mammalia; order Rodentia; family Cricetidae; genus Cricetulus; species Cricetulus griseus. The sequence continues at coordinate 133,277,845 of NC_048600.1, forward strand.
AAGAGCAAAGGGGTGTGCGTAAAGAAAGGTGATGTTGGGCTGGGCACCTTGAATTCTCAGGCTGATACGGTCGGATGGATGGATGGATGGATGGATGGATGGATGGATGGATGGATGGATTGCTCTTCCTCCTCCTCCTCCTCTTCTTGAGATTAGATCTCACGGTGCAGTCCTGGCTGGTCTGGGACTCGCTTTCTGTGGATGCACCTTAACTCGCAAGCATCAGTTTTCTCCTTCTACTTGTGGATCCTAGGAAGTGAACCGAGGTGGTCAGGCTTAGTGGCCGGTGAGCGGTTGAGACATTGAGTCCCCCCAGTTGTTTTCCCTTATAAGAGTTGGAGTTGTGGTGATCCTGGTGTCTCTTCACAGCAATAAAAACCCTATTTTTTTCTTTGTAGTAGTACTTTATTTCATTTCCTCTGTTGGATTCTTGTACTACTTCATCTTTTTTTTTTTTTTTTTTGAGACATAGTCTCACCATGTATCTTCAGCGTGGTCTAGAACTCATAGAGATCTACCTGACTCTGCCTCCCAATTCAAGGCATGCCCCACCACGTCTGACTAATTATACTACTCTTTAATTGTTCTAAGGCTGCTTACGTGCACCTTGAGTTTCCATGCTCCCACTTTTCACCACTGTGGCCACACTTCCAGCTCCACAAACCTTATAGAAATATTGTGTCGCTGAGTCCTGCTCTCCAGCCTGAGTGCTATTGTTGATGTGCATTTATAATGATATTTTATAATGATTATAGAGGCCAGTTATGACAATTTAATTTTCTGCCTTGTAAAAAAATAAGAGGGGCTATAGAGATGGCTCAGCAGTTAAGAGCATTTGCTGCTTATCTTAGTTATGGTTTCTGTTGCTGTGAAGAGACACCATAACCATAGCAACTCGTACAAAGGAGGACATTTAATTGGGGTGGCCTGCTTACAGTTTCAGAGGCTCAGTCCATTGTCATCATGGTGGGACATGGTGAATCCTACACCGTGCACGCAACAGGGAGTGGTCTATGTCACTGGGCATGGCTTGAGCATGTATGAGGCCTCAAAGCCCATCTCCACACTTTGACAATAAGACCACGCCTACTCAATAAGGGCACATCTCCTAATAGTGCCACTCCCTTTTGGGGGCCATTTTCTTTCAAACTACCACACTTCTCTTCCATAGGTCCTGATTTCAAATCCCAGCACACACAAGGCAGCTTACAATGGTCTATAACTGTAGTCCCATGGAATCTAATGCCTTCTGGTATGCAGACATACATACAGATAAAATGCTACATATAATAAATAAATATTTTTATTAAATGGCTGGTTGGTGATGGCACATGCTGTTTGAGAATAGCCTGGTCTACAGAGGAAGTTTCAGGACAGCCAGGGCTACATAGAGAAACCCTATCTCAAAAAGCAAAGCAAAAACAAAAACAAAAAGAAACAAGAAGGAAGAAAGGAAAGAAAATGAGAGAACAAAATGCAAACCCCTTTCATTTATCCACTTATAGCACTTCCGGCACTCTTGATCCGTTGTATAAAGATCTGAGCTTGGACAGATCTGAGAGAGATCAGTGCTCTTACTTTCATTTATTTGTAAATCTCGGAAACACTATCATCTTGCAGGGATGGGGTGGGGGAGGAGAAAACAAGAAAGTATGATAAAAGAAAACAACAGCTGGGCATGTGACACCCACTTGTAATTCCCGCTAGCCTGGAACTCTCCGTCCGTCCTTGCCCTCCTGAGTGCTGGGATTGCAAGCATGTGCCACCACACCCCAGCTCTGACTGGCTTTCTTGGCATTCCTGCTGTTTGGGTTTTGCTGAACCTATTTCATCCGTAAGTTAATTTTTTAAAAACATATTTAGCAATATTTCAGCCTTTGTTGTCTTTTTCTTAACAGGGTCTCTAACCCAGATTGGCCTTGAAGTAGGTTTCTAGCTGAGGGTCTGAAGATGCCCCTGAACCTGCTCCCCCTTTCTCCCCACCTCCCACTATGTACTCAGTTTATGCTGTGCTGTGGGAATCAAACCTCAGGCTGTGTGTGCGCTGGGGGAGCGCTCTACCAGCTAGGCGGTATCCCCAGCCCTTTCTTAGGCTGTTGCATAAAGAACAAGAAAGAGTAGAAGAAACAAAAGAATAAACCCAAGTTTCTATTGTTTGTTGACAGTGTTGGATTGAAATTTCTTTCTGCTTTGTTTCCTGGGGGCCCTTCGGATGAGCAAGGGCGTTCCTTGCCCTTAGGTTGGCCTGCCCCCTAGTGGAACCTTCCAGCACGGTCCGCTGAGGCCGGCTTAAAGAACTAGAATCAGAGAAGGGGCAGCCAGCCTGTGGTTTCCACTCACCTCTCTTGCTGGGACCTACTATCTTGCTGTAAGCCTGGGCAAAGACTCTGAGACTGAACTTCCACCCTCCACAGGGGACTTGGTGAGGAAGGACACTGGGGGTGCCTGCATAAGCTCTCACTCAAAAAGGAGCAGTGTGCAATGCAGAACACAGAGCTGGGGGTGGAGACCCTTTGGTGGTCTGTGTGGTAGCCCCAGGCTGGCCCCTGGAGGAGGGAGTCTGTCCTTAGCTGCACCCATTTAGAGTGGAGCTTTCATCATGTGGGCAGAGAGGCGGAGTGGGCCAAGGCTAGTGCCCCAGCCTCGCTGTTCTTGCCAGGACTTGATAGATTTTCCTGAATGCTGCTTTTCCTTTGGCCGGGAGTCCTCAGGACAACTCCCAGGACTTTCAATGACTTTCTGGAGACTTTTCACTAGAAAAGGCCGCTTTGCTGGGGACAGTCCTCTGAACCCCTCTGCCACCAGGAGCACGAGGCCCTTTAGTTCTCTATGACTCACACTGACACTCAGGTTCTGCCGGTGTGTTCCCACTTTGCTCTGTCTTATTTTCTTCTTTGTTTTTATGACTTTTTTTGTTTTGTTTTTTTGGACAGGGTCTCACCATGTAGCCTTAACTGGTCTGGTAAACTAGACTGGCCTCAAACTCACAGAATTTGCCTGCCTCTGCCACCTGAATGCTGGATGGAATAAGAGTGCATGGAGACATATTCCACCATGCCTGGAAAAACAACCTTTTTTTTTTAATCTTAGAAAAAAACCACAGTGTGTAGGGCACCCACTATTTTTCCTTCTTCCCACCCACCCATCCTACATAATGCGCAAAGCGGCATTATCGTTGAGTTTTCTTGTCCTTTTCTGTTAAGAGAGGGTCCCTCTCACATGGCTGGCTTGGAATTTACTCTAGTCAAGACTAGCCTCAAACTCCTGGGGGATTTCCTGCTTCAGCCAGCTAAGCGCTGGGATTATGGGTGTGCTCCACCCTCCTGGGGTTACCTGTCCTTTCCTTACTCATGGTCCTTCTTTGGACATACACAATGCCATTTGTTCTGTTAGCCATTTATGAAAGATTCTTAGGTCATCTCCAATAATTTACAAAGTTTTACAGTGTGTGTGTGTGTGTGTGTGTGTGTGTGTGTGTGTGTGTAGGTGTAGTCAGGGCACTTTCCAAGAAACTTGAACACAGAGGTGATTTTTCTGCGTGCTGTCGAATCTTCCCCAAGATCCTTTGTCCTATGTATTCCTCTCGCTAGTGTTGCTATGGTCCCTGTAGCCTCTACAGCACTGTGTGGTCATGTTTGCAATTACAGCAACCTGACTGGTAAGAAATCATTCTTGTTGTGGCTATCAATTTTTTATTTCCCTTATAATGAGAGGTTAAACATCTTTTTATATGTATAGAAGTCTAACTGACTATTATTTTGTTTATAAATCCGTTCTTAAACAGCTTCATGGAGGCATAATTAATATTTTGAAAGTGACAATTACATACACACAGATACCCATATATGCAAGTGAAACTTACACTCAGATAATGAAAGTGTATATTGCTACCCCGAGTTTCCCTGTGCCCCCCCAGCCCTCTTTATCTGTGACACTCCTGGTGCTATTAACTTTTGTGCTTTTCTAGGGCTTCATACACATAGAACTGTGTCAAGTTTTCGGTCTGAGGTGCATAGATCATTCTTTCCATGGCTGAGCAGTGTTACATTACAGGATGTTCTGAAAATGTGTCTCTTCATTCACCTGTTTATGAATCTGGAGTGGTTTCTGATTCAAACTGTTGTATGAATGTTCTTGTCAAATCTTCATACAGACACAGGGTGATTTATATGCCTAGGAGCAGAACGGCAGACCATATGTCACATGCACATTTAACTTTGGTTTTTGAAAGTGGTTTCATGTGGCCAAGGACAACCTTGAACTCCTGATCCCCCTGCCTCTTCCACCCAAATGAATGCTAGGGTTACAGATATGTGCCACCACACCCGGATTCATTTTTCTTTCTTTTCTTCCTTCCTTTCTTGTGTGTGTGTGTGTGTGTGTGTGTGTGTGTGTGTGTGTGGTGTGTGTGTGTGTGTGTGTGTATGTGTGTGTGTGTGTGTGTGTATGTGTGTGTGTGTGTGTGTGTGTGGTGTGTGTGTATGGTGTGTGTGTGTGTGTGTGTGTGTATGGTGTGTGTGTGTGTGTGTGTGTGTGTGGTGTGTGTGTATGGTGTGTGTGTGTGTGTGTGTGTGGTGTGTGTGTGTGTGTGTGTGTGTGTGTGTGTATGGTGTGTGTGTGTGTGTGTGTGTGTGTGGTGTGTGTGTGTATGGTATGTGTGTGTGTGTGTGTATGGTGTGTGTGTGTGTGTGTGTGTGTGTGTGTGTGTGGTGTGTGTGTATGGTGTGTGTGTGTGTGTGTGTGTGTATGGTGTGTGTATGGTGTATGTATGGTGTGTGTGTATGGTGTGTGTATGGTGTGTGTGTGTGTAGGAAAAGGTTTATTTGACTTATTCCTCTCAGTCACAGTCCAGCATGAAAGGAAGTCAGGAGGACAGGAACTCAAACAGAAACCTGGAGTCAGGAACTGAAGCAGAGACTGGAGGAGCACTGCATTCTCCAGTGTGCAGCCCTGAGCTCTGGTCACACATCTGTCTGTGACTTTCTCCAGTGTGCAGCCCTGAGCTCTGGTCACACATCTGTCTGTGACTTTCTCCAGTGTGCAGCCCTGAGCTCTGGTCACACATGTGTCTGTGACTTCTTTGTGGCTGCTGTGGGCTGTGCATTACAGATGTAAATCCAAGGTCATTTCATCCATCCCAGTGAAACATGCAAACCATTTCCTCTTTTTTAAAGTTTATTTTTACTTTATTACATTGGTCTTTTGCCTGCATGTATGTGTATGTGAAGGTGCCAGATCCCCTGGAACTGGAATTACAGGCAGTCGTGAGCCGCCAAGTGGGCGCTGGCAGTTGAACCTGGGTCCTCCAGAGGAGCAGTCAGTGGTCTTAACTGCTGAGCCATCTCTCCAGCCCCTCCAACCCCATTTCCTCTTTTTAAAATTTAGCTGTATTTATTTATTTTTTGTCTTTCGAGACAGGGTTTCTCTGTGTAGCTTTGGAGCCTATCCTGGCACTTGCTCTGGAGACCAGGCTGGCTTCAAACACACAGAGATCCGCCTGCCTCTGCCTCCCGAGTGCTGGGATTAAAGGTGTGTGCCACCAACGCCCGGCATTTTATTTTTATGTATGTATGTAATTGCTTTTTCTGCATGTACGTGTGTGTACCATATGTGTGACTAGTGTTCACAGAGTTCAAAGAGGCCATAAGATCCTCTGGAACTGGAGTTAAGGATGGTTGTGAACCACCATGTAGGTGTTGAGAACTGAATCTGAGTGCTCTGAAAGAGCCGTAAGTGCTTTTAACTACTGAGCCATTGCTACAACTCCATTAGGTTCAGCAGGTTCAATAATTATTATTATTATTACTATTGGGTTTTGAGACAGGGTCTCTCTTTTATGTAGCTCTGGCTGTCCTAGAGCTTATTGTGTAGGCCAGGCTGTACTGAACTCACAGAAATCCACTAGCCTTCCCCTCCCCAGTGCTGGGATCAAAGGTGTGCACCACCACACCCGGCTTAGTTTTTGAGGCAGAGACTCATTTAGCTCAGGCTGGCCAGCTCAACGTAGCTGAGAATGACTGAAGTTTTAGTCCTCCTGCCTCCACCTCTCAAAGCCGATTGGGGTTACAGGTGTGAGCTACTAGGCATAGCTTGGCCAGTGTTAGCTCTCATGTTATGGCATCTTCCACTATTTTTTTTTTCTTCAGCAGTTGGGTCTCTCAAGTCTAAAACTTTTTCAATACCCTCTTTCTTTGCTGAGATTTACTCAGCATGTGGTACCAGCTGCTTTATTCTCTTTGCCGGGGTTATAGGTACATACCAGCTACCCAGTTTAAATTCTTTCCTTCTGCCTCCCTCCCTCCCTCCCCCCTCCCTCCGTATTTTCTGATAATCGAGCTGAAACCTGGGGCCTCTTGAACCATAGATGAGCACTCTACATCCAAGCCCATTGGCTGCTTTCGAGTTTTCTAAGGGCACTCTGTCATTTCATTGTCGATATTCACTGATACTTGCTTTTGTTTTTCTCATTCAAGAATTTTCTGGTTCTTGGCGTATTAGTTTAAAAAAAAAAAAGATGAAACCTTGCTGTTTGGTGTATTAGTCTGTGAGAGTCATATTCAACCCCTCATTTGGTTGGTCTGTCTCCTACTAGGACAAAATGGTAAAAGGCGTGGCTGCTTTTGCCTTGCAGGTTATCAAGGTGGGGAGGCCTCTGAGGTGGAAAGAGACCTTCACTTCTTCAGATCAGGGCTTGGAGGGGTTGCAATGACCCCTGGCCTTTCCTGTATTAGAGGGAAGGTGGTGGGCTCCCTGCTACTGTTCTGGTTTGCTAGGCTAGCGCTCCTGGCCCTCTGGCCAGACTGCCTTCCTTCCTTCCTTCCTTCCTTCCTTCCTTTTTTCTGAGGTTGAAACTCAGAACCTCGGAAATTCTAGGTTAAGTCCTCTACCAGTGGACCTTTGCTTCCAATCTGTCGGGCAGGTATGTAGCCTAGGATATCCTTGAACTAGCAGTTCTAGCAATCTTCTTGCCTCAGACTCTCAAGTCACAGCTGCACACAAGCACGTCCTGGAAACCTTTATGGGATTAGAGGCATCTGGTCTGTGCACTTGGATTCTCCAGGCTCCTCCCACCCATCCCCTGGATGTTGAAGGAAACACACACACATACCCAGCAGCTGATCTCATGTTTAGGGTTTGGTATTTAGGATCTCATATTTAGGTTTTATTTCCATGTACTATGAGTGTGACCATCTAAGCAGGAGGGGGGTGGGAACACCACCCCCTCCATCTTCCCCCAGCAGAAACGTTTTTTGCTTCTATTTTCCTTTCTTGTTGGTTTTTGAGCCGTTTGACTGCGATAGACCTTAGTGTATATATGTTCCCTGAGCCTAGAGTTTGGAAATGAACTCCCACCCCCTTTTCCAGTTCTAAGGATTGAAGGCAGGGCCTTGTGCGCATTACACAAAGGCCATTTTTCCCTCTCAAGCTGCACTCCCGCCCTTTTATTCTGGAACTTCAAATTACCCACGAGGTCCCATCTCTTCCTAAGCTCTGCTCATTACTTTAAAAAAAAAAAAAAAAATCCCGTTTCCTGCAGGATCCGACCAGATTGTTTCTGTCTCTCTGGGGTTTGAAGACTCCTCTGACTTCTTACATACCTTACTATTCTGAACACCTGGAATGGTTACCCAACTAGCTCACTTTTTTTGGCTGTTTGATAGGTTGATCTTGTGGCCTTGTCCCCCTGCCCACCCCCACCCCCGTTTCAGGGTTTTTCTGTGTAGCTCTGGCTGTCCAGACTGCCTGTCTTTGGGATTAAAGGTGTACGTTACCACTGCCAGACTTCCCCCTGCTTATAAAGCCCAGGCTGGCCTCTGTCTGCTGGGGCAATGGGTACACAGGCACCCAGTGCACCAGTCTTGTGCTTTGCACGGTTTAGTTAGGAACTTTTGACCCTTAGGCCATGCAGTGGTATGAACGTCCTTAATCCCAGAACGATGGAGGCAGATCTCTGTGAGTTTGACAATAGCCTGGCCTACTAAGTGAGTTTCAGAACAGCCAGAACTGTTACACAGAGAAACCTTATCTCAAACAAGAAGAAACTTTGACCCTTACGGTTTGGGGGGCTTTTGTGTGTTCTTTTAGACTGTTTTATGTGAGTGTTTTGCTTGCACATATGCCTACTGTGTGTGTGTGGTTCCTGTAGAGGGTGTCAGGCCCCTTGGGACCTGTCACCAATGGTTGTGAGCTGGCATGGGGTGCTGGGAACCCAATCTGGGTCCTCAGCAAGAGAATCTCTTGCCCTTTAAAGTCATTTTTTTTTACTGCTGAAGAACACAAGATAAATTCATGCCACTAGAGCAGAGGTGTAGATGACCATTTGTGATCGATGGCAGGACCTGCTTAGTGTCAATGAGCCAGATGTTAAATTTCGACCTCCACCAGTATTCTTTCTCAAGATGCCTGTGAACAGCAACTGCTTTTTAATTTTTTCTCATTTATTTTAGTATTGTTCCTCTCAACACACGTGTGCTCAGAACACTTTTATATGGGTTCCAGGGAATCAAACTCAGGTCACGATGCATGACTCTACCCACTGAGCACTGTCACCAGGCCCAGCAAATGCTTAAATCACATGGGAGATAATCAAGATTTTATTGCCGGTCACAAAATGGACTTATACAACACAGTATAAGGAGGATCACACCGTAGTGTGAGGGAGCTAGGCCTTTCCAGGCTAGTTTAGAAACCCATTCCTTTTTGTGACTAGACTCCTGCTGAGTAACCTGGGCACTGGAGATAGGGCAAGTCCTCCCCAGGAGGCTACAGGGGTGCAGCCCTGTCTGCTGGCATCTTTGGACAGGAGTGCTGAAAATACTACTGCTTTCTGAGTCTCTCCTGGACACTCAAGCTTGGGGACCTCATTTAATCCTGGCCCTTGACCCCAAAAAGCTGCTTTACAAGACCCATCATGGCTTACTCCCAAGCCCACGTATACAAGCTATGGGCCCATTAGGCTGTGCCTACTTTTGCCAGGGACCTTAAAGACCCTCTTGACTCCTGTGCGGACTGTCAGTTTTGTGTGACTTAGGCATTAGTTCTCTGTTCTGGCCATGTCACCTGTTTGTGGGGATTTGCGTCTCCCACTAGCCAGGTGCTGCTGAAAAGGAATCTGGAGTGGTTGGCACTAACTTAAGCTGATGCCCCCCAAGCCACTCGAAGGTGGACAAATTCTGCTCATACCACAGTGCCCAGGCCTCTAGCCAGCTGAGATACGCTCACCAGTACACTGTACTTCTCTTACTTTGACAGAACCCCACACCCTCTGAGGAGCTGGCCAACTTTATCATCCCAAATGGTGCTAGACCCCGAAGCCCGGGCAGGCGAGGGACTGGAAAGAGACTGAACACAAGGCAGCGCTCACATGCAGTTTAATTGTGGGAAGGGAACAGCATCAAGAGCAGCATTTTTACCAGGTTGGTGTAAAAATCAGTCCAGACATGGTTCTTTACACTGACAGCTGCAGTAAATTCAAAACCCAAGCAGCAATTTGTTTCCTTGGAAAACAAATACAGTCAGTTTCCGGTGCTGTCCGCAGGGTCAGGTTGGCCCTGCATCATGGGTGCAGCCGGGGGTGCTGGGGACCAAGGGCCATGGGCTACAGTGTCTGCTGGGGTCCTCATTCCGGGGAACCAGCCCTCTCCATACCCCGCCCTGTCGTGGGCAGGGCCAGGCCAGAATAAAAAGGGGCTCTAGCCAGCAGCCTGTCTACAGTGAGTCTGGAAATTTTCCCAGACACTTGCCCCACACAGCTTCTGCCATTTTAAAGGGTTCTAGAATGAGCCTTGGGGGGTCTTTCCCAGCAATGCAATAAATATGAGAATTTAATGGAGAAATGACCAGCATGGCAAAGGCCACGTGGCAGAAAAGGCTCAGTTTGGCTCCGGCCGGCCTCCACTGACTCTTCACAGACCATGGTGTCTCCAAGTCAGTGGCTCTGAGAACCCCGCTAAGTGGCTGGGACACGTGTGATAGTCCTGTTTCTAGCAGCCACCAAGGGAGGGGGTGGTGCTGGGCCACTGGGAGCAGGGGGTCCCACCAGCAGGACCCTCCCCAGTCCCTGCATTTAGAGTATGGTAGGAATTGGAGCATCTCTGGTGGTGGGTGTGGAGCGTGGCTTCACGGCTGGCAGGTCTAGCCCTCCCGTACACTCACTCGAGGCTCAGCCAGGGAGCTGTGGATGATGTTGATGATAGACTCCAGGCCACTGCCCTCCAACAGCGTGCGGTGGTCGCCCTCAATGATGTGCACAGACACCTTTCCATCGCACACCTGCAAACATGCACCTCTTAGCCTGTGACCACCATCGGCCATCCCACCTGTGGAAAGGCAAGCACGTTTGCCTCACCTGCCCCACTCACCTGAGAGAGGTTGTAATCAGCGCCCAGGTCCTCACCGTAAGTACCACCTGTCTTGGCACGCAACAGTGTCACGTTGCCATGGTACTTGGCCTTGGGTTTATACTGGTCAGCGGCTCGAAGCTTTTGGTAGAAGGACAGAGCGGCAAAGCTCAGCTCACGGCGGTCCAGGCTGTGGTGGCTTTTGGTGATGAGGTCCACGGCAGCAGTCACCCGGTCCTCCAGGCTTTTCAGTGATAGCAGGGCCTCTAGCACCTGGCGGGAACAGCTTTCTCTGAGCAAGGGGGTGAGGCCATAGTCTTCCCTACCTTCTAAAGAAGCACCCCATCTCCCTTGTCCACGTCAAAGGTGCACAGACTCCAATTCTCGGCTGCAGCCTTGCCTTTCCTGCCCACTCTGGGTGTCTCCTCACCCACCTTGTTGTGCTCTGCATCAGTGAACTGCTTTATGAAGTAGCATATGGCCTCAGCCTCAGCCTCGGCCTCACAGCCTGGGGTCATCCTTGCTCGATAGCTCTGTCAGAAGAGAGACTGCTGCAGCCAAGTGCTGAAGTGACCAGGACCCACCATCCCAGAAGTGCGTTCAAATCCAAGACATAGGTGGCAGCACTCGGGACCAGTTGGCCCAGCTCTTACCTGGGTGTAGGCTAGTACATAGGTATGTGAGCCGTCAAACAAGAAGAGGCTGTTGTGGGTGGGGGTTGGGCCCTGCTGGGCCTGTAACTGAGAGCACATCTCGAAGGCTACGCAGGCTCCAAAGGAGTACCCCGCCACTCGGTAGGGCCCCTCAGGCTGCACCTGTTTGATGCAGTCAATGTAGTAGGCAGCCAGGTCCGGAATGCTGTCCAGAGGCGCGGCTGTAAGGACAGTAGAAGGCTCAGCACCTGGTGAGGACGGAGCCCAAGGCATCAAGTACCCGTCCGCATGTTCACAGTACCTTGGGTGCACTGCAGACCGTAGGTGGGCACACTGAGCTTGGCGGCCAGGCTGTGGAAAACAGTGGTGGAGCCTTCGATGGGGTGCACCAGGAACAGAGGCCGCTCAGAGCTCTGAACTGAGTTCAGTCGTGTAAGGGTGGGGCCCTCTGGGTTCACCAGCAGGGTGCTGAGGTTCAGCTGGGTCTGCTTCAAGGCTGTGTCATTCTTGGACTTGGGGGCTGTCGTCTCTGTAAGGACAGAGGATACAGGCTAGCTTGGCATGTGGGCTCTGGTGGGGAGGTACACACATGCACACCAAGCATCGGCCCCAAGTGCTTTCAGGGAAAAGGACTCAGTAATGGATGCTTTGATGGGACACACCAGGACCCCTCACGGCCTGCGGCCTGGTACGCACCACTAGCTGAGCCCGCCTTGGAGGAGAGTTCCTCTAGCTTCCGAAGTGTGAGCTGTCGCACCTCGCGCATGGGCAGCACCAGATCATGCTCATGCTCCAGGATCTGGCGCACTTCTACACCCATGAGGGAGTCCAGGCCGAGGTCTGCCAGTGAGCTGTCCAGATTAACACCTGCCAGGTCCCGGATGCCTGCCAAAGGGGTAACTGGTCATTACAGCTTGGACATGGGAACCGGGTACAGACCGAAAGTCCTGGGTCCAGAACAGGTGTATTTATCTCTCCAAATAACCATCACCATGGTCATAGCTCCCCAGCACCACTGCCAAGCATCCAGACCATAGAACCCTGTCCTCTGTGAAAACTAAGGCTCAGAGAGCTAGGATGGTCCCTGAAATTGGCTCACCTAGGATGTGTGCCACGGCCTTCACCAGATCCCTCTGGGCTTCACCATCACCTTGGGCCACAGCTTTCTTCTCAGCCAGCACAAAGCTACTCAGGACTGCATAAGGCTGATTGAGGAAGAGGTCCAGCACCTCCATGCAAGAGGCGATGCGCTGTGGTAGCGTGCCACCGATGACCGTGTCATTGGTGCCCATGGCTTCCAGAACAATGCCCACATCACCAATAGCACCCCACTGCACGGCAAGGCCTGCGAGCAAGGGAGACAGTGGATGAGGTGCTTTGGGCAGTGTGTGAAGCCACAAGCAGGGGTGGGCGGGGCAGAGGCCCACCTGGGAGGCCATCATGCCGACGCTGCTCGCATATACGCTCCATGGCAGAGTTGGCGAAGCCATAGTTGGTTTGGCCAGCATTGCCACGTCCACAGCTTACAGAGGAGAAGGCCACGAAGTAGTCCAGCTCAGGGCAGGCTTCCCGGGTCGTCCTGTGGGTGCTCATGTCACTTTTTTGTGCCCACAACCTCTCCAGGGGCACAGTCTTGCCTCCCCCAGATCCCCACAGGTCCAGTGGGGATCAACACAGGTGGGAGCATAAAAAGGGGTCAATGAAGGTCCTGCCCACCTGTCAAGGTTCAGGGTACCATTGTATTTGGGCTTGTTGACATCCTGGAAGAGCTCTGGTGTCTGGTTCTCCAGCATAGCGTCTCTCAAGACCTGGGAGAAAGGGTTTTAGTGCTTGCTGCAGCTCTGGGGTTCTATCCCACTCAACAGTTACCCTGGGTCTCGGGCTTTGGAGGGATGTATCTAGAGCCCAGGACGCCTTTCTCACCATGGCCAGGTTGAAGACACCTCCAACAGGCCCAAGCTTTGTGGCTTCAGTGATGAGAGCGCGGGCCCCCTCCAGTGAGCTGGCATTGCTTGTTGACACTAGCACGTGTATGCCCTGGCGCCTCCACTCTTGAACCTGCTTGGCTTGGTAGCCTGTGGGACACAGGGCTGTGGGGCTGCACCGGAGGAGAGGGAGTGGCCTACAGCCCCCACCCCCCCCAACACCTTCTACCAAAGGAAAGCCTATATCACCAGCTGCCCCAGGTACCCCTACTTGCTTACCTGTGCGGATTCCAGACCGGGAAGTCAGGACAAGCCTCTGGGCCCCCCGAAGCACGAGCCACCGGGCCAGCTCCAGGCCAAAGCCACCTAAGCCACCAGTGATGATGTAACTCTTGTGGGCTGGGCAGAAGGTCTTGGAGATAGCAGGAATCAGGGTGGGCTGAGCCCCTGGCAGCACCGCCTCTGGCTCCTCCTCACGAACCTGCAGATAAACAATGGCTCAAAAGCAATTCAAGGACCAGTGAAATGGCTGAGCAGCTAAAGGTGCTTCTATCAAGCAAGCCCGATGACCCGAGTTTGATCCTTTGGACACACTAGACGGAGAGAACCAACTTCTACAAGTTGTCCTTTAGCTTCCACACATGTGCCATGGCATGAACATATCGCACATAAGCAAACGTAATTAGAAAAAACAAACTCTGCAAGCCAAAGCCAGGGTGGGTACCCGAGGGCCTGCCTCTCCTCACCTGGACAAGGACTTTGCCAATGTGTTTTCCCTGAGCCATGAAGCGGAAGGCATCTTCCACCTGGTCCTTGGGAAACACTGTGCACTTGAGGGGCTTCACAACCCCGTCTCGGATGCCAGCCTGGAGCAATGCTGCTACCTCACGCCAGCTGTCGTTGGCCTCCTCAAAAAGTGCATCCAGCAGGATCCCATGGAAAGTGACATTCTTCAAGAAGATAGCCATGCCTGGACAGGAGAGTCATGTTCACCGGCGGAGACCCCAAGCCCCCATCCCAGACCCCACCCCAACCCCCAGGACTACTACTAACCCAGGGGGTGGTTGTTAGAGAGATCAAATTTGCCGATCTCTAGGAAGCGACCATGCTGAGCCAGGCACCGCACACTGGCCTGTAGCTTCTCTTCTGCCAGGGAGTTGAGTACCAAGTTGACCCCTATGGTGGCAAACAGGTACTCTTGGTCATGTGGTTCAGAGGGCTAGACTGACTGCATGGACCACTCTGAGGCAATGGCCGGGTTAGTGCTTACCTTTGCCACCTGTATGCAGTAACACATGCTGTTCAAATGACGTGTCTCGGGAATTAGCAAAGCTGGTGTCATCAAGCTGGGGGAACCTGGCCTGGAGGTATGCTCGCTTCTCAGCTGAGCCTGTCAGAGGAGGGGCTCTAGTGAGCTTGGGCCATGGAGCCCAAGAAGGTCTGAGGGCTTGGGAGAGGCAGGGACCTTACCCACAGTGGTGAAGACTCGGCAGCCCAGACTGAGGGCAATGGAGATAGCTGCCTGGCCCACACCACCTGAGCCTGAGTGGATGAGCACTGTTTCTCCACGCTGCACGCGCCCACGCACTACGAGGGAGTAGTAGGCAGTGGTGTAGACGACGGGCACAGAGGCTGCCTCCTCCAGGGTCCTGAGGGCAGAGCACAGGATCATCCAAGTCTGGCCACCAACTAAAATCACATTATCCCCCAACTGCAGCCAGCCCACTCACCAGCTGGAGGGGACTTCCCAGAGGAAGTCTGGTGACAGCAAGACTGAGGTGGCCAGGCCTTCTGCGGGCACCAGCCCCATGACACGCCGGCCACACTTATCACGGCCTGAGAATTCCATGCCCAGCATACAGTCGCGGCTGGCCCATTTACCTGTAGGCAGACAGAAAGGCTCATGCCAATGCTAAGGGCCCCTCTTTAGGACAGGCTGTTAAGGGTGCAGCGTGCAAGCACAGGCCCTGGTGTGGGGGCCTTTCTTGCGTGTGAACAACCACATGCACTTTCCCGACTCCCAGCCACCCAGTCACACCAAGTCCCCATCCTGGCTGGCACCTGGGATGGCATCGGGAGGCAGCTTGCCCGTGGCTAGCATGATGTCTCGGAAGTTGAGTGAGGCATAGTAGACAGTGCAGAGCTGTGTTCCTGGGCTGGTGGGCTGGGCATGTTTCAGGGGAGAGCAGACCCAGCGGATAGAGGCAAGGTCCCCTCGAGTAAGGACGTTTACGAAGGCATGTGCTGTCTGCTCCTCGGGCTTGTCTGAGGGCAAAGGAAACAAGGATACCACAGAGCCTTCCTGGCCAGGTTCTTTGTTCCTCCACCTCTTCCTTGGCTTGGCGAGTGTAGGGCAGCAATGGGCTCACCCTGCTCTAACAGGAAGTGGCGGAAGGCACCCCAGGCTCCATCACGGTACACGTTCATCACCAGGTCATTCTTGAGCACCTTCTGTAGCTCTGAAGAGCCAGGGCCCATCTTGGGGGTGTGAGACGAAGTGCTGAGGTTAGACAGCAGGATGCACCTGTGGGGACAAAAGGGAAAGATGCCAGGGGTGGCTGGGAGGGCAGGAGGGGCGAGGGAGGGAGGGCCGGCACCTCAGGGTCTCTCCTACCGGATCCGGTGTCCACCAGGCTCTTTGCGGAGACAGTTCACCAAGCCCACAACACCTGAGGTGGGGCAATCCGTGGCTGTTAGCCACACAGGCTGGGAGGAAGACTCGGCCAGAATTCTCTGCAGGACAAAGAAGGATCAGCCTCTAGGAGGGTCCCACGACAGGGCAAGGAAAGGTCCCCAGCCCCAGGGCCTGACCTTCAGAGAGTCCACCCACTGGTAGCTGGTATCTTCCACAGGCAGGAAGAGGGGGTTGTCCTGCAGTGTGGCTCGGCGGCATAGGAAGAGCGCAGTGCCGTAGAATGATTTCTTGAGGCCCACCAGGTGCAGTCCCTTCTTTGAGAACAGGCTCTCCCACTCTTCCTATGTATGCATAAGGTCTTATGTGAGTGCTGAGCCGGCTGGGTCATACTCAGTCCTCCCTCACCTGCCCTGCGTGCCCAGCAGCAGTACCTGGCTTAGGCTGGGCCCAGGCTGCACCGCAGAGGGGAGGCAGGCCAAGGTCTCCCCAAGGGAATGACCTCGGAGCACTGTGTGCATTAGCAGGAAACCACCTTCCTTGAGGGCAGCTACCATGTTGCTCAGGGCCAAGGCTGGATTGCCCAGAGTGGCCACTGCACAGCTGCATACCACAAGGTCAAGTGCACCCAGGTTGCTGGGGGCAGGATCCTCAGGGTTCCACTGGCCCTGAGCAATGTCATGCTGCTGCAGCTTGGCCTGAACATCCTTCAGGGCCTCAGGGTGCAGGTCAGTGGCTGTATATTCCAGCTGTAGCATAGGCTGGGTGTTGAGCAGCGACGGAATACGGGAATACAAGCGACCTTCTCCAGACAGCACCTGGGGTGAGGGAACAAACACCTTAGATCTGCTGCCTCTAGAAAGCAGCACAGTCCTGGGGTTGGGTCGGCATCCCTGAGCTGCTCGGTCTGTGGTAACACTGGCCAGGAGGCTCTTTCTACCTTCCAAGTCTGTCTACGATGTCCCAGTTTGGAGCCCAAGGCATCTAGGATTCTTTCTAAGAAGCCTTCCTTCTGGTATCTCATATCCCCTGGTCTGGTAGGGGTAAATCTGCCCACAATCGTTTAAGGTGGGACAACAGACAAAGACAGAAAGACCAGAAGGCTGCTCCGCCATGCCTGCCCCGGATCCGTGCACACACATGGCCCTGTCTACCTTTCCAGCACTCACCTCCACCACTTTCATCTTGAGGCTAGGCAAGTTCTCCAGGGCCGTGTCTACACAGGCTTTGAGTGCCTGGGAGTTGAGGAGGCCACTGATCAGAGGGTCTTCAGGCAGCAAGACCCTTTCTTGAGCTAGTGCCTCGCCCAACTCCAGCTGCAGGTTCCCATTGAGTTGCAGCTGGCAAGCAGCTGCCAACAGCCGAGACAGCCCATGCTGTGGGGGACCCTCTAGTCCAGGCACTGTCATCTTCAGCCCTTGCTGGGTGGCCTTGGTCTGCAGAGCCTGTGCCAGATCTGGAAGGGAGAAAGGCCTACGTTCTGCAAGGCCCCCAGCCAACTTCCAGGACCCCATTCCCCAGCTTGTGCAAAGGACCCGCCAACAGCTAGAGGAACCAACATTGGGATGAAGGGATACGGTAGAAAGATGTGCCTAGCCAAGTTGTGAGCCCACTGAAGGTAAGCTCTGGTCCCATCAACCCCAAGCCTCCCACAGTCCAGGCCTTGTCTAACCTGTTTCCAAGACAAGGACTGAAGGGAGGAGGAGGGAAAGTCTAGGTTCTTCAGGGAGAGAGGTTGCCTTACCCTTGCACAGCTGCAGCTCTCTCTGTAGGGTGGTGTTCTCAGACAGACACCCATCTTCCACATGGGGCGTGAAAATGAACTTTTCCAAGGTGGGAACTAGCTGTTCCTGCTGCCGCCGTGGAGCTGCTGTGGTGTGCAGCCTTGAGATTCGGACACCACCAGACACCGTGCTGTCCAGACAGAGGCTCGTTGTCACGTCAGCCACTATAGAGACACACTGGTCAGTGTAGGCAATGCCAGCCAGGACACAGGCACATCGAGTGAGGGCCAGAGCTACCTTGATTCTCTCCCTCTAGCGTGTACACCTTCTGCAGGTGGGTTGCAGGGTCGATGTGGATGGCTGTCACACGGACGGGTAGCCGCAGACTCTGTTGGCTGACACCCAGAATGGACACCTGAAGCATTGTGTCGAGGAAGGTCACCCAGTTGCCTTTCCAGAGCAGCTTGCCCTGTTCACCTGCAGCAGAGGGGCTGGGTTAGCACTCCACCCTGCCTCCTAGCAGGAGACGGCCCAGCAGTGAGAAACGACTCCTGGTGACCATGCTCACTCACTCTGGGACACTCTTGCCCACCTTCAAGGCTGGCCTCAACGATGCCCTGGAAGTGAGGGCCGTAATCATATCCCCGCAGCCGCAATTCCTTGTACACTTCCGTTTGGGTCAGGCGGGAGACAGGTGTAGACTCAGGGGGGTTCAGGACATGTGGGTGGTCAAAGAGCTTGGAGTCAGGGTCTTCCCACTGGTACACTTTCCCTGTAGGGGAAGAGGTCACAGGAGGACCTGAGCATGGGGCAGGCGAGCAGCTGGGGTCCCAGCCCCACAGGCCCAGCCGGGTCCTACTCACCGCTCACTATGAGGTTGCCATTCTCAGACACTTCAAAGGCACGGGAGGCTTCCAGCAGCCGCACCTCCAGAGGCACAGTCCCTGCAGGGAAGGAAGGTCGGAGTCAGAGCTGAGTCTTCAACAATCCCAGCAGCCCCTACTGAAGGTCATCTTACCTGTCTTCGGCAGTATGGTGGCCTGATGAATGGTCACATCCTCAAACACCACAGGAGTCTCTTCCAGGGACAGGCTCAGGTTTCGAGCCAGTGTCTTCCACACCAGGTACAGGTAGCCAGTGGCAGGGAAGAGGACCCGGCCATCAATGCAGTGGTCTACCAGGTAGTGGTCAGGAGACTCAGGACTGGCATCTGTAAGGGGCAGAGTCCTCAGCACTGGCCCTCAGGCCTGGGAAGGTACCTACCTGCCCGCCGTGAGGCCCAGCTCACCAATGCTGTAGACTGTAGCAGAGGAGGAACAGGAACCATTGGGGAAGTCTTCAGCAGCTGGGACATCCCAAGTCTGACTGTGGTCCCACTTTATGTGAGGGGAGATGAGAGGCGTCCCCCGGGGTGCCGGGAAGTCCACGGGTGGGAACAAGGCATTAGGGTTGACGTCAATGCTGGTGAAAAGGGAAGTGGGTGACACACCTGGCCCTGAGGTCTCAAACACCTGTTGCTCCATTTGTTTCAAGACCCCAAGATGGCCAGGCTAGGGGCCAGACCCGAGCTAGAGTAACAGCAACCCCTCTCGTGGAGGGTGGTGGGGGCCGCAGGGAAGAGGGAGACCTACCCTGTGAGATGCACTTTGCCGAGGTTGGTGAGGAAGAACTCCAAGTTATCCTTATGGTCCCTCTTCATCAAGGGGATGATGGTACAGCTAGACTTCACCCCACGCTTCAGGACAGCCTGTGCACATCAAAGAAGGGCTAGGCTCTGACCTCTCCCATGCCATA
Organism: Cricetulus griseus; assembly: GCF_003668045.3. Lineage (NCBI taxonomy): Eukaryota > Metazoa > Chordata > Mammalia > Rodentia > Cricetidae > Cricetulus > Cricetulus griseus. The sequence goes on from NC_048600.1 coordinate 133,296,913, forward strand.
CCCATCTTCTCCAGTGATTGCCAGGCTGCTGTGCCCCTCTCCCAGGCAGACCAGGTGCTCACCTGCAACAGCGCATGGGGTGCAATCTCCAGCAGCACAGCATGCTCAGGGACATGCCACAGTGCTTCCTGGAAGAGCACGGGGCTCACCAAGTTGTTGACATTGTATTCAGCGGAAGATGTGCGGGCCAGGCTGCTCTGCCACTGGGCCTCGGGGATGGAGGTGCTCAGCCAGCGAGCTGAGCGTGGCCGTGGTTCCCGGATCACCTGCACATAGGAGCTTGGTTAGCAAGTGAAGTCAAGTTACCACACCCAAAGGTCCATGTGTGTACACACGCACGCACGCACGCACGCGCGCACACACGCACACGCACGCGCGCACACACAGCCCGACACTCACCTTCTTGAGAGCCTGCAGCAGCATGGGGGCGATGCCTTCCATGAAGTAGGAGTGGAAGGCAAGGCCGCCTGTCCGCACCTCCTTGGCAAACACACCCTCCTGCTTCAGCTGCTCCACAAACTCACTCACTGCAGCCTGCAGGCATCAAGGCCAGTGGTCAGAGCGGCCTGAACTGGCACTCCCTTGTCAGGTACACAGTCCACCCAGCTTAGGTCTCACCCAGAGGGCCTGGGGCAAGTGTTGGTCACCAGCTGGGCCCTTCAGAACTTGGTAGACAGACCGAGGAGGCCTTGCCTCCCGTATAGGGCCAGGGCAAAAAGCAGGGGACAGAAGTCCTGCTACAGTTGCAGGGCCCACCTGAGGTCCAGAGATGGTCACGGTGTCCTCAGAGTTATGGCAGGCAGGCACTACACCAGAGGGGCAGCGCTGTTTACATTCCTCCCAGGACAAACCTGCAATCAGAGTGGCTGGCCTCAGAGCAGGTCCCTGCCCATCCTGCCGGACCAAGGAGGATTCTGCCATGAGCACCACCCGAGGCTAAGGGTGTTGGTGGAACAGCAAGAGATGACATAATGACAGCCTCAGAACTGGCCTTCCAGGGTACCTTCACTCTCTGCTGTCTCTGCTCTCAAGAGCAGGTGTCATTATGGAGTTAGTGTAGGAAAGGAGCCAGGCTCACCTAAGAAATGACACCTGAGGGTGTCAGGGACAAGTAATGGAGGGGCTGGACAATGAACACCCAGGGTCAAGTAGGTAGCTCTGCATAGCTCATCTCATGCGTGTGATGTTTTCACACCTTGCTCAGGCCTGTGGGCTCAGAACTGAAGCTTCCTATCAAGATAACCTGAGCAGAGTGACCTCTCCCCTTGTAACTCCACTTCTTCCATCAGGAAAGACCCGGAACAACACCTACCAACAGCTGCCATGGATCCAGGTGGGAGGTGGGCATCTTTGATGCACTGTCCTCTCCAGTAGGCAGCAAGCACAGCCTCTCTCTGGGACAGACAGCCGTCGGCATAGCCACAGGCAACCTCTCCCAGGGAGTGCCCAATGATGCCGTCAGGTTTCAGCCCCACCGAGGTCAGCAGGTCTATGAGGGCAATCTGGGGATTGGGAACATAGGTCATGTTACACAGCCCCTGGACCACTAGGCTGACAACCCCTAACAGTAAGGTCCAGCACACCAGAGCGTACCAGGCCTCTCTTGGGGACCTCTATGCCTGATGTCAGGACTCCTGGGAAGCCCCGCCCTTCCCCAGGCTTGCACCCAATACAAGGCTTTGCCCAGGAAAGGGTACATGTTGGTGTCTGCTCACTGGGCAGGGCCAGGACTCTGTGATCCCAGGGAGTATGGCTCCTTGCTTCTGAGTGTCCCAGGACCCCAACACCATGCAGGTGACCTACCTGGATGGCAGTGAGGCCCACAAAGGCATGCACGATGTCATCGAAGGTGCTCTCATCTGTGCTCAGCAGCAGATCGGACACTTTTATTCCCAATGGCTTCACAGCCTCATCAGAGCGCAGAATCGACTCACGGAAGCTGTCTAGGCGCATGAGGCTCAGGCCCATCCCGCGCCACTGTGTGCCCATTCCTGTGCCAGAAAGCTTATCAGGGCCACAGCATGGCCACCTACCAGTCTTGCCCTCAAGAAAGGGGGCCCACCCCCCCTCCTTTGAGGGCCAGCCTAGGAGCAAGGCTCACCTGAGCAGATAAACCAGAGTGGGCGCTTGCTGGCAGGCACTTGCTGCACTTCCTGGACGTCTCCTTCGACACCCAGCACGGTATAGCCCCTGAAGGGCATGGCTGCTGTAGGGGTGGCTGCGATGTCATTGAGCATGCTCACAAAGGCCATGTCCTGGCTGTGCTTGCGGCCCTGCTCCAGCAGGCCTTGCACTGCCTCAGCAGTCCGTCCACTCGCGTGCAGCAAATGGGGAAGGGCAGCGTGTGGGGCTGGCGCAGGGGCCTGCTGTGTGTTGGGTTGGAGGATGACGTGAACGTTGGCACCTCCAAAGCCAAAAGAGTTGATGCCCACATTGCCACCACGAACAGGCAGGGGTCTATCCACCACCTGTAGCCGCCCATCAAGAAGGGCTGGGATTTCAGGGTTGGGGTTGTGGAAATGAAGGTTGGGGGCCCAAACCCCATTCTCCAGGGATAGCAGCACCTGCAGCCAGAACACATGTTTAGTGGGCAGCAGACCCCAGCCAAGTGTGCATACGTTTCCCCCTAGGGCCCATGTGCTGTGTTACTGGGCACAAAGACCCTTGTCCTCTCTGGCCTTGTGCACCAAGTTGGGGGGCTGTTGGCCTGAATACCCCCCTCCCAGCGAAGCCCAGAGATGGGTCTTCTAGATAACTGTACATGTCTCTTAATGTAGAAGCAGGCTGAAGATCCCTACACGTGGACGGGCAGGTGTGCAGAGTCACCCAAGGGAAAGGGAATGCCAGAGCAGATGCTGGCTCACTCTTCCCATCACAGAAGAAGGTGTTCTGCTGAACCTGGCCGTCTAGAAACTTCCTCAGAATTGAACCCATCCTTTTTGCAGCCAAGTGTTTCCTTGGGCCAGAAGGTACACAACTCTGCACTCCGACCACAGAGAAATGTGCCATGAGGGCAGCCCCATCTTCCCTGCCATCTCAGCCATGGCGCCGCCAAAGGGGTAGTTGGTAGGCAGGCAGGAGCCCCAAGGTAGGTCAAGTGACGGCCACAGGACACAGCTATTCAAGGAACAAAGATTCTGACTTAGAGCCCAGACTGCTCACCTTAGTCAGGGCTGCGAGCCCCGAGGCAGGCTCAGGGTGTCCCATGTTGGATTTGGTGGATCCAATTAACAGAGGGCCCTGGCGGGAGGCACACAGGGATCGCACAATGCCGTTCAGTTCCTGGGGGTCACCCACCTGCAGGGGACAGAGTAAGTTAAGGCTGCAGTCAGGAATCTCTCTAGTGAGGGTACAGGAGTCAGGTATGGGCCAGAAAGTGCTTTCACCTTGGTGCCTGTGCCATGGGCTTCAATGTACTCAAGGGACTCGGGGGCCAGACCAGCTGGCCGGTATAGAGACTGGATAAGTTGTTCCTGCGCTTCTCCAGAGGGGAATGTCACGCCTAGGGTAAATGAGGTAATGGTGTGGTGTCAAGCCTCACACATTCTACCTCTCCATTTCTTGCGACCCACACTCTTCCCTCTGTGCCCACCTTGCTCCTTGCAGCCATCTGTGTTGGTGCCAGCATTCAGTATAGTGGCATAGACCCGCCGAGCCAGGGATTTCTTAGTCAGCAGAACTGCCACTACAGCCTCAGAGCGACAATATCCATTTCCTAGGGCAGATCAACACCTCAGCCAGGTGCTCTGGGATAATGAGGCATATGTGTCTGTGTGTCCACTTGAACCCCACACACATCACCAGGAGCTAAGACGCCACACTCTGTATAGATTGGAACTTTACAAAGTAGAGCCTAAGGATCCACCCATGCCCACCTCACCTGAATCATCAAAGGACTTGCAGGTGCCCTCTGGGCTGAGCATGCCCAGTTTCATGAACTGCACAGAGGTATTGGGCTTCAGCAGCACGTTGATGCCACCCACCAGGGCGGCGGGGCATTCCCCATTGCGGATGGCCTGATAGGCGCTCTGTAGTGCCAGCAGGCTGGAGGAGCAGGCTGAGTCCAGGGCAATGCTGGGCCCTGTAAGCAAGGGCACAAAGCGGGTATGGGTGCCCTAGAGTAGACACTGGCCCACCCAACTCAGCTTTCCTCAGGAAACAGGAAGTCTGAGCCCCCAAAGGGTTGCCCAGGTGGATGGACACATGCAGGTTAGGCCTATGTCAGGGCTGGGTTGTCCACCCACCAGGGCTAGGACAAAAACCAACCTTTGAAGTCGAAGAAGAAGGAGAGCCGGTTAGCCATCATTGCACGTTGGCAGCCCACCATGCTATAGCCCAGGAGTGTCTCGGGGTCTCTGCTCAGGGCCTCTGATGCCTCAGAACCACTCACACCCACCCAGACACCAGTGTTTGTTCCTCGGAGTGAGGCTGGGTTGATGCCTGCAGGGACAGTGGTAAACTCAGCTCTCGGGCACATAGGCTTGGGTGTGAGGGGCGCTATCGGGGGGAACAGTGGGCTGCTAAGGTCTGGGTCAGGCTGCAGCCATAGTTAGGACAGAGGACAGCATTGTCTAAAGGCAACTCCTTTGGCCTCTGGTGTCACTGGTGGGTCCCAAGAGCCTGCTAGCCAATGAGTTCTCTAGCGCCAAGGGCAGCCTGCCCCGGGGACAGGCTGAGATAAGGAGATACAGGGAGACAAAGGCCAAGTGTCCAAGCAGGGAAAGCAGAGGACAGTGGGTAACCCCCAGGGAGCTGTGCCCAGTCTTTGGTAGTACATGGGCAGCCAGACAAGCCCAAGGTGGGGACCTCCATCTTCACCATGGAGGCTACCAGGGACCTGCATCCCCTGGTCTTATACTTTACTGTACATCAGGGTAGCTGTATATCAAATGTAGGGCTAGTTAGTTAGCACCTACCAATCTGAAGCTCATCACCACCCAAACCAAGCCACAATGGGTGCCCACTGTGGGGCCTTCTATCCCTGGGAAGGAACAAGTCCATGTTCCAAGCAGCAGGATCCAAAATAAGAGAGATACAGTTGGACAGGGCTGTTGCCGAGGCTGGAGGCCGAGCCCCTGCAGAGCTACCTGCTGTAAGCTCCACCCTCAGCCCAAGACCAGCCAGACATCAGGGAGTGAGGAAACTGGGGTAACAGGGTGCGCCTGGGATAGTACTAGTGTGCAGTTGTGAAACTGTGACCTGCCCAGGCCCCCGCCTCCTGAGCCACTGCCCCTAGATCAGGGCTGGGGACATGGCCAGAGAGGCCTATGCCATGCTTTCCTCTGAGCGCCAGGAAGATACTATTGTTGCATTTCCTTTTCCTTTTTACAGCCCTGGGGGTGAAACCCAAGACCTCATTACAGCATGTTCTAAAAAGGGCGGCAACACCCCCAGTGACCCACCTCCGTCCACAATAGCCTCATAGCTGACTTCCAACAGCAGCCGGAGCTGGGGGTCCATGGTGTGAGCCTGCTTGGGGTGGACCCCAAAGAAGGAGGCATCGAACTTGGACAGGTCCTTCAGCTTTCCAGACCGCTTAGGCAGCCCATAGAGACCTGTGGAGCATCATCATAGCCCCTGAAGCCAGGGAGCCAAGGAGCACCTTCTTCTTGGGGAAGGCTCCCAGAAAGAAGTGATCCGTGACCCAACGTCACTGTGAATGAGGGGTCCCAAAACACCCATATGTATGTGGCCCAAAGCAAAACCTGCCAGAGGTGAGGCTGGTGACTTGCCCCCTGCTACCTCCCTTCTGATGGGAGACCCTCTGCCTGACACGAGCTGGCCAGGCCAGCTGCACAATCACAGAGTTGACTCAGACTTGCACATCAGGTAGAGCCACTCTGGCTCTGTTAGAGCCTATTGGGTGTGAAAGTCAAATCAGCATCTGAGTCTGCCAGCTAGCTCAGGGCATGGGCTGCAGACAGGACTTCTGAGAAGAGTCCAGTCTCCTTCTCTTGCCCAGCTTTGGTGACCTCCATGCAGGACCCAAGCAAGTCTGATTCTGACTGGTTCTCAAACTCACAGCTATACAGGAATCTCAAGAGGCACTGTTTCCAGGAAGTGCCTTGGTCATAGACTCTCAATCTGGTCTGCTGCCTGATCCTGAGGGGGCACTCACCGGCCTTCCATCGCCTGTCATCATCTGTGACCATATCCACACCACCAATGAGGTTGGCCCAGAACTCCTGAAGGTTCTCTGACTCGGGCAACTTCCCCGACATGCCGGCTATCACCACCTCCTCCATGTTTCTTCTCTGTGGGGAAGGTAGCATGGTGGGCCCCACAGTCATTCCCAGCCAAGACATAGCCGTCGTTGCTCAATTGGTTAAGATGGGCCCACAGGTAGTACCCAAGTGTCCGCACTGACTTTCTGAGAGCAAGGTCTCAGAAAGCCTCCAGTGGAAACCAGCAGAACCGAGCCTTAATCACTGGATGAGCCCGGTGCTCATGTCTCTTAGCACTGATAGTTACTTGTAAGGTTTTGATTCCTTCCTTTTGTCCAGGACACCAACTTGACCTAGCCTGACCCCACCATGCCTCGCTGGAACTACCTGGGACCATATGACCTCCAGAAGCCTACTGGGTGTTCCATCCCAAGCTGGTCAAATCAGGAACTTGCCAAGAGAGTTGGGGCTTCAAGAAGCTGGGTCCGGAACCCTTGAAACCATGCTCTCACTTCAAGCCACGGGGAAGCCAGCGCTTCCCTTTCAAGGTGGGGGTGGAGACCCGGTGCTGGTCAGGGCCAGCAAAGACGAGGAGCTTGGTAAGGACTCAAGAGGGAACAGGCCCGACTACTATTGAGTGCCCAAGTCTGTCGGGGCTGAGGCAAACACAGCCAAGGGATCCCTCCAGCAAGATCCGACCAGGAGGAGTACTCCCCGCTAGGTGCGGGGCAGGAACATTCAAAGCCTCTCGCCACCATATAACCTGACCGAGGCAGCAGCAGGGTCTGCATTAGGTCCTCGGGTCCCTAGGGCACTTGCCCAGGACGGTCCAGGCCTTGCAGCCGTGGGTCCGATGTGGAGGATCCGGCGCCACCCTGCCGGCGAGGCCTGGATGGTCCGGTGACTTCCGCTGAGGCCCCTGGGGCCTCGTGCGCACCCAGACCCGCATCTGGCCTCTCGTCTCGGAGCTGGCGCCGGCTTACCGCCGCCGCGGCGGCCTCCTGCGCCCTACCCAAGCCTCGCAGCGCAAGCGAAGGCCCCGGGCCCATCCACGCGGGCGCCCAGCCTCCTGCACCCGGCTGGCGCGGCGCCCACGTGACAGCGGCCCGCCGCGCTGGCCCTCCGCACACCTCCCGCGCCCCTCGGCCCGGCCGCGGGCCCGGCACGCAGCGGGTGGCTGGCCGTCGGAGGCGAGCGGCGGCGGCCCTTTGTGAGCGCAAGGATGCCAGGGCCGGCGCCCGCCTGTCCTCGCACCGGAGCCACGGCACCCGACACCGGCCTGCCGTCCCGAACCCCAGCCGCGTACCTGACTGGGCTCTGGAGGCGGACGACAAGCGCGGAGCGCGACAGGCGAACTGCAGGGGACGCCGCTGCCGTCTCTCTGGCTCCCTCTAGGCCGCGTCGGCGCTATTTAAACCGCGGCCATCCCCGCGCGGCCACGCCACATGGGCTGACAGCTTGGCTGCGCCGCCCAGGCCAATGAGCGTCGGGGCTGCGCCCCGGGACCCGGCGCGCCGCCGCCGGTGGGGGATGCCCGCGCGCCGCCGCCCCCAGCCGGGACCCTGCGCGGGCGCGCGCGGCCGCGAACGGAGCGCGCAGCCCCGCCCGCTTCCGTCCCCGCCCCCGGCCTCGCGCAGGCAGGCCATGCGGGGGCCCGTCCCGACGCCCGGGGCTCTGCCCCCCGCCCCGCGCCCCCCGCGGCCCCGCCGCCCGGCCAGGTGTGCACTGTGCGCGCGCAGCGTGGGGCGGGCGTGCTTGGTCACACTGGGGACTGCACGGAAGGCACCAGGGCCACGAAGGGGGCCCTGCCCGGGTCGCCGCGACTCCACGCCGTGATCGTAGCGCGCGCGGAGCTGAGGGGCGTGGCCTGCTCCACATCCAGACCAATTGGGTGCCGAGGCCGTTCGCGACCGTCCAATGGCGGCGCGCGGGTGGGCGTTGCTAGGCAATAGGGTGATGGGCCGGCAACAGCGGCGAGGCGCTTCGCGGGCCCCCGCGCAAGCGCGGTCGTTGACCCTGGCGGAGGGCGCCTCCGGCGGGGTTACTACCGGTCATCGTGGCCCGACTTTCTCGGACACCCTCTCTGTGGCCGCCTTGGAGACCAGGATGCGGCCAGGGACCGGAACAGTGAGCAGGAGCAGGAACACTGACAGGCGCATGCCGCGGTCTCCGGAGTCCGCGCACGGTCCAGGCGCGGCCATCTGGCGAGCGGGATACCACCCCTCCCCCGCGTGGTGGGAACAAAGGAGCTGCTGCGCGCCTCCCTGAGATGCTAGCTTCCGGGACCCTCTCCCTCCCTCTCTTTAAATTCCTCTTTTGAAAGGGTCATCGAATCTGGGGGCGGGAGATGACAAAACCCACCAACCAAAAAGAGACAAACTGCTCAGGCGGCCGCTTGAATTCCCAGAGAGATGTCGGCCCAGGCCACCAAAGAGACACCTCCTTATGGGGCAGTGTCCTTTCTTTGGAGGGGGAGGGGGAGTGGTCTTGACTGCCTCTCTATAGCATGGTGCCTCAAAAAGCTAGGAGCAAAAGGATGGGTGGCAGAACCTCAGCCTTGCTTGTCAACCCTGGCTTCCAGCTTCTCCAACTTGATTGTCCACCCAGGCTCTCTCTGGCAGGTGGCTAAGCAGGACCCTGAAGATCAGCCTACAGGACTGGCAGGTGTATTCTGCCCACGTGGTGTCTTGCCCCTAAGTTCTCCCACTACTGCCCCCCCCACCCGCCTGTGTCTTTAAAGGCCATTCGGTGCCTTGCTGTTGGCATCTTCTGCTGTAATGTGTGTTCTATAGAGATGGAGGGCGAAGGACCCAGGTCCCATACCAACTCTGTCCCCATTGGAGGGCCTTCACTTTGGTGTCTTTAGGTTTCAGGGCCAGCCCTGTGAGAGTGCTGCTGGCCCGCCATCAGTGGTCAGCACAGGTCTGCCCTCTGCAGCCATCAGGGACTTACTCAGGTGGAGGGGTTGTAGCCTGGAATAGATGACTGAATGCCTAGTCTGGGCCTGTCCATAGAGAAGGGTGCTAACTAAGGTCTGCTCTCCTCCCCGCCCATGGACGCTGCAGAGCTACATCTCACATACTGTCTAGCCAACAAAGAGAGCCAGCACATCTGGCCTTGGAAGAGCCATATTAGGATGGCCTGCCATTGCCCCGGCTGGTCCTGGAAGCACAGGGTACCCAGGTGGGCTACTGTGAAGACATCCCATGGTTCTTTGCATATGCACCTGGAGAGAGGCCTATTACAAACACACAAGAGTGGTCTGCAAACCACTGCTCTATAGGCCTGAGATTCTCAACTGGCACCCAAGACCACATTGCTGAGTGTGGCTTTTCCTGTCACATTTGTCACCAGCCAGCTAGTAATCACTGTCAGTATTTTACATGGTGCAAAATGAAGCTGCAAATGTCACATGACTAGTCAGCGTCACACAGCAACCTAGACCTGGGAGATACCCTTCACCCCCACAGCCCTCCATGTGTCTTGTCTTGGAGGATACTCAGCAAGGTCAAGGCCACAACCACCCATAAGTTTTGGCAGGAAATGGTCAGGCAGTGATACAGGCCCTAAGATCTCAAATCGAATCGAGCCATCATCATTGACCAGTGTCGAGGCAAGTCTCATGATGAGGTTTTCAGAGGGGCGTGTGGGTATGTTCCTGTGGTACCTGCGTGTGATGGGGCCTCGAGGGATATACTCCCAGGAGTACCTCTCACACAGTGTTCTTTGAAGACACCCTTGCTTTGCAGGTGGCCACTCTATTCTTCCCACCAGGTTCTAGAGGACACTGAGTGACATGGTTAGTGCTCGGTGGCTGTAAGTGGTGACAGAGGCAGGAGGCAAGTAGGACAAGATAGACAACTTTGCAGGCCAAGCAGATGGAGGAGGGTTTTAATGGCTTGATGGCATCGGGTAGGCCATCACTTGGGAGCCTGCCCTGTGCTCACAGCCCACCTGTATGCCATGTGTACACTCACACCCAACTTGTACCAGCACAGGCCCCAAGCACCAGGGTGGAGGCCCTCATGGGTCCCCTGCAGGGGGCTGAGACTTAGTCCTTGAGGTTGTAGTTGCGGATCCTAGGGTGCCGCTGCCGCTGCCAGCAGTTTGTAGGTTCAGCTGGATGAGCCTTTCTGGGTCTGGGGTGTGTGACTTTTGGCTGAGCTTCCATCTTTAGACCTTTGACAGCAAAGGTGCTTTGCGTGGTGACAGGGCTCTGGTGAACCTTTTGGAGACAGCTGGCTCCTGGAGGTGCCAGACGCTCTACAGGTAAGAACAGAACATGTTTGGTTAGGAACTCTGGAAGAGGAGGGGAGTGTGAGGACTCTGCAGGTCCCCATAATGACCTAGCTGGTGGAGGCAGTTGTTAAAGCAGCCCAGCCAGTGTCCACTTGAGCCATGGTATAGGTGATCATTTCATTGCTGTTGCTAGCACCCAGAATTAATTAATAGGCAAGGCACATCTCGCCTTTGTAGGTCACCATCTATATCTTTTGAGCTTTTCTGTCTTTTGAGTCTTTGACATCAAAAATGTTTTTTTTTTGTAAGACATTATTTCACCTCCCTAAAGACCTGTCCTTTCTCTCTGGCAGTCTGGCCCAGCAGACAGGAAACTTATGGGAAGCTGGGGCTCTTTTTAGACTCAGGATCTCACTATATAAACTGTCTGGCCTAGAAATTGGGGACCCACCTGCCTCTGCCTCTGCCTCCCAAGTGCAGGGATTAAAGGCGAGCAACACCATGCGCTGCATTTTATAGCAGGATCTAGTGTCATGAGGGACCCAACCCCCACTGCTTGCCAGCCTTGACTCTTCCGTTTTATGTGCAGGAGGCAAGCTAGGAGGTGATATGCATGGTCTGTCCAGCACTAGTGAGCTCACTTCTTTGTGACTCCCAAGGACCTGGCACATTCTGGATGGGCACTGAGTAGGGTAAGAGTCAGTATCCGGCTGGGCGTTGGTGGCGCACGCCTTTAATCCCAGCATTCGGGAGGCAGAGGCAGGCGGATCTCTGTGAGTTTGAGGCCAGTCTGGTCTATAGAGAGAGTGCCAGGATAGCCTCCAAAGCTACACAGAGAAACCTTGTCTCGAAAAACGAAAAAAAAAAAAAAAGTATATCCCAGCTGACCCCACTGTGCAGTGGGCGTGGAGACTGAACGCTTGCACGGGCTCTGGGGAAGAGACAGGCAGATGAGCTGCCCTCCACTCTGATTCCCATACTGGCCCTTATTTCTGCTTTGCTATCCTGGGGGATGAGGGTGGGAGGAGGTGTCTTTTTCTTTGTGTCTGTCTCTTTTAAAGTCAGGGTCTTGCTTTGTAATCCAGGCTGGCCTTAAACTCACAGCAATCCTCCTATTTCAGCCTTGTGAGGGCTGGGGTCACAGGTAGGTCATACTATGTCCAGCTTTCTGAGAAAACTTTAAAGATTTATTTATTATACACATACAGTGTTCTGATGGCGTGTAGAAGAGGGCATCAGATCTCATTATGGATGGTTGTGAGCCACCATTGTGGCTGGAATTGAACTCAGGACCTTTGGAAGAGCAGCCAGTGCTCTTAACCGCTGAGCCACCTCTCCAGCCTGAAACGTCTTGTTTTTGTTTTTTTGTTTTTTTTAAGACAGAGTTTCCTCTGTGTAACAACTATGGTTGTCCTGGCACTCGCTCTGTAGACCAGGCTGGCTTCAAACTTACAGAGATCTGCCTGCCTCTGCCTCCTGAGTGCAGGGATTAAAGCGTGCGCTGCCACCCAGCTTGAGGAATCTTTTTGCAACACCTAGAACCAGCAACTTCATTAGGGCCATTTCTGTTCTAGCTTCTGCTGGACCAGGCTCTGCTATCTGACTCAGGAGCCTTGTGGGATCCTGAGCACTCCTGCTGGGCTTGTCTGCTTCTCCAAACCAAGACTACCCCTCCCTTCTACCCCGTGTCTCTCCCAGTCACTAACTGCTATGTCACTTGGTGAGGCCCTTCCCAGAAGGCATCATGGAGGGGCAGGAATTACAGAAAGGTCTTCATGCTAGGTCCTCTTGCTGGCTACCTGGAACAGGCAAGGGCAAAGGCCAAGGAAGGAACAGCCCAGTTCAACTGGTCACAGTGGAGCTGGTCATGACTCTGGCCAGTATCAGACAAAATAGCTTCTAACTGGCACTAAAAGCTGGGTAGACCCAGAGCTAGGAGGGTTTACTTGAACGGTCCCTGAGGGGAGGGGAGGAGGTACCTGGCCCAACTCCCAGACCCACATCTGGGTCTGGGGGCCCCGGCCTGCTACTCTGTGGCTGGGAGGCATGACACTGGGTATGTCAAGCCTGTCTGTGGCCCTAGTCCCTGTGACCAGAGGTTTGGTTTCACCTGTGCTGACCAGTAACTTGCCTGTAAAGCCCTTCTGCCTCTCTGGGATTCTGCTTTTTCACCTGGGGGTTTGAAATCTGGTTGCACTGCTGTCTTGCACATCAGCCTCCTGTTTGATCTGTCTCTCCCAGCACTTGATGTGTGGAAAGTTCTAGTTCTGTAAGATATTTTAGTCCTTATGGTTCTTAATTGAGGGAGAGGTATTGGAGCCTTACAGATTCTTGGGTGGGGTTACTGAAGTGCCATGGCTTGTCTTCACTGCGCATTTGATCCTGGAATCTGAGGAGACAGCTCACTGTGTTTGGAGATGGGCTTGGCTTTTATCTGCACTGGGGGCACTAAAATGTCTGACTACCAAGGGGTAATGCTTTGTCAGCCTCAGCTCTTCTGCCCCTGAGGTTCCAGCCCCAGGAGCCACCTTCAAAACTACAACCCCAGCTGCTTGGCTCCCAGCTCTATGGCTGCCCTGATGTGGCTTTCCAAAGACTGGACTCAGTGATGTCTCCAGAACCTACCGTGGGGAGCTGGGCAGGGCTCGTCCTGGGCCCAGGCTGCAGCTCAGGACTCAGTCCACGTTGTGGTCCTGGGCACAGCTACCAAGACCGTCCAAGCTCACCTTAGGCTTGTCTGCTCCAGCTCTCCTGTCTTTGGGGTTAACCAACCTTTCACTGGAGACCTCTCCTGTCCCCATGGAACCTGTGTGTGTGCCTCAGATCTCTTTTTGCATTCAACATGAGCTCCTTTTTCCATCATGGTTATCAATTAGGTTGTATTACACTTTCTGGCCCTTCTAACTCTTTGAGGCTCCCTACCACCTCCAAGGTGGAATCCAAGCCTTCGGTTGGGTGTGCAGGGGTGAACACAAACTTGCTCCCTAGTTCTCATATTCACATTGTGTGATGGCTCAGCAACCCCAATACTGGCCCAAACCCCTGCCTCATGCCTTTTTTTAGAAGAACCTGTAACCTTGGGTAGTCAGATGCTACCCAATCCCAAATGTTGACTCCTCACTACACCTTGGGGATCCCAAAGCTGCATGGCCAGCAGCTTGGGCTCCACTCCCAGGGCTGTTGGATACCATGTCCCCTTGAGCTGTGCAACAGCAGAAGAGAAAGAACCTTAGCTAGTGCCTGCTGCCATGGGGTTCAAGACAGGGAGCCAAGGGTGGTCTTGGCCCCACCATCCCTCTTGAAGATGACTTTGTCAGGTGTGAACAGGCCTGTCTCTTTTTTGCTGTCCTGCCTACAGCAAGCCATCTGTATAGGAAACACATAAAGAGAAAGCCTGTGCAACGACCGGGCCTGATTCTAATTCTGCCTCTGGCAGGGGTGGGGGGAGACAGGGAGGCAGGGCCGAGGATGGGGGTGACAGCTGCAGGAAGAGCTGTACTGTGAAGTGGCCTCAGAACTGGCTAGCCTCTGAATGCATTCTTGGGAAGACACAAAGAGATAGACAGGTAGGGGAGGTCTGAGAACAGGATAGATGCCTCAAGTTGTTTGGGAGGCTGAGAACCTGCTTCGGGGTCCTCAGTGTCCCTTATGTCCCTCATGTGGGGTCCTGTGCAGGTGTGTGTGCATGTGAGTGTAATCCTATGTGTGTTCAGATGGTGTGTGTGTGTGTTCAGATGGTGTGTGTGTGTGTGTGTAACCCTGTGTGTGTTCAGATGGTGATGGTGTGTTCAGATGGTGTGTGTGTGTGTGTGTGTGTGTGTGTGTGTGTGTGTGTGTGTAACCCTGTGTGTGTTCAGATGGTGTGTGTGTGTGTGAGTGTGAGTGTGTGTGTAACCCTGTGTGTGTTCAGATGGTGATGGTGTGTTCAGATGGTGTGTGTGTGTGTGTGTGTAACCCTGTGTGTGTTCAGATGGTGTGTGTGTGTAACCCTGTGTGTGTTCAGATGGTGTGTGTGTTCAGATGGTGTGTGTGTGTGTGTGTGTGTGTGTAACCCTGTGTGTGTTCAGATGGTGTGTGTGTATGTGTGTAACCCTGTGTGTGTTCAGATGGTGTGTAACTCTATCAGATATTCTCTGGGGATGGCCAACTTGCGTTTGACTGGCTTCTAAATAAAATGACAGAGGAACTTTTGCAGGGTCCGTCTACCAACTTAAGACTTCAGGCAGGCTCCTGAGAATCCTAGGCCATGTCAGAGCAGCCGAGGCTGGTGAGGGACGACTGTTAGGCCATGTCAGAGCAGCCGAGGCTGGTGAGGGACTGTTAGGCCCTCGGTGATGGCTACCTCACTACCTGCATCTCACCTCACTGTGGCACCTCAGGGTCGTGGCATTTCTGGGCTGCTGTACCTTAACTGTTCTCTGCTTTCCTGGCCCAAGAGAGCTGAATGAAGCAATGCTCCTCTCATCTACCAGTGTGGCCTTATGGGGAGAGGCTGTGTTGGCCACGCTGACACAGGCTGCGCAGCTTGCTCAAGACATTACAGGCGGCTGGCCAGGTCAAAGGCCTCCTCTGAAATCATTCTCTGGAGTTCTGACCAATGACCCTTTGGACCCCATGTGCTGATTTCTGTCCCCCCAGCAAGGAGAGGCAGAGATATGACATGCCTGTAGCACATGCAGTAGGGCACAGTCACCCAGGCAATGGGCCTGAGACCCAGGGCCAGAGGCACAGGCAGTGCTCTGGTGCCTGGTGGGAGCCACACAATGCCTCGGCTACCTTCTCTCAGTCCTCAGCTTCAGCAGGTCACTATATGAAGGGCGGGAGACCTACTTCCCCAGCCTGAAAGGTGGGGAAGCACCTGGGGGTGGGGGGGATGAGTTGTCATGGCTTCTTGAGGAGGCCAGCATCATCCAACCTAATGCTCAGCACCTCTTGGGTGGACAGGGTTGCTTTGCAGGTTCCAGGACAGACAGGCCTTGCTGAGCTGGGGGAAGGGTGCTCAGGGATTGGATGAAGGTAGCCATGGTCCAGTGTTATGCTTCTCTGGCTTAGGGATGCTGGATCAGTTGCTACTGATCAGTGTCTATGAGATAAGGTCCTCCTGGGAGCAGGGCTGCTCCCTCTACACCACTGAGTGCTCATGATGTTTCTAGGACAGACAGGATAGCTACAAGGCCTGAGTCACTGCAGGGAGAGGAGCAGCTTCTGGATCCATAAGCTGGGCCACTGAGTCAATCTCACAGATAGGAATTGACATCGGAAGATGCACAGGTGTTCCCAAGCTGGTCTCTCCCACCCTTCTCTATGAGTTCTTGAGTTCTGCCCATACTCACAGAGTGAGTGAGTGCTTCAGTGTTCTCCGTGTGTGTGTGTGTGTGTGTGTGTGTGTGTGTGTGTGTGTGTGTGTGTGTGTTTTTTTTTTTTTGAGATAGGGTTTCTCTGTGTATCCTGGCAATCCTGGGATTCACTCTGTAGACCAGGCTGTCCTTGAACTCACAGAGATCCACCTACCTCTGCCTCCAGAGTGCTGGGATTAAAGGCGTGTGCCACGACACTGGCTCATGTTCTCCATGCTTAAGGCCAGAGGGCACTGTCCTCAGGGCCAGGTCAGAATCCTTGACTGTGGAATTTGGAGAGCATAGGCAAGCCACTCTGGCTGGTTAAAAGGGCCTCTGTGGTCACCATCTAGGACACTGCTGGGAGGTGGCACCTGCTGAAGTTCCAAATATCTGATCTATACCTCCACCACACAAATAAGGGCATCAAACTACAGGTTCATACAGAGGGCCTCCTGCATTTAGCTCTGGTTACAGAGTGACATGAACTTTGCAAATTATACTTTAAGTGACTGAAGTGTGCTGTCAGCCTGTTGATGGCTTTCACTTTAGACAATCAGTGGTGCCACAATGTATATGGTAGTGTCTTCAAGCCACAAGAAACATGTCTAGAAAACACCAATCCCATTTCTCATGATGCCCAAACAACCTCTCACTTCCAGTTCTCAATGTCAGGCCTGACAGGGAATGTGGCCTTTGGCCCTACTAGACTGATTAGTTCAAGTTTAATTAGGAAGGCCACATTTCCTAATCCTGATCTTTAGTGGAATGTCTTATTGAAAAACTGCTGCCAGGCTACCCAGAAGTAGTTACCAGAGGGCTAGTTCCTACTGCTTTGGCTGTGTGTGTGTGTGTGTGTGTGTGTGTGTGTATGTGTGTGTGTGTGAGAGTGTGTGAGTGTGTGTGTGAGTGTGTGTGTGTGAGTGTGTGTGAGTGTGTGTGTGTGAGAGTGTGTGTGTATGTGTGTGTATGTGTGTGTGTGAGTGTGTGTGTGAGTGTGTGTGAGTGTGTGTGTGTGTGAGTGTGTGTGTGTGAGTGTGTGTGTGAGAGTGTGTGTGAGAGTGTGTGTGTGTGAGTGTGTGTGTGTGTGTGTGTGTGAGTGTGTGTGTGTGTGTGTGTGTGTGTGTGTGTGTGTGTGTGTGAAGAGAGAGAGGGTGGGAAGAAGATGTACACCCCTTGCTCCACCATTGCTGACTCTATTGTAGGATGAAGAGCAGTGTTCACCTGGAGTCAGACTCAACCCAAACTCTCCTGCGTCTTTGTTTTGAATTGTAAACAGAACTTTTCAGGTACTACAGGTACACAGTGCATGTTCTTAAAGTGGAGGGAAAATTCTGGTGCAGGTTTTGTTTTGTTTCGAGACGGGGGTCTCTCTCTCTCTAGTCCTGGCTGTTCTGGATCTCACTCACTGTGTAGATCATGTGTTCTTGAGCTCACTCAGATCCACCTGCCTCTTGAGTACTGGGATTAAAGATGTGCACCACCAAGCCTAGTGCATTCTGGCTCTGCATAAGGGCCACACCTAGAACCCTCTGGTAGGAACTTCTAAAGCAGGGAAAGGCCCCGGTGTGGTGGTGCACACCTTTGATCCCAGCACTGGAGAGGCAGAGGCAGGGGGATCTCTGTGAGTTCCTGGCCTGCCAGAGTTACAGAGTGAGACCCTGTCTTTTGTTTTGTTTTTTGAGGAAGAGTTTCTCTGTGTATCCCTGACTCTCCTGGAACTCACTCAGTAGACCATGCTGGCCTTGAATTCAGAGATCTACTGGCTGCTGCCTCCTGAGTGCTGGGATTAAAGACATGGGCCACCACCATCCGGCAGAGAGAGCCCATCTAAAAAAAAAAAAAAAAAAAAAAAAAAAAAGCAGGGAAAGAAATTTTAGGAAATAATCAAGTCCTATTTTCTCCAAATATCTGTAGGGTTAGAAAATACAGCTGGGCAGTGGTGGTGCACACCTTTAATCCCAACACTCTGGAGGCAGAGGCAGGCGGATCTCTGTGAGTTCGAGACCAGCCTGGTCTACAAGAGCTAGTTCCAGGACAGCCTCCAAAGCCACAGGGAAACCCTGTCTCGAAAAACCAAAAAAAAAAAAAAAAAAAAAAAAAAAAAAAATTTCTTGACAGCCGGGCTGGCCTGATGACACATATCTGTAACTCCAGAACTTGGGAGGCAGAAGTAATAGGATCATGAGTTCAAGTCCAACTTGGGTTAGATAGTGAAGTCTTATTTCAAAAATAAAAAAATAAACCAGGCATTGGTGGCACATGCCTTTAATCCCAGTACTCGGGAGGCAGAGGCAGGTGGAGCCAGCCTGGTCTCCAGAGTGAGTGCCAGGATAGGCTCCAAAGCTACATAGAGAAACCCCGTCTCGGGGGAAAAAAACAAAACAAAACAAAAAATAGAGGGAGAGTTGAGAAATGGCTCATAGGTAAAAGTACTTGCTGTACAAGCCTGCAACCTGAGTTCAATCCCCAGAGCCACGTGAAGGTGGAAGGAGGGAACTGACTCCACTAATTTATCCTCTGACTTTCACATGGGTAAGTGGTATGCAAACTCCCTGCCTCCAGACACACGTACATACCACCATCACCACCGCCACCGCCACAACCACAACAACAATAAAAATGAATAGAACCAGTACTAACCAGTACTAACCAGGTATGGTGGTGTGTGACTACAATCTTAATACCATGGAGATGGAGGCAGGAGGTTCCCAAGTTCAAGGTCATCTTTGGCTACATAGCAAGCTCAAGACTGTCTTGGGGTGTATAAGACCCTGCCTCAAAACCATAAAACAAATACAGGCAAAAAAAAAAAAAAAAAAAAGAACACACATCACTGCAAAGTCAAGTTCATGGCTGCGCTGCAAGGTGGCCTCACACCAGGTCTGCAGCAACTTTACCACACTCGCTTTTGAGTAGATAAAGTGCTGGGTAAGGTTTAAGGTCTGTCTGTGATGGTGTATCTCTATAAACCAGGGATATAAAGTACCTTTTTACAGTTCTGCGGACAGAACTGGAGGCTTTGTGCATGCTAAGCACACACTCCAGCCCTGAACTCCAGCCCCAGCTAGGAGAAATGCTTAGCTTGATAAAGGTCCCATTGAGAAGCACACAGCAATCATCACATTTAGAAACTTTAGCCTAATCCCCTTCAATTTAAGAAGGATACAACACAACTACTGTCACCATTCCTGTTACCATGGTGCTAGGAGGCCCAGCCAACTCTTTAAGAAAAGGAAAAGGAGGGTATGGATTGGAAGAGAAGAAATAGAGGAAGACATCACCATCCACTTAGTAGGAGAAGGAATCAAAGCCAGATTGTAAAGGTCTATTCAGGGACTCAGCAATGGCTCCACCTACACGCCAGACCCTCTCTGCAGCAGCTGTAGAAGCCACAACTTCAGGAACAGCAAAGCTGAATTGGCCTGCCACCACCTTGCAATAAAAATTTCCTGGCACTGCCCCAGGTGTAGCGTCTGGGCCAGGATGGGATCACCCCTCAGGGCCAGATACCTGCTCACCAACCCAGGAAGTTATTCCTGATGCTTGCTTTATAGCTTGGTTTTTAAAGTTTAAGCTGAATCTCCAAAGCAGTCTTTCACTGACTGATGCTGGGAGTGTGTGTGTGTGTGTGGGGGGGGGGATGTTGGGCTCCTCCCCTGGCTCTGTCCCTGGGGCTCTAGTATACTCCCATAACACTGGGGCTCCTAGCCTGCTTCTCTGAAATAATGGCCTCCCTTGGTGTCCCTAAGAGTCACACAGGAGAACAATTAAGAAATCTCTAGTGGCTTGATGAGAATTAGAAGCATCCTGCTGGGATCTGCTATGGCCATCAAACAACACCCTCAGCGGGATAAGACATGTCTTGATTTTGTCTGATGGTGAGCTGTCTCTCAGGCCCCTTAAATCATCTTTATTAAGGGGTGACTTACAAGAGTATCTAGAACTCCCTGCAATCTATTTTGTAAAAGCATCTACTCAAATACTTAAGTTTTGTTTTCCTTTTTCTCGAGCCAGAGTTTCATGTGTCCCAGGGTGGCCTCAAACTTGCGATTTTGAATTTCTGATCTTCCTGCTTCTATCTCCCAAGTGCTGGGATTGTAGGTGTGCACCATCATTCTCTCTTTGTGTAACACTGGGGATTGAACCCAGGGCTTTGAGCATGCTAGGGCAAGTACTCTACTGAGCTATTTATCCAAAGCCCCAAGCTGTCAATTCATATGTTCTGGATATAAGTCTCTAATATATTTTCATTTTCCTGTTTTGAGACAGGATCTCACTGTGTAGCCAAAGCTGTCAACCAACTTGCATCCTCCTGCCTCAGCCTCTTGAGTGCTGGGATTATAAACCAATGCTGCAAGACCTGGTAACTTTGTTTTGCACTGTTGGGGGTTAAACTGGGGCATTCCAGGGCAGAAGTAATGGCTCAATGTCTAAAAGTATTTGTTTTTCTTGCAGAAGATTAGATTCACTTTCAAGCACCCTTTTGGAGACTCAAAGCTATAACTCCAGTGGGGGGGGGGAGGTCTAATGCCCTCTTCTGACTTCTGAAGGCACCAGGCACAGGCACACATACAGTACACAAACATACAGGTGAAACACTGTTACACACAAATCTAAAAAAAAACAAAAACCAAAACAAAACAAAACAAAAAAACTGGAGACTTTCACAGTACAAGATGAGCAAGATGAGTGCTCTGACACAGAGCTTCACCCTAACCTTTTTAGTTTGTTTTTGTTTTTGGGACAGGGTCTCCCTACATAGACCAAGCAGGCCTCAAACTCAGAGATCTCCCAGGTGACGGAATTAAAGGTGTGTGCTACCATGCCTGGTCTTTTTCTAGTTTCTTGATGGGTTCCTGGGAGTGGACCATGTGGTGCCGGGGAAGAGAGGCAGGCAGAAAGTGCTCCCTCTCTGTAATCTGCTTGTCCCTTTTCTTGCTTTGTTATGTGGCAGGACTGTCAATGCAGGTAGGTGGAGGGATATGAGTATCAGGCTGTCACCAAGAGGTGGCAGCTACAGGTTCTTCGTTGGTGCCTTCTGGATTTGCTGAATTGTTTGGTTTTGAGACAGTATCTCTGTAGTCTAAGCTGGCCCAAAACTAACTCTGTTGTCCAGGCTGGCCTAGATCTAACGTTAATCCTACTGTCTCTGCCTCTTAAATGCTAAAATTACAGGTATGAGAAGCCAGACCCTGTTTAAATTTATTATTGTTTTTTAATTAAAATATAAACACTTCAAAAAATTTAATGTGTATTTGCATGAGCTATGTGCAGCACACACCTGCAGAGGCCAGAGGCTGCTGTACCCTGGAACCAGAGCAGGACTGCAAGCAGTGTGAGCTGCCTGTGGGTGCTGGGAACCCAACCTGGGTCCTCTGGAGGAGCAGCCAGTGCTCTTAACCGCTGAGCCATCTCTCTAACTCTGTATTTCTATGTCAGGGTATCACCATCATTATTACCACTATTGTTGTGTGGGTGTTTGTGTGACTGTGTGAGACTCCGGGGCACAAAGGCGGAGGTTAGAGGACAACTTTAAAGAGTCTTTTCTTTTCTTTCTTTTTTTTTCTTTTTTTTCCCCGAGACAGGGTTTTCTCTGTGTAGCTTTGGAGCTATCCTGGCACTCTCTCTGTAGACCAGGCTGGCCTCAAACTCACAGAGATCCACCTGCCTCTGCCTCCCGAGT
Organism: Cricetulus griseus; assembly: GCF_003668045.3. Lineage (NCBI taxonomy): Eukaryota > Metazoa > Chordata > Mammalia > Rodentia > Cricetidae > Cricetulus > Cricetulus griseus. The sequence goes on from NC_048600.1 coordinate 133,318,338, forward strand.
GCTGGGATTAAAGGCATGCGCCACCAATGCCCGGCTTCTTGTCTTTTCTTTTTGATTTCTGAGACAAGGTTTCTCATGAGGCCTGGCTGGCTTTGAACGCTGAGATCTACCTGCCTCAGCCTTCCAAGTGCTGGATTTTTTTTCTTTTTGGGGGTGGTGGTTCAAGACAGTGTTTCAGTGTTTCTCTGTGTAGCCCTGGCTGTCCTGGAACTTGCTCTGTAGACCAGGCTGGCCTCAAAATCAGAGATTCACCTGTCTCTGCCTCCGAGTGCTAGAATTAAAGGCATGCACTACAAGTGACTGACACATTTTTAAAAATCATGAACATTTGTGACTTAAAAAAAAAAAAAAACTAAGCCATCACAAAAATGTTTAAGATAAGCCTAGTGTGGTGGTGCATGCAGCTCTAAAATCAGGAGGATCTCTGTAAGTTTCAGGTCAGCTGAATCTACATAGTGAGTTCCAGGGTAGCCAGGGCAAACCATGTCTCAAAAAGCAAAAAAGGAGAGGAAAAGCCGGGCATTGGTGGCACACGCCTTTAATCCCAGCACTCGGGAGACAGAGGCAGGCAGATCTCTGTGAGTTCAAGGCCAGCCTGGTCTACAGAGCAAGTGCCAGGACAGCCTCCAAAGCCACAGAGAAACCCTGTCTCGAAAAACAAAACAAAAACCAAAACAAAACAAAAAAAAAAGGAGAAGAAGAAGAAATTTAAAAAAAGAAAACAAAAAGAGGCTGGGTTTGGTGGCTCACGTTGTAGTTTTAACAGCTGAGAAGCAGAGACGAAGGAGGAGGATCACAAGTGCAAAATGAAATTAAAAGCAAAGAAAGAGTCGATGTGGTTGACAGGAGTGAGGGCTGGATTTGAAGAGAGTCTCACCTTTCATCTGATTCACTCGGTACTGGCTCCAGTGTGACAAATTGGGTACAGGGTCACTGTAATACAAACCTCTATACATCTGCCTGTGGATGACATTACAACTCCTGTCCAACTCCCTACGGCTTCTACCTCAACCACTTCCCTGCCTGTGGGCCTGGGAGAAAAGCACATATGTGTTCATGGTCCTTAAATATTTCCTCTGATGCTGGTATGCCTGAATAGCGCCTCCATCAGAAAGCATCTGTAGTAGGCCCACGTCGAGGTGCCAATCGTAGGAACCCATCTTTGTGGGACTACAGTCAGATCCAGCTGACTTGCTCGGTTTATACCCAAGAGGGGGAGTGTCTCTATCATCAGATGGCATCCAACATAGGGTTGCTACAGATGGTGTCACAATGTGGGCCTGAGCACGGGGGGGACACACAGAAGTGATGGTGTGAGGTGTGAAGTGAGCGCTCACACAGAAGTGACATGGAACGTGCTGAGTCAATCTCAGGAGTAAAAATGTACATGGCTGTAGATAGGAAACAGAAAAATCTTGGTCACGTGGCTGTATATTTACTTGGATATATTTTAATAGCCAGGAGAACTGGAGTAAAGCAGAAGCAAGTACAGAAATTTTTAGAATTTGTAAATTTTGTTAAGCGTTCCTCCCTCATGAAGAAGTCATGAGCTGCTATAATGGTGGCCTTTGACTTTGCAAGCAGCCCCAGCAACCACTGACCTGTGGTGGGCCAGCCCAGGCCTAGAGGGCAAAGGCAAGCTGAAGCCAGGCTGAGTAAGGAAGCCCACAGCCTTGGGAGCTGCTGCCATGGCTGCTGCCCAGCAAAGTATATGTGAAAATACTAATTAATGCAGCCTGTCAGAAACTGCTTTAAGACCTTTTAGAAAGAAAGCAGGTATCTCTGATTTTATTTGAATTTGTTCAGATTTTGGACTCTCATACACTCAGGGGTTAGCTATAGCCACTGCTTTACAAGGGACTTCAGTTAAGGATGTTTTATTTCAACAAACTTATCATGGCCTAGGGAAAAGGAGGACAGAAGGGCCCCCTTGAAATTGCTTTGGATGTAGTCAAAAAGGGCACCAGGGCAGACTATCTTAAAAAGGAAAGTTTGATGAGCTGTGCCTCCCACGGCTGGCCCCCAGAGCTGGTTGGTGGAAAATGGCCAAAGCCAACATACCCTGAGAGACCAAAGATCCTGTATGGATGGTTCAATAGCCTTTAATAGAAGAGAGGATTCAGAAATTCTCCTGTTTTCGTGGTTAAAAAAGAAATCGAGAGAATGGAGGTTAATACAGGACGAGAAAAGTTTATGAGACATAGCCTTGTGGCGCTACATAGTTTAATAGAAATAGGTTAATAATTAAGAGAGAGCTAGCCAATAAGAAGCCGGAGCCATTGGTCAGTTTATAATTAATATTAGCCTCTGTGTGTTTATTTGGGACTAAAAAGCTGTGGGACCAGGTGGGACAGAAACTCTGTCTTCAAAAGGTAGCTAAGACCTGGGTCCTCAATGCTGAATGTGGCAGAGGGGCTTTGGGGCTTTCTCTTCATGCGTTTTACAAAAGCCTTTCTTCCATGCACTCATTTAATACATCCAGTTCAGTTGAGGAAATTCTGCCTTTGGCCCCTTGGTAAACTTTACAAGCAAAATGGGTGTAGGACCCAGTGCCAAGCACTGGGGTCAGTATGACTGCAGCACACAAACTCACCCACACAAAATCATCTTGTGGTATAATGATTTATGATTAGTAAGTACTTTGGTCTTTGTCCCTATTTCCTGGTGTACAATTGCTAAAGTCATAATGGAGTCATGCCTTAGTGTCTACAGGGCTCAGCTCTAGGCCATCTCCTCATACACAATGTCCAAGTGTTGGCTGGGAGGTTTGAATAGGTCCACCGACTCTTAATCAACTCTCTTGAGTCTATATAACCTCTGTCTCTGCCTCCCTCCCTCCTCCCTCTCTCTTCTGAGACAGGGTTTCTCTGTGTAACCCTGGATGTCCTGGAACTCTATCTCCACCTGCCTCTGCCTCCTGAGCGCTGAGATTAAAGGTGTGAGCCACCACCATCGGGCTCATATACTTTCACAGACAATATAAATGCTATCCCTGTAAACACCTGCTGTACTGTATTGTTGGAGATGATAGAATAAAGTCTGTACATGTTTAATACAAATTCAGCTTTTAAAATGATTTTTGTTTTATGGTGGTGGCACATGCCTTTAATTCCAGCACTTGAGAGGCAGAGGCAGGTGGATCCCTGTTAGTTCCAAGCCAGCCTCGTCTACAGAGTGAGTTCTAGGACAACACCAAGAAACCCTGTGTTTAAAAAAAAAAAAAAAAAAAAAAAAGGAAGAAAATATATACATTGATGTATGGCCCCTGGAGAAAATATATACATTGATGTATGGCCCCTGGAGAAAATATATACATTGATGTATGGCCCCTGGAGAAAATATATACATTGATGTATGGCCCCTGGAGATAAAGCCAGTTAAATTGTAGCTGGGCATAGTCACTCACATCTGTTTATGCTACAGCACTTTGGAAGCCAAGACAGGAAGATTGCTGCTCAAGCTGGAGCTACAGTCCTTTGCCACAAGACTCAGCTACAAAGGTTATTTCAAAGTTACTTTACTTGCATGGGATATAGCTCAGCCGTAGCACTTGTCTATCATGTACAAGACCCTGAGGTCAATCCTCTCAGCAAGCAAAACTAACTAACTAAATAAAGTTACTTTCTTTGTAAGGTTGGACCTGGCAGCTAGAACAATAGAAAAGTATCTGATTAAGTAACACTGGTTAGCTTTAGGTAGGCTATTTTGTGAAAGGATTAGGGCAGAGAGAACTCTGTTATCTTGCCAACTGAAAGTGGCCTGTTTGGGAATTTGGCGGTGTCTCTCTGGGTCTGTAAGGTGAGGCAAACAGCTTGGCTTCAAGTTGGACAGGGACAGTGGCCTCAACAATTCTATGTTGACATCTAGCCTGGTCTGCTGGGCCCAGTGCAGGGCTGAACTCCAGTAGTGCCCTGTTATTTTTGCATACCTGCTCTGACAATGACATCTTGACATTCTCAGGCAGATGGGTGGAACTAGAAAACCATCCTGAGTGAGGTAACCCAGACACGGACAAACACACTATGTACTCATTCATAAGTGGACATTAGACATAGAGCAAAGAAAACCAGCCTACAGTCCACAACCCCAGAGAAGAGCCTGGAAACCAGGAGGACCCTAAGAAACACACACATGCTTCTTTTGTTAGAAGCACACCTAAGACTTCTGTGTCCCACCACACGGACATCTGGAAACACCTCCTTGTTGGGACATCTGCTTTGCCTTGAACCTTTAAAGGAAAAATTAACCTAAAAGCATCTATGATAGCTGCTCAGTTATTTTTCTGTTCTTTTCTGGATTCTTGACTTTCTTAATCTGCCATTAGACATTTTTTTTCAAGAGAGGTGGGGAGTCCGGGGGTGGGGTGGGGGGGTGGGGTGTGGTGTGGTGACATACTCCTGTTATCTCAGCACCTTGGATATAGAGGCAGGAGGATGAGTTCAAGGTCATACAGGAATGAGTGCAAGGACATCCTGAGCTATATTAGATCGGGTCTTTTTTTTTTTTTTTTTTTTTTTTTTTGGTTTTTCGAGACAGGGTTTTTCTGTATTGTTTTGGAAGCTGTCCTGGAACTTGATCTGTAGACCAAGCTGGCCTCAACTCTCAGAGATTGGCCTGCCTCTGCCTCCCAAGTGCTGGGATTAAAGGTGTATGCCTCCAGCGCCCAGCCTAAATTCTGTCTTAAAAAAAGAAAAGAAAGCTGGACAGTGGTGGCACTCACTTTTAATCCCTGCACTCAGAAGGTACAGGCAGGTGCATCTCTGTGAGTTTGAGGCCAGCCTGGTCTACAAAGCAAGTTCAGGGCAGCCAGGGATGTTACACAGAGAAATGCTGTCTTGAAAAAACATACAAAAGAAAGAAAGAGAGGGGGAGAAGGAGGGAGGGAGGGAGGAAGGGAGAGAAGGAAGGAAGGAAGGAAGGAAGGAAGGAAGGAAGGAAAAGAAAACAGAGATGGGGGCTGGAGAGACGGCTCAGTGGTTAAGAGCACTGGCTGCTCTTCCAGAGCATCCAAGGTCTATCCTCAGCAACCACAAGGCGGCTCACAGCTGTCTGTGACTCTAGTCCCAGAGGATCTGTCATCTCTCCTGGCCTCAGACATACATCTAGGCAGAACATCCATAGCTACACAATATATGTGCTTCCTGTGTTGGTCTGGGATGCCAGCTAGGTTCAGTTGACCCTGTTGCCTTGGTCTCTGGAGTAACTATAACTGTACAGGTCTACAGGTGTGTCACTGCCAGGCGGTGTGGGCTCCCGAGGACAGGACATAGCTGAATCTGGGCTTTTACTCCCAGTCAATTAACAGAGTGTTTCAACCATGACATTAAATAGACTTTATTTTGTGAGGCTAGAGACTGCTCTGTCTTACACGTGCCAGGCAGGACTTTTTTGTTTTGTTTGAGATAGGGTTTCTCTGTGTCACCTTGGCTGTCCTGGAACTTGTTATGCAGACCAGGCTGGCCTCCAACTCACAGAGATCCACCTGCCTCTGCCTTCTGAACGCTGCGATTCAAGATGTGTGCCACCATCACCCAGCTTCCCTGTTTTTAAAACAAGTCTCATGTAGCCTAGGTTGGTCTCAAACTCTATACAGATGAAATACTTGATTTTCTTACCTTTGCCTACCACACACCAGGATGAAGACCTGCGTCACTGTGCTTATTTATGCAGTGTTGGGATGGAACCCAGGGACTCTTATTGACTAAATAACCTCAGCCCCCTATGTTTTCACACTGAGCTAAACTCAGGCTATATTGACTTGCATATCTTGCATATGTACGTATGTATGTATGCATGCATATTTTTTTTTCTGAGACTCTGTATAACCCTGGCTGTCCTGGAACACATTCTGGAGACCAGGCTGGCCTCAAACTCAGAGATCCCCCTGCCTCTGCCTCCCCAGAGTTGGGATTAAAGGCGTGTGCCACCACATCTGGCTAGACATTTTCTTACATTACTGAAATTTCCTTCTGTCTCTCAGAGGAGCCTGGGCTGATTCCGGTACAGCTGCGGTACCATCTAGACACCCCAGGGCTGTAGCGGCAGATGAGGCCTTGCCTTCCTACACTGGGATGTGCACGGGTGCTTTCCCTGGGAATGTCACTCACATTATCTGGAGCCTCAACATCCCCTACCCTGGCAGAGCTCTGGAAACTCCATTTTGTTAGAATTCTTTTCTTTTTTCCTCTTTCTCCCCTTAACTCTTCCTTCTCCCCCTCTCTTTATCCCTTTCACTGCTTTTTTGAGATACGAACTCAAGTTATGTATGCCGGGCTGACCTTAAAAATTATTTTTTTTGGGGGGGGGAGGTGTTGTTGAGACAGGGTCCCATGTGTAGTCCTGGCTGTTTGGAACTTTACATATGGTATTGGGATAGAGCCTTGGGCACGCCAGACAATCAGTCCACCACCCAGGTATCCCCCATCCCAGGGCCTCATTTTCTGGACATGTGGGATACGTAGGGTGCTTTTCTGCACAGTTCCTCTTTTATTTAGACTCTGCCTCGACTGCCATCCTTCCTTAACTTCTCCTCAGCACTGTACTGCCTGCTCGAGATTGTTCCTTGCAGCCCAGAAGAGGCCTCTATTCAGATGACAGGATGACCTGGCTTCTGTCCCTCTGCTCCAGGGGTGGTGGGCAGAGATGCCTGTCCTCCTATCTGCAAATAGCTGCTTTGTATCTTTGTCCAGTTAGCCAGTTAGTTATGTATGGGGAACCCTAGAGTCTAGTCCTTATCACCACAGCTTGCAGAAGCAGAAGTGTGCGCCAGGCATTCTATGGCCCTAGAATAAACACCATTAAAAAGCAACCTGATTTGATGTATTTGCTTTGTTTTAGGAGTGACTTCAATATGTTGCTTTTCTGAGTGGCAATCGTCACTTCCTCATAACTATTTCAAAAGACCCAACAGATCTGTGAGGCACTTTGTCTCAAAACTGTGGCGGGTCCTCTGCCCCGTAGGGACCTCACTCAGCACAGGCAGCAAACAGGTTCATCCACAGCAGGACCTGCACAGGGTTGCTTGTTTCTTTCCTTCTAAGGCATTTTTTCCTTTTAAAACATAGCTATTTTTATTTTATGTGTGTGAGGTTGTGTTGGAACCCCAGGAACTGGAACTGTGAGCAGCTGTGTGTGTGTGGCGTGAACTCGGGTTTCCCCGGAGAGGTGCTAACACGGTGCAGTGGGGCGGTGTGCAGGCATCTCAGAGCAGTGTTGCCAGCAGCAGGCTCTCACTCAGCGACAGGGACCAGGCCAGGGGCAGAAATGCTGAGAAACAGAGAGGAGCCTTGACCTCATGAGTGAGGACGACAGCCTTGGTTGTGGCCTGAGGCTGCTGTGACCCACAGTGGGTCAGGGGAACGTGACCAGGTCCACGCGGGGCTCTGTTTGCTTTCCTCTGGTGAGTAAGTTCCCGGAGCACAGCTGGCAGAGCCCTGACAGACTTGCTTCTCCCGCCCAGAGTTGTTGTTCCCAGACTTTTTGGTCTGTGTATCTCACCTTGGCTACCAGGAGCCTATGTCCACCTTCCAGCCCAGGGTTACTCAGAGCTTAGGGGAATTCTGTGTCAGCTTTCTGGTGTGGGGAGCAGATGGGAGGGAGAGGAACACGGTGTTCTGGATCAGTTCACAGGAGGCACAAACTGTTCTCGGAGGCTGCCCATCCCGAGTGAGATTTTCACTTGAGTTTTCTTATCACAAACACACATCACAATCAGCTCATCACCATCTCCCACAAGGACATCTCGACTGCTCTTCTGAGCTCACTCACCCTGCGTTTCACAAGAGACACAAAGCACCTGTAGGAGCCAGACAGTGGGCAGCTCTGGTGTCAGGGATACAGGCTGTCAATATTAAGAATCATGAGAGGTCAGGTTGGGGCTAAGACGGTCAGATCAGAAAAAGAAAAGTGTGGAGTCACTCACCACAAACCCACGTCACCGTCCTGACGCTAAGCTGCTTACCTCGTAGGGTTAGAGGGCTGCTTCCCAACACAGGCCTTTTGTTTCCTTCCTTCTTCCTGCCCCTGCTTTGTGTCTCTCCTTTCCTCTCCTGACTTCCCCTTCCCGTCTGCTCCTCCTCCTCTTCCTTTAAAAAAGCTTATTTTCCATGTGTGAGCATTTTACCCACCTGTATGATATATGCACTGTGGTGATATTTTGTTTGTTATTTAATAAAGCTCGCCTGAAGATCAGAGTTGTGGAGCTAGCCACTCGTTAGCCATAGAGGCCAAGCAATGGTGGTACATGCCTTTAATCCTAGCACCACAGGCTGAGGCAGGAGGATCTCTGTGAGTTCAAGGCCACTTTGGGCTACACGAGATTGATCCAGTCTAAAAGAGAAACAGATCCAGGCATATGCCTCCCAAGTGCTGGGATTAAAGGTGTAAGCCACCACTGCCTGGCCTCTATGGCTAGCTAAGTGGTGGCTTAGCTCCATACTCTGGTCTTCAGGCAACCTTTATTTGTTAGATGACAAAAAAATATCACCACAATGTACTATGTGCATGCTTGGTGCCCATGGAGGTCTGAGGGTGTCAGAGCGTTGGATTTACTGGCACTGGCGTTGTGGGTGGTTGTGAGCCATCACTGGGTACTGGGATTGAACCCAGGTCCTCTGCAAAAGCAGTAAGTACCCACAACCACAGGTCTACCTTTCCAGTGCTCCCTGAGCTTGGCTTTTCAAAATAGGGTCTCATGTTGGCCTCAAACTTCTGATTTCCTAAAGAGTACACCACTACTGTCCAGCCAGATTTATCTTCATGATGTACTAGTGCTTTGCTGAAATGTGCGTCTGTGCACAACATGTTTGAGCAGAGCCTTCAAAGGGAAGAAGTCACAGAGGCCGGGAGCCATGTGGATACTGGGAATTAAACACAGGTCTGATGGGGAATGTACTGTGTATGTTTATCTTATTAATTGTTAAATAAAATACTGTTTGGCCAATGAGATAGCAAGTTAGATGGGACTAGGAGACAAAGAGGATTTTGGGAAATGTAGTAGAGAAGTTGTGATCCAGGCAGGAAGTGACATAGCAAGGAGACTCATATTTAAGTGAAGGAGAAACAGGAAGGGTCCCTTTTCTCCTGCTCCTCCCCCAGCACAACGCGATCCACCAGCAAGGAGGGACGCCAATAAGGTGTCTGATAAGTCTTATAAAATATATAGATTTATGATCATTAAGACTGAGCTAACAGATGAGGAATCCTAGTCATTGGCCAAGCAGCTTTGAACAAGTTTCTGTGTATTCATTTGGGCCTACCTCGGGCGGGCGGCTGGTGTAAAGCTCACATGTGGCGGTGGGGCTGGGCAGCTTATGGCGGAAAGATTTATCATAACACAGGTCCTCTAGAAGAGAAGAAGCCAGTGCTCTTATTTATTTATTTATTATTAGTTTTTCAAGACAGGGTTTCTCAGGGTCTCTGGCTGTCCTAGAACTCACTCTGTAAACCAGGCTGATGCTCAAACTCAGAGATCCACTTGCCTCTGCCTCCCAAAGTGTTGGGATCAAAGGCATGTGCCACTATGCCTGGCCACAGCTAGTACTCTTAACTGCTGAGCCATCTCTCCAGTCCACCAGGCCAGTTTCAATTGGCTTTGAGAGTGAAGCTGCTGTTGGAGCCTACAAGGCTGTCCAGTGATTGGATGGAGGGCACCCTGGCTTCAGGAGTGCGCTGCTTCCCCCCAAACACCTGGGATCAACCTATACATTGTTTTGATTCATTAAGCCCTAATGTTCAAAAGTGAGCATTTTAAATTAATTTTTAAAGTTTTTTTTTTAAGATCTATTTTCTTTCATGTGTGTGGGTGTTTTTCCTGCATGTATGTGCACTGCATGTGTGCTTGGTCAGAAGAGGATGTTGGATACCCTGGAACTGGTGTGAGCTGGTTGTGAGCAGTCCTGTGAGTGTTGGGAATCAAACCCAGATCCTTGGCAAGAGCAACAACTGTTCTTATATACTAAGCCATCTCTCCAGCCACTCCCCTTTTGTTTTGTGTGTGTTTTGTGTCTCAGCAAGTGTATGAAGGTTAGAGTCAATTTGTGGTAGTTCTTTTCTTACCATGTCCCAGGGATCAGATTATAGCTGTCAGGTTTGGCAGCAAGCTCCTCTATCCACTAAGACATCTTGTCAACCCCTTATACTATTTTATTTAGTTATTTCGTTAGGATTTTGGTTTTTTTTTTTGTTCTCTCTCTCTCTCTCTCTCTCTCTCTCTCTCTCTCTCTCTCTCTCTCTCTATTTTTGAGACAGGGTTTCTCTGTGGAGCCCTGGCTGTCCTACTTACTCTGCAGACCAGAGAGATCCACCTGCCTCTGCCATTCTGTTTCTGGTAGACTGGCTTGCCAATATCCTCAAGACCCACCATGACAGGTACATGTTGCTGCACTTGGCTTATGTGGGTGCCGGGATCTGAACTCAGGCCCTCATGCTCCAGTTGCAAGCACTTTTCTCCCACAAAGGTCCCAGAAAGAACTGTTTTACAACTGGCACACAACATTAATCCCAGCACTCCAGAGGCAGGTGGATCTCTGAGTTCCAGGTCAGCACAGTCTACAGAGTGAGTTCCAGGATGTCCAGGGCTACACAGAGAAGACAAACAAACAAAAGAACTGTTTTGTTTGTGTTCTCAAAGTGACATTTTAAAGAAAAAAATGTCTAGTTTCTCTAGAAACAAGCTTATTGGATCCACAGAGCCAGGGAGGAGCCACTGTGGGTGTGTCCAGGCCTAACCCAGTGCCCTCTTCCTGCCTGCTCACCTCCCCCACTCTCCTTTCCAGAGGGAGACACTCAGGCCTGGAGTACTCTCCTGGTGAGGCCTGAGGCAGAGGAGGGGTGGCTATTCAAGCAGAGTCTGGGACAGGACGACTCCACAATCAGGCCATCAGACAAGGGGCAGTTGTTTAGTTCTTTTTCTTTTTCCTCCTGGATCTCCAGATAAGAGAAGCCTGGTAATAGTGTGGTCTCTGTCACTGTTAGGATCCGCACAGAAGCTGTGTTATGTAAGTAGGATTTAGAACAAACAACACAAACAGCAAACTTTTTTGTTTGTTTGTTTTTGGACTGGGCTCAGGTAATGTAGCCCAGGCTAGTTTTGAATTCACTGTGTAGCCTAGGCTGGCCTTGAATTCGTGATTATCTTCTTCCCTTGGCCTACCAAGGGTTAGGATCATAGGCTTTGTTCCATGAACATGAGCTCAAAAAGATTCACAGCCTTTTAAAGGAAAAAAACAAAACCAAAAAAAACAAACAAAAAACACAACTTAGCCATTATGCCTTAGCCTTTGGCTTGATGAGAGCAGAAGAAACTGTAAGAGCCCTGACTGGGGAATACTGACTGGGGAGGGTCTGGGCTAGTCCCAACTAGTAGCTACATTCCTCAGGAGCTTCCACACCCCTGACCCTTTGACCTATGGGCAACTGTAGTCCTCCTGCTAACCCTGCCCTTTCTGCCTAGTTCTGGTTGGGTCTGTGCTTTCTGGAGCTTGGGAGAGCTGAGCACAGGACAGAGGCACCGGGCAGCATTTGGCCTCAGTTTCCTCTTGAGAATGGGATCCTGGTACCTGCACACCTTGCACACCTCACACCTAGAACTTGCCTGGTACTGAGGGTCAGGCCTCTCCTGTGTGAAACCCCTCAATCCCTGGTCTCTGCAGGCACAGACCTTCCCTGCCCATGGCCTCCCAGCTTCTATCCTTTCTAGAGCACTGTCTCCCCTCCCCAATTGTCCTCTGTGAAAAGGTCACAAATCCACATTAAACCCAACCATGAAATGTCTACAGCTTCAGCGCTGCAGATTAATGCTGGGTGTGGTGGCACACACCTTTAATCTCAACACTCTGGAGGCAGAGGCAGGCCGATTTTAGTACAGTCAAGGCCAGCCTGGTCTACAAAGTGCACGGTTCTGGGCCAGTCAAGTGTTATGAAGTCACACCTTTTCTTAAAAGCAGGCAAGCAAACAAAAAACAGAAAACAGCAGCAAACTGGAAAACAACAAAACGAGTGATTGCAGATTAAGGCGCCCGAGGCAGGAGGATCAGATGTTCAAAGTCATTTTTAAGCTACATAGTGTTTGAAGCAATTCTGAACTAAAGGAAACAAACCAAAACCCCACCCACCACCCCCAAAATGTAAATTAAACAAAAAACTAAGTATCACTTTTCATTTGTCAGACTGGGAGAAAGACTTGGGACAAAGTCCAGGGCGCAGGAGTAGAGAGAGAAGGTGCCTTCCACCCTGCAGGCAGCTGCAGGCACAGGGCCAGGTTTTTTTAGAACAATTTGGTAACACTTCTAACTACCCACACCTTTGACCCAGCTATTTCCCTTGTAGATAATTGTCCAACCCCAGGCTCCGCGGCTCCCACAGGCACAGGGACAGGGACAAGAACATCATACAGGGCAGCACCACACCCAGCGTGGAAGGGGACACCCGTGAGACCTGGAGAAAAAATGGGCTTCACAGTGCTATGGACCACCTGAAAGACCTGCTGGCCCCATGTGCTGTGAAAACATCTTCAGACACAATAAAAAAGCAAGCTGCCTGGGGCTACAGGCTGTTGGAAGGAAAAGGGCAAATGTGTGTGTGTTTAAAGACAGTGCACCTGGCCCTGGCAGCTGGGTAGGTGGAAGGGGACTGGGCAGTGGGCGGACTGGAGTCAGGCAGGGGAGACTGGTGTTTCAGCTGAGGCTTGTACAGGCTGTTTGTCAACTTGGGGAGGTAGAAGGCATAACTCCCTTTCCTCCAGGGAGGCAGGAGTCCTTTGATATGTCTGGCCACTTGCATACCTGGGTCAGATGCCAGGGCCAGGAAGGCTTGGGGCTGTCCTAATTCCCGGGAAAGAAGGTGGACAGCCTCAGGACTGAGCTTTGGAAACAGGATCAGGGAGGTCTTCCGAAGCCCCTGGCCAGGCTGGGACCTGTGATTTTTAGAGGTGTCTGGCCAGGTGAATGGTGGATAGCTGTTTGAAGATTACTGGCCTTTGTTGGGATGCATGGGGAACCCTTCCAGTTTGATCTTTATGATTATTTTGGGTGCTGAGGATAACCCAGGGCCTTGGAAATACCAGGCAAGTCTCTGCCAATGAGCTAGTCTCTGAGAGAGTGCCTCATAGAGCTGCCTGGGCTGCAGGAGAATGCCCCACCTCAGAGCAAGTTCTGTTCTGGCTCTTCTCGTGTTAGTGTCTCCTACCCCCAGAGTGTGTGTGTCTCTCTCTCTGTGTGTGTGTGTGTGTGTGTGTATGTGCACCTAGAGCCTTGCACGTGGGAGGAAAGCCTCTGTCACTGAGTTCTGCCCCAGCCTTGCCTCATATGTCTTAATGTGTGGAAGGCTGCAGCAGGCTTCCATTTCATTGCAGTGGAACTTGAAAATCCACTTGTCTGGCTTCAAGAGAAAGTCTGTCCATATTTCAGTTAGGATTACACGAAGAAAGGTTTCTTCACTCTGGGGAAAACCGCTGCCCTGATTGTATTTAATACTGCCATCTAGGGAGTACATGTATTTTTAAAGCCTTACTTTTTGTTTTCTTTCTCCTTCCCCGAACAGGGTCTTGCTATGTACTCAGTCTGTCACAAAACCCTTTATTCTCCTGCTCCAGACTCCAGGGTGCTGGAGTTACAGGTGCACACACTCTGAGGGGCAAGCCTGTGTTGGTGAGGGGTGTGGTGGGGATGAGCTGAGAACTTCCTGGGCTCTGCCATTGAGCCTTGGCCTAACCCCAACCTTTGCGGTGTCCGTATCAGTCATCTTACTTCCTGAAATTCTTTCTATCCCTTTCCCCACCACGCTGCAGCCCTCCACCAATCCTTTTACCCTGAACACTGCTGGCTGCTTAGTTTTAGGAGTCCAGCATCCAACACAAAGCTTCAGGTGTCCCCACCCTTAGGGACATTCCTGAAGAGATAGAAGGGACTCAAGATAAATAAGAGAAAGAGAACAAGGCCCGGGGCATGAAGGTGAAAGCTGGGTACAGGTTGACCTACTGGATCAGCCCGGGGAGAGTTTTGCTGAGGGGAGGAGGCAGGTGCTAGGGAGATGGGGTGGGAGAGAGGGATGCCCTTATGTATGTGGGGGGTTACTGGAGTGGAAATGCCTACTTGTGTTTGTAGGTGGGTGCTGGGCTCCTGGGCTGCGCAGTAACACAGGGAGCAGAAGGGACCCGGGCATTGGGCCAGCACGGCTCAGAGAGACTTGAGGCTTGTGTAAGAATGAAGATGAGAGGAAGCCTGGCTTGGCTTGCAGGAGAGTAGGTGTGTGTGTGTGTGTGTGTGTGTGAGAGAGAGAGAGAGAGAGAGAGAGAGAGAGAGAGAGAGAGAGAGAGAGAGAGAGAGAGAGAGAGAGAGAGAGGTTAGAGTGTGTGGTAGGGATGCTATCTCAGGTGTTCAGTGTGTGATGATCTAGACCCCAGGAATCTGTCCAGGGCTGGTTGTGGGGCTGAGACCTTGCCCTCATCCTGGCAGGGCCTGGACAGGAAACCAATGAAGCTAGTGAGGACTGAAGGGGCTGGTGTGGGCAGTGCTGGTTCCCACCTCAAAATCCAGAGGTGTGAGACAAGCAATCCCATCCTCCAGACAGGGTGCCAGCATGGAACCCACGGTGCTAGCATGGAGTCCAAGTTGCCAGCATGGATCCCAGGGAGCTCATGCTTCTCCTACCTCAACCTCCTGAATGCTGGGATTAAAGACACTGCGGGGCCCCAGCACTTCAGTGGTTTTTCTGTCATGATGTGCAGACACTATTACATGTTGGGCCCTTCCATGCTGTTTCATCAGCAGTGTTAACTGTCCGGATCCATTTAATGGTCAGGTTACTGTTCACAAGGCACTGAAAGTGCAAAATACTGAAACAACCCAGAGGAAATTCCACCTTTTTTTCTTGGAGCAAGACTTGCAGGCTGCCTGGCTATCCTACCCACTAACATGGTGAGATCAGCCACATCTTCAACAGAGACCTCATCCCCCAAGGTACCACTGTGTCCACCAATAAGGTCCTCAAGCCATTACAGTATTATACAAAGTGACAAATCTCATCCAAGCCCTCAAGATGCCAGGCCTACACCAGGAACTAAGGGGGTGACTAACCCACTTTACTGCACTGACAATGCCCATGGTTTCCTCTCGGCAAAATCCTCGGCAGGGTGAACCATAAACCCAGAGATCTTTGCTGGAATGTAGTTTTGTTTTGTTTTGTTTTGTTTTTAAACTTTACTTTTATTACAAAAGGGCACTAGGAGCTGTCAGTCACATCCCACAACACTCAGCCTTTGGGGAGGTGGCCTGGGTCCTAGGGATGTGTCCCTATGTGGACAGAAATGACCAGGAGGAGGGGGTGGGCTTTGTGACTCCTCCTCCCCAGCCAACCCGAGAAGAGAGGGCTCCAAGGACCCAAACGGGCCAACCATAGGTAGTCCTCCTACTTGTCCTGCAAGTTGATGCAAGGTTGTTCTCTGGCCAGTGTGTGCCACTGTGGGGACTCACGCTCTGTGTGGCAGGGTGTGGCAACACTAGTCCCCGAGGCTCTTCTGACATGGTGCTGCATTGGATCTGGGCTGGGAAGCCCTCCGATCCCCTGACACCTTCACCGGGACCCTGTGAGGTGCAGCTCCAAGTAGGTGCCACCGTCACACTCCAGCAGGCCACACTCCAGTTGTGACTGTTTGGATACCAAGTACTATTTCCGCTGTCACTTCAGCTGCATGTGGCCGCCAGCTAACACTCTCGTTCTGACCCAGGCCCAGCTTTCCTTAGCACTTGCTATTGGACATGCCTCTGGGTTCTGTGACTTTCTGCCTGGCAGAGGTTCCGGCACCTACTGTTCAAGAGTCAAGAGTGGTTTTCTCAGGGTCAGCTGTTCTGAAAGGCCTGTGTTTCCCGGTGGAGCATTGTGGAATGGAAAGTCTGTATGTAAGGATTCAGACATCACCCTGGCCTACTCCTGATACCTGGCAGAATGCACTCAGGCAGCACCCTGGTCAGCCCAGGGTTCCATGGCTGCTACATCACTACATAGTCTGCACTGGGCGTTGGTGGTGCACGCCTTTAATCCCAGCACTCGGGAGGCAAAGGCAGGCAGATCTCTGTGAGTTCGAGGCCAGCCTGGTCTCCAGAGCAAGTGCTAGGATAGGCTCCAAAGATACAGAGAGAAACCCTGTCTTGAAAAAACAAACAAAGCAAAAAAAAAAAAAAAAAGAAAAGAAAAACTCCACCCACTTCTGCTCTCTTTCCCGCTCTTCCCCTCCACGCAGACATTGGCAGCTCACAGTGGGTTGCCCTGAAATTAATACATCTGCTTAAAAAATACTTTTATTTCTTTCCATACATTTTACATATATTAAAAAAAAAGATGTATACATGCTGTGTATGGTGTGGCCACTTGTGTGATTCGGAATGCCTGAGTACTTTATGTGGGTCTTACTAAGTGCATAAGGTTTAAAATCTATAAGATACCTTACAACACACAGGCAGGCGCCATCTTGACTAAGGACAACCATGTGACCTCTCCTCAGCCCCCCCCAACCGTCCCCCCATCACACCCACATGGTTCCTCCCTTCGATGGCCTGGCCACCTAGCAGAGGGGGCAGTTTAGCCAGCTTCTGCCGACAAACTCTGCTGCCAGTCAGTCATAATTCATTTACTTGCTTGCCTTTTATTTCTTCTTTCACTGGCTCTGTTGTGCATGGCTTGTTTGCATAATGGTGTGCCTTCCCAGGGCCTGGCAGGGCCCACATTTCATACAGAAACCCTAGCTACTCCATGTGCAACAGATCTGCTTACTCCACCTATAACAAATCTGCTGCTCACTGGCGGCTTTAAGTCTACTATCTTTTTAAATGTCCTGTCTGTTTTGCTACAACATGCAAATCAGAGATTACCCTCCGGTTCTCCTTACTTTTACCCAGTCCTGTTTAATATATCTGCCCATCTCTATACATGTGATTTAAATTTAGCTTTATATATGTGAATGTAAGCTAACTCTGTGTATGCAACTTAAATCCAACTGTGCTAAGTCTCAAATATTTCTAAATTGGTATGTAGACTTTTTTTTTGTTTGTTTGTTTGTTTTTTTGTTTTTCGAGACAGGGTTTCTCTGTGTAGCTTCGGAGCCTATCCTGGCACTTGCTCTGTAGACCAGGCTGGCCTCGAACTCACAGAGATCCGCCTGCTTCTGCCTCCTGAGTGCTGGGATTAAAGGCGTGCGCCACCAACGCCCGGCTATTGTCAGTTTTTAAGGTTAAGCTTCTATTACAAAAGGGGATTTTTCTTCTTTGTCCTTCACAGGCATAAATCTAACCTACTAAGTTAAAACCAGTTATAGTCAGGATGGAGGGATCTGAGTAAAACATCCCTCCACAGCATCTCAGCTTGGATTCAGTTCTCCAGACAAATCCTACCCTAATGTCATTGTAGCCATACAAATCTGTAGCCATACAAATTAATTACTTAAGGGATAAAGCCTTACCTAGCCACCTATGTGCTTAAGGCAAGTAACTAAGACAAATTTTGTCTGCTGAGATATACTAAATAGACAGCCAGCCCTCAAATGCTCAGAGATCTAGAGAATATGGCATTTAAAATGTTTTATTAAAAAAAGCTCTTCCTGCTGGGCGTTGGTGACGGTGACGCACGTCTTTAATCCCAGCACTCCTCCCAGCACTCTGGAGGCAGAGGCAGGTAGATCTCTGTGAGTTCGAGGCCAGCCTGGTCTACAGAGTGAGTGCCAGGTTAGGCTCTGAAGCTACACAGAGAAACCCTGTCTCAAAAAAAAAAAGCTCTTCCTTACAGTAAGACAGGCCAGCTGCTGGCATCACCCCATTTCCTCCAAAAGACTGGTGGACACTGAAGAAACTCTACCCATAAAAGTGGTAATGTTAGCCACTGAGCAAACCTGCCTTTTACCTCAGTGCTGCAAAGGACTCTTTGGACTGTGAACAGGAGGACACTAGAATTGACTTTCTCCACATTGCTCAGGTAGGGAAGTCTTCCTAAAGCTCCTAATCCACAGGACCTTGTGGGGCCTTGCAGGCCCCATGCTAACTAACAGCAGAAGGCAGGTGTCCTTAAAACCTCTGCCCTCAACAACCGTGGAGGACTCTGGGGCTGGCTGTCCATGAGGCCAACTAACAAGTCTCTCTCATTCTCTAATCATTAATTCAGGTAAAATTTTATCCTTTTCAAGAACTCTGATGCAGTTTGACAGCTGGTAGGTTTCAATATAACTTCTTACCATTCCTTTGTGTAAAAAGGTGTCTTAAGGTATGAAGTTTAAATGAGAAAATAAATGCTTAAGATGTAAGGATCTAAAAATGTTTTAAGATATAACAAAGCAACTTAAGGAGTACAAATACAAGTTATCAGATTTCTTTCTCTCTCATTATGCTACTGTTCATAGTCTTGACAAAGTTTTAATAAGCTACTAATCCAACCAAACTATATCACTGTACGATCATCACTACAAGCTCAAAATTAAGGTGCTTTTCATTGTGCTGAGATATCTGTAGTTTCCCAGATGGAAGGAAGAGTGTTAACGCTTTCAACGAAAATAATTTCTGATATGAGTATGCTGCCATTCATACAAGGCAAATCTCAGTACAGAGCATAAACAACAAAAATGCTATTGTGTTTAAAATTTTCTTTTCACAAAGAATTCTCATAAGTTCTAGGGAGTGGAACTGGACCCCCCAAACAGATCAGATTCACTCCAGATAAATATCATTCACCCTTTCCCTCACCCGGGGACCCCTGGGAACCCTCCCCCTCATCTTATGATCTTCCCCTCAATTACCAGGACCTAAGAAAATTTATGTCCTGAACTTAACTTTGTCCTTTGCTCTGCCAACATCTTGCCAGGTCTAAGAGGCGCCAGAGAGTTCCATACAGCCTGGACAGCAGTTGCAGCAACCACCTACCCCAGAGCGTGGCAGCACCCCAACCTTCTCAGGTCCCCCAAAGACGGTCAATGCCCCCAGGTCAGCAGGAGTAGTCTTGAGAACTCGTGTCCTTATCCCCTAACCTGTCACACCTAACTCCCCACCTTTTTAGCAATAAAGGTGGGAACCTAAGGATTCAGGCATTGTGCTGGCCCGCCCCTGTGACCTGGCAGAATCCACTCAGGCAGTGCCCTGGTCAGCCCAGGCTTCCATGGTTGCTACATCACTGCGTAATCTGCACACAGGTGCAAAGGACCCTTTAAAAGAAAAACTCCACCCATTTCTGTTCTCTTTCCCACTGTCCCCTGAGGTGTAGACAGGACTTCTCTTCACCCCTCTCTCTGCCTCTCTTTACCTCATTTCTCTTTTCTCTCCCCGACCCTTCCTTTCTAGTAAAAGTTCACTTAAGCTCTGTCTGCCTGGCATGTTTGCCCCTTACCCACCATGGAATCTGCCCCTGGGCCCCCCTACCCCCTGCCCCCCCCATACTTTATTGTAACACTGTGAGTATGATGGGGAAAGCTTGCCTGTCAGTGCTGGCAGTCGGTCTACTCTCTACTCTGGTCACTCTGTCCTGCCCTAACTAGGATCAGCTGGCTGTCCTGTCCAAGGTCAGGACTACAGGGGTCACACCCTCCCCGCCCCTCCCCTCCTCTCCTCCAGGGTTTTTCTCTGAGTTCATCTCCCATCACCTTTCCTCACCTCACCACCGGCACACAACGGGCTTCTCAGGTCCCTCCTCGCCCTGAACTGTGGCCTCCTGATTGCTGCTTCCTGAATTGTCCATCCAACTCTCTGCAGAAGCCACTCAGGAGGGGGACTAAACTGATGGCCCTCATTCCACTGAGACTACTCTTCAAACCATCAGTGATCTACTCAGGGGGTGTGGGCATAGCTGCATATGTTTATAATCCTAGCACCTAGGGGCAGAGGCAGATAGACTGGGGCAAGTTCCAGGCTAACTGGGGCTATATAGCAAGACCATGGCTCTAAAAAGGGAAAAAAATCAAATAAAAACAAAACAACGGTCACTTCTCTGTCTGATCCTTGATGCATCTGTGGGGCTGACCACTTCCCCACTCATTAAAGCAACCAGGGTGTGGTTCCTGTAATCCCAGCACTTGGGAGGCAGAATAATGTCACTGCAAATTCAAGGCTAGACAGAAATACATAGTGAGACACAGTCTCAAAAACACAAACAAAACAAAACAAAAACCTAATAACAAAAACAGTAAGCACATGTAATATACATAGTTGAAAGAGCAATAAAAATAAGGTTCTGTACATCTGACTTTAAGGAACAGAATGTTACTGCCACTTGCTTTTGTAAATAAAGTTTTACTGACACCAGTTGTGTTTGCTGCTTGTCAGGACTCTGCATTGCCTTTCTGCTTTTGAAGGCTGAGATGCACAGGTGAGGACAAACCACATACATTTATTTCTACGTAGTCACATAGAAATAATTTGGCTAACTGAATTTACTTCTGGTGAGAGACAGCTGGTGGTGACATAGCTCAGGCTTCTCTGTCACTGAATGTACCTCTACCCTGTTCCCTGAATGCAGCAGGCCCTGTCTGTGCTGCCTGTCAGTTCCCTGTGCTGATAAATTAGATCAATCTGTCCACTGCTACCTCATTCAATAGGGCTGGAGAGATGGCTCAGCAGTAAGTGCTCTTCCAGAGGACCAGGGTTCAGTTCCCAGCCCCCACATCGGGCATCTTACAACCTCCTTGTTAACTCCAGCCCCAGGGGTATGCAATGCCTCTGGCCTCCTTGGGCGCCTGCACTCACAGGCATGTACCCACCTCCCTTTGGTGCTGGTGTGTGTGATTTGCTAAGAGGTCTTTCTTCCTTGGTCCTCCTTTCTTGGGATCTATTCTCCTGTTGCTCTCTCAGTCTTTGTTTCTTGAAATGGAGCCTCACCTTGGCTGTTCTGGAACTCCCTTGGTAGGCTAGACTGGCCTTGAACTCTCAGAGATCTGGCTGTCTCTGCCTCCTAAGTCTCAGTGCTGGGACTAAAATCACCATGTCCAGCTTTGCCATCTTATTCTTTAAGCTATCTTATTCTTATGTTGAGCATAGTCACTGAGACCCAGTGTCTCTAGGTCATTATGTGGAGATCTTTGCTACAAAAGATGATTTGTGATAATCTTGAATGAAAGACCCTGGAATAACTGGAATTGTCTGTGGACTCTGCTCAGGACTCATGGGGCTAGGGAGATGGATTAATGATTAAGTACACTGGCTGCTCTTGCAGATGACTGTGGTTTGGTCCCCAGCATCCCCATGGCTGGTCACAACAATCTATAACTCCAGTTCTAGGGGATTTGACACCTTATTCTGGCTCTATGGACAACATGCACGCCATGTGGTGCGCAGATAAACATGCAACCAAAAATAACAACACAACATAAATAAAATAAAATGAAAAAAAAAAAAACACACTAACTCTGTGGACCCCAAACCATGGGGAACCCACACAAGGCTTGTGTTACCAATAAGAGAGTCTTCCCACAGCCTCACTAGTGTGTTTCGATCTTTTAGCTCCAGCCCGGCTACATGTGAGGATTCACGGCAGTGATCCCACCATGGGTAGGTTCCAGGTTTGCACACCCCCCTTTGAACTCGTGAGGTTGTGATGTCAAACTTAAATTCCCTCCTCACAGGGACAGGTGGGGTCACTGTGGCTCTGCACTCACTTTTCTGTTGCGGCTCCTACTCACTCAGTCTCTTGGTTGAGCGGCCCCTGCCTTGTCAGCTTGCTGGTTTTTGTTTTTTGTTTTTGTTTCTTCAGTTGTAGCTGTTTTAGTCAGAAGTGTCAATCTAAGCTCTTAGACTGTACAAGTCTGGAAATCAGAGTTCATACTGAGCCAACCGATGATAAAATGTAAGGCACTAAGATTATATTTGCTCAAAAGATAAAAATTCTATTTTGGCCGGGCCTGGTGGCACACACCTTTAATATCAGCTCTTGTGAGGCAGAGGCAGGCAGATCTCTGTGAGTTTGGGGCCAACCTGGTCTATATAGTGAGTTCAAGGACAGCCAGGGCTCTGTAGAGAGACCCTGTCTCTAAAAAGAATATTTTGCCAGGTATGGTGGGGTATGCCCATAACCCCAGACTTGGGTAGTGAGGGTGGGAGGGTCAGAAGTTGAAAGTTTATAGCACGTTTGGAGCCAACTTGGGCTACATGAGACCATGGTTTTTGTTCATTTGTTTTGCTTTGCTTTGGCAAAACCAGTTTATGAACATGAAGAATACGGGGGCAGGAAGGATGTAGCTCAGTTTTTCTTGTTGGTTTTTTTTCTGAGACAAGGCTTCTCTGTGTAACAACTCTGGCCATGCTGGAACTTGATTTATAGACTGGACTGGCCTTGAGCTCACAGAGATCACCTGCCTCTGCCTCCTGAGTGCTGGGCCCAAAGACATGCCACCACCGCCCTGCTGAAACTCAGCTGTTAAAGTGGGCACCTAGCATGTGCAAAGCCCTGGGTTTGATTCTCAGCACTGAATAAGCCACAAAGGGTGGCACACACCTGTGACCTCAGCACTAAGGAGCTGGTCATTTTCTCCAGAAAAAAAAAGAAAAGGTGTCAAGATGACAAGTGGGTGAAGGCACTTGCCTCTTACGTGCCTTGAATGGCTGAGTTCAATCTGTGGGGCTCAGAAGAAGAGAAGCAATTCCTAAAGTGTGTTCTCTGATCCCCACATGTGTGCCATGGCACACATGCACACACCTGCCTGAGGATATAGCTTAGTGGGAGAGCATCTGACTAATGTGCTCTAGGCCTGAATCCCGAGACAAAGGCAAAGGAGGTAATGTGTTTCTAACTTTGGCAAACACTGCCTGACTGGTGTCCATAGAGACTGTAGGTTCTTACACCCCTAGCAATATTCAAGGAATACACACACACACACACACACACACACAATATACCATATATATAAATGTGGTTTGAATGAGAATGGTCTCCATAGGCTTATATGCTTGAGCCTATACTTGGTCCCCAGTTGATGGAACTGTTTGGGAAGGATTAGGATATGTAGCCTTATTGGAAGTGTGTCACTGCAGGGCAGGCTGTGAGGTTTCAAAAGCCCATTCCACTCCCAGTTCTCTTTCTTCCTGGTGGTTGTGTCTCAAGGCACGCTGTCTCAGCTACTGCTCTAGCACCCTGCCTGCCTGCCTGCTGACATGCTCCCTGCCATGATGATCAGGACTCCAACACTCTGAAACTGTAGGCCCCAAATTAGTGTGTGTGTGTGTGTGTGTGTGTGTGTGTGTGTGTGTGTGTGTGTCTTAATTTTTTTAAGAAAGCAAACTCCTTTGGAAATTTCTTCCCTCCCTCCCTCCTTTCTCCCCCCCCCCCCCAAGACAGGATTCTGCTATGTGCCCAGGAAAGTACTGAACTTCTGGCCTCAAGTCATTGATCCTCTCGTCTCAGTGCCTTGAGTAGCTGGTACCATTGTGTACCATGCTCATCTCAGAACCCTTTTACTTAACATATAATATGTGCTTAAGCATATGCCCAAGGTCATTCACCATCATCTATCTGCAATGGCAAAGGACTGGAAATAACCGAAAAACAATTGTTGAAGAACACATCAGTATAGCTGCTCGATGGAGCAGACTGTGACCAAGAGAAGACACACCCAGGGCTCACACCAGATGGACACCAGGGTCATGTACTCATTCCGTGTCTCTGAATATGATCTCCTCTTCTTCTTCTTCTTTTGTTTTTGAGACAGGGTCTCTCTATGTAGCCCTGGCCATTCTGGAACTCACTATATAGACCAAGCTGGCTTTAAACTCACTAAACTCTGCCTGCTTCTGCCTCCTGAGTGTTGGGATTAAAGGTGTGAGCCACCATGCCAGGCCTTGGTTTTGTTTGTTTGTTTTGTTTTGTTTGGCTTAGATTTTGTAATCACTTTTTCTTCTTCCACCCTTCTTGCTTGGTGTCATCTCAAATAGTTCCCCCAAAGTGAGACCTTTAGACAAAGTTTCCTAAGAATTTCATTGCAACCATCACTGGCTCTTCTAGAGAAGCAGAGCACCACCCAGAATCTACTTGTAGAGAAGTAGATTCTATCCTAGGAGCCCTGGGGGATAGACACAGTGTGTGACATGATTTGTGACCTTCAGGGCTATATGGTTTATGGCATGGGACGTGCTGGACACAAGAGCATAGATACAAGAGCTAAGGGACACAGTCATCTATGAGACTGAAAGGGCAGAAAGCATTCAACACACCAACTCCAGTTACGTCAGAACATTGCCACCACACTGTTCTCACCCCCTCTGGTACCCTACCCTGTTGGTAGTGGTCAGGCAGGCAGCTCTCCTACCTGCAGCAGAGTCATCCTGGGAGGTGACACCTGAAAGGCTGGATCCCAGGTCTAACAGCTTCCAGGTGTCCTGGAGGGAACTGCTGGTCAACGAAGATGATCTATGGGTGTGATGGTCACTTTCCTCGGGGACTTCTTGTGCCTGTGGTGGTAGCTTTGGAGACCTGTTTTCTTTCTGACAAACCGACTTCAAAGTTTCTGTGGGGACTCGGTGTTGCTTCTGTGAAAGTGAAGAAGACAGTTATCTTTGTTAGCTGCCCTCTTTCCAGCCTTGAGATGTTTCGCTCCCCTTCCCTGCTCCCTTCAGGAGAAGGGGACCAGGACACTCTCGACATGGGGATGGGCCCCTGGAGAGCAGCTGAGTGTGTTCTGGGCACAGGACACCAGCCAGCAGCTCTGAGTCCAGGATACAGGTGTGGGGACAAGGCCTTGAAAGCTATAGTTCCTACTGGAGTGTGAAGGCCACTGGGGGCGAATGGACGTGAGGTATCCTGGTGTCTGTGTTCCCCCAGCTATCCCACTACTTTAAAATGAAGCAAATCCATGACATCAGAGCAGACATCAGAGCGGCGTGGCCTTTCCTCAGGTGTCCAGAGTGTCCAAGTTCCCACAAGTTCACACTCAGGTGTGTGTGAACACCCAGCCTGGTTAGACCCCCGTGCCCACAGAACCCTACGACCACACTCCAGCTCCCATATGCACCCTCAGAAACCACTGCACCCAAGGACCTGGCTGTACCTGAGCAGGCCTTGATGCCACGCCTGCCGTGTAGCCTCGTGGGATGTTGCATTTGCTGCCCACTTGGACTGAGTGGGGCTGATTTTCCCCTAAATATTCAGAAACACATTTTCTCGTGGTGTGCCTGGGGTCCTGTCATGAAAAGTCAAAAGAAATTCAGGAACTGACATCACTGGTATATGAGCTTTCCCCAAGATTAGAAAGAAACCTTCCCCAAATCCTGGGACTAGTGACTCTTCATTTGGTGACAGCCCTTAAAAGAAGGGCGTGCTTGTTTTACTACATAGAACAAATTCAATCAGCTTCCTCCATTTGGCCTAAGTGCTTCCCAGAACCTTCTGGGGAAGGAAGCTGTGAATTCCAAGCAGAGATCTTTTCCCCAAGAGCAGGGCATCCTGCATGGCCCTGACTTAGTAGAGCCCAGCCCAAGGCACCACCTTGAGGACTGATCCCTAACCCGGTCACTCTGCTCATCACACAGTCTGAATGCTTGCAGTTTCCACCCATGCTCTGCAGAGGAGTCAATGGGAAAGGGGATGTGGGGCATCAAGGAGAACCACATGGGGTAAGAAAGGAATCATGGGAAAAACAGGAAGGAAAAAGAAGCTGTGCTTGTGTAGAACTCGGATCAGCTCGTGGGAGAGGGTGCAGACCTCCCTGGCTATCCTCTAGTGGACACAGTAGTGAGCACACCCAACAATTGCAATGACTAGTGCAATTTGGGCTTAATTTAGAGCTATTTGGTTGCTAGTAGTTATGAGCTCCATCAGTTCACTGACCTCTGATTTCTTCCTTCCTTCCTTCCTACCTTCCTTCCTTCCTACCTTCCTTCCTTCCTTCCTTCCTTCCTTCCTTCCTTCCTTCCTTCTTTTCTGGTTTTTTGAGACAGGGTTTCTCTGTGGCTTTGGAGGTTGTCCGGTTGTCCTGGAACTCACTTTGTAGACCAGGCTGGCCTCGCACTCACAGAGATCTACCTGCCTTTGCCTCCTGAGTGCTGGGATTAAAGGTGTGTGCTACCAGGCCCAGCATGTAATTCTTTTCAGTATGTTCTTACTATTTCTCCTTTCTTTCTTTCTTTCTTTCTTTCTTTCTTTCTTTCTTTCTTTCTTTCTTTCTTTCTTCCTTCCTTCCTTCCTTTCTTTTTCTTTCTTTCTTTCTTTCCTTGTTTTTCGAGACAGGGTTTCTCTGTAGGTTTGGAGGTTGTCCTGGAACTCGCTCTGTAGACCAGGCTGGCCTTGAACTCACAGAGATTGGCCTGCCTCTGCCTCCTGAGTGCTGGGATTAAAGGTGGGCTCCACCACCACCACCACCACCACCACCACCTGGCTCTTTCTATTTCTTACTCAGTAGGTAGCATTTACTACTAGAAATAAGCAGGCAGTGGCAGTGCACACTGTTAATCCCAGCACTGTGGAGGTAGAGGCAGGTGGATCTCTGTGAGTTCGAGGCCAGCCTGATTTACAAAGTGAGTTTCATGACAGCTAGGGCTGTTACACAGAGAAACTCTGTCTCAAACAAAACAAAACAACAATAGAAAGGGGCTGGGAGTTCATATATGTGTGTGTGCTTACTTTTATGAGTACACATATTTTTGCCTGCATGTATGCCTGTGTATCATGTGCATTCCTGATGCCCACAGAGGCCAGAAGAGGGCATGGGATCCCCTGTGACTGGAATTACAGGTGGTTGTGAGCCAATATGTGGGTGTTGGTAATCAAACTTAAATCTTCTGGAAGAGCAGTCAGTGCTCTTAACCACTGAGCCATCTCTCCAGCTGTTTTTTGTTTGTTTGCTTTTCTTCTTCTTCTTCTTCTTCTTCTTCTTCTTCTTCTTCTTCTTCTTCTTCTTCTTCTTCTTCTTCTTTCCTTCTTTCTTCTTCCTCCTCCTCCTTCTTTCCTTCTTCCTCTTCCTCTTCCTCCTTCAGTTTAAGACAGGGCCTCGCTATGTAGCCCAAGTTGAATTTAAACTCGCCACCCTCTTGCCCCAGTCTCCAGGGCTGGTAAGTACCATCACACCCAAGTTCTTTTCTGGAGTTTTTTGGTTTTTCAAGACAGGGTTTCTATGTGTAGCTTTGGAGGCTGTCCTGGCACTTGCTCTGTAGACAAGACTGGCCTCGAACTCACAGAGATCTATCTGCCTCTGCCTCCCGAGTGCTGGGACTAAAGTTGTGTGCTACCACTGGCCGGCTTTTCTGGAGTTTTAATTATTTTAGTAGATGTAATAAACAAATGTAGTTTAGAAGAAATTAATAGTTTAATAAAAGTATTTACTATACTAAGAAGAAGTAGTCAGATAACAGGCATGCTTTATTGCAATGGACAGAAGACTTGTTTATTTGGTATGGGCAAGATTTCTTTTGACGACACATGTTTGAGAAGTTTGAGCAATGACTAGTGCAAGTGACTGAAAATTCCCAACCTGTTAGAGTGACAACTCACCCGTGACTCAAGATCGGCTCTCTATGTCACCAGTAGAAGCACTTTTGTGAGTGTATGCTTGCCTGTGTGGCCCATGGAGGGTGGGGTGGGTCTGTCTCCCAGGTCAGGAGAAGTAGAGAGAAGCAGGTTTCTGAGTGTATGCTTGCCTGTGTGGTCCATAGAGGGTCTGGAGGAGCTGTGGAGCATGTGCCACACACAGGATGCCCAGATTCCAGCAGTGGGGAAGCAGCACTCTTCCACCCTGAACTGAGCCTCCTTTCTGGGCTCAGCCATCCTTCTCAATGCTTCTTTTATAGTTTCCTCCATGGTCTACTGGGGAAACACCTGGGCCTGCCCTACTTTCTTCAGCCAGGCCTGCTCAGTTTCTTCTCTGACCAAACAGCTGACCTCCATGTGCCTCGAGGTTTCCCAGGCCCGTTTCCTGGGTGGCCTTGCCTTGTCTTTGACTCTGCTCTTCCCCTTGGTCTGTGTGTGTGGCCTCAGGCTGGTCACAGGTGTGAATGGAGAAGGATTACCTCCAACTTGTCCCCTGGCCCTCTCTTCCCCACTCAGCTGCTCAGGCCTGAGCTTTGATGTTTTGTCTTGATGTCCTGGTATTCTTTTTTCACATTTCAGCTCTGCCTTTGCCCCACCCATGCCTCATAGCCTCAGTGGCCCTCACCAGAGTTGGTCAACATGTGGCTCCCTGGCCCAAAGCTGTCTGTTCCCACCTGGCTGGGAATAAGCTTAGAACTTACATCACCCCAGGGCAAAACGTCTTTACATGGCTTTCTTTTAATTTATTTTAAGTAAACTGAAAAGTCAAATTCCTTCTGTGAGAATATATTTGCAGTTATTCAACAAATATGAATCAGTACTGAGATTACAAAAAACAAAAAGATTCCCATAGCCTTAAAGAGGCCGATCATTAGCAGCTTAAAAGCTATACTCAGCTGGTCCTGAAGGTGACCTGTAATCCTAGCATAGCACTTGAGGAGCCCAGGCAGGAGGACTGCAAGAGCATCTCAAAAACCAAACAACCCCTGCTATGTACACGTATCCCTCCAAGGCACAGGTTTGCTATGTTTCATCAGTCAGTGGTGGAAATTGCTGGTTGTCTTGAAGCTTGTGGGATGAACAAAGCATTATGGACATTCCCATGGCAGACACCTCCCTCCCCAACCTCAGCTAAAGGTCTGGGTGAGCAGTGCGGGACCCTGGACTACCCAAGGATGTATATCTTGCAGGTCATGAAGCTGTTCTGGATAAAACTTGAGGGCAGAACTTCTTTTTTGTTTTTTTTTTTTTTGTTTAAGACAGGGTCTTACTATGCAGCCTTGAGTGACCTGGAACTCACCAGGCTGGCCTCAAACTCCCAGAGATCAATCTCCTTCTGCTTCCTAAGTGCTGGAATCAAAGGTGTGTGCCACTATGCCACAAGGAGGCACTTCTTGGAGTGATGGAGAGTGTACATCAGGTCAATGGGATTAAATGGCTGGAGTTGACCTTTTTTAATGGTAGGGACGGAACCCAGAGCTTCAGGCACACACTAAACATGTGCTCTGCAACTGAGCCACACCCGAATCCTTGACCATAACCGCTATGCTTGGCTATAAGAAAATTTAAAAGCTAGGTGTGGTACAGGGGGTCTTTAATCACAGCACTTGGGAGGTAAATGTAGACAGATCTCTGTGAGGCCAGCCTGGTCTAAATTGTTCCAGACCACAGATAAACATGGTCTCAAAAAAATTACAAAAAAGTTTTAAAAATGTATTTTTATGTATGTGTCTGTACCTGTGGGTGCGTATGCCCTATGTGTATGGGTGCCTGCAGGAGCCAAAAGAGGGCACTGGTTCCCCTGTTGGGTAGTTTTCTGTCAACTTTACACAAGCTAGAGTCATCTGGGCAGAGGGAGCCCCAGTGAGAAAATGCCTCCATTAGATTGTACACATTGTAGAAATGTCTGGGGCATTATTTTATTTGATTAATGATTGCTATGGAGGGCCTCATCCACCGTGGATAGTGCTACCTCTGACAGCAGCTTCTATGAGAAAGAACACTGAGCCGGGCGGTGGTGGCGCACGCCTTTAATCCCAGCACTCGGGAGGCAGAGGCAGGCGGATCTCTGTGAGTTCGAGGCCAGCCTGGTCTCCAGAGCGAGTGCCAGGATAGGCTCCAAAGCTACACAGAGAAACCCTGTCTCGAAAAAACAAACAAACAAACAAACAAAAAAACAACAAAAAACAAAACAAAACAAAAAAACACTGAGTAAGGCTTGGGGAACAAGCAAAATAATCGGCATTTCTCCACAGCTGCTGCTTGTTGTTGTTTCTGGAGACAGGGTTCTCTGTGTAGCCTTGGCTGTCCTGGAACGCTCTGTAGACCAAGCTGGACTCTAGCTCACAAAGATCAGCCTGCCTCTGCCTCCCGAATGCTGGGATTAAAGACGTGGGTGACACCAAGGCACGCTTCCTGCATCAGTTTCTGTCTCCGGGTTCCTGCCCTGGTTTCCTCATTTCATGAAAGGCTGTGATTGAGACATGAAGGCCAAACAAACCTTTTCCTCCCCAAGCTGTTTTTGGTCATGTTTTATCACAGTATTAGAAAGCAAACTAAAGAAATTAGTGCCAGGAGAGTGGGTATTGTAGTGACAGATGTAGCCATGTTGCTTTGAGAAGACTGTGGAAGGGGTTGGGAACTTTGGGCTGGAAAAGCCATTGAGTTTTCAGAGCTTAAGGAGCTTTTCTTTGGCTGGGGCTTTAGGATCAGCTGTGACTAAGAAGAGATCAGCACCTTGGAGGTGAAACCTTTGCTTTGTTTGGAAAAACAATGCTGGTTAGCTAAGACTGAAAAATCAGCTGTGAGGTATCAGGCAGTGGTGGCACATGGGAGGCAGAGGCAGAAGGATCTCTGTGAGATTGAGGCCAGCCTGGTCTACAGAGTGAGTTCCAGGACAGCCAGGGCTACACAGAGAAACCTGGTCTAGAAAAACACAGAGATGTAGTGATACTTGCTTGTACAAATAAAGGCTGTCTGAAGGTCAGAGAATGGAGGTTGCCATTAACTAACAATAGAGGTCTGGAGTTCTGTACAGACAGACAGGAAGTGAGCTAGCTGGGCGGAAACAGATACAAGTAGGGAAAACACGAACTTGCTCTCTTTTCTGCTTCGATACTAAGGAGGTAAGGTGTGGTGGCGGCTTGCTCTTTCTCTCTGATCTCTCAGCATTTTCCTCTATATCTGACTCTGGGTTTTTATTACTTAGACCAATTAAGAACGAGACAGAGAGAGAGAGAGAGAGAGAGAGAGAGAGAAACATAAGTTAGGTGAAATCTTCTGGCAAGTGTTTCCTTACGGCTAGCACACAGTTGTGCCTCAGTGGGCCAAGGCTGTCTCTTAAGCAGGCAGCTATACTTGGAAATGTATAAAAGTCTCCCGTGTTACTGGAGAGTAGACGAGGCTTGATCCTGTGTGAGAGAGAGGTCAGGAGAGGCCATTGGTGAAGATGCTGTCTCAGTTGCTGTGGAGTCCCCAGTACACCATCGATGCCAGGACTGGGGGGCGACTGAAGGGACCAGGCAAAGTACTGCCTAAGTCCTGACTCCATTTTACATGTAGGGTGAAATAAAGTTCAGGTTCCCAAGTCTTAGGGGAGCTGGGTACTCTCCAATGGCTGACCAGCTTCCTCCTTAAACCACAGAAATAGTCGCTATGCTTCTTTTTTGTTTTGTTTTGTTTTTTGTTTGTTTGTTTTTCGAGACAGGGTTTCTCTGTGTAGCTTTGGAGCCTATCCTGGCACTCGCTCTGGAGACCAGGCTGGCCTCGAACTCACAGAGATCCACCTGCCTCTGCCTCCCAAGTGCTGGGATTAAAGGCGTGCACCACCACCGCCCGGCTTCGCTTCTTTAGTTCTGTAGAAACATTATGGCTGTTCCTAACCACAGAAGGAACAAATCAGTCTGATGGTTGGACTGCCAGGCTTGTATTGTATGTTGGTTGACAATGGTGGAACACACAGGGAAAGCCCCTAATCTTTGATATTTGATTGGTGAAAAATGTAATTGTAACTTGGATAAAATATTTGTGATTTTTGTGCTTATAAACCCCACTTCTGCCCCTGCTCAGGGCTGCCAAGAGAAACAAGGCTCCGTGTCCCGCAGTCCTGATTGACCAGTGACCCTTTTATGTGGTGACTTATTAACATGTTTGGAATCCATGTTGTTGTCTCTCTCGTTCCTTGTGGTGCATAGTGGACTGGGTGTAACATGACTACCCAGAGTAGCAGCAGGTGTGGAATGGAGCAAGCCTGAGCCTATGGGACAAGCTAGGTGTGCTACAGATACAGAGCTGGGGATGTACAACGTCCCAAGCTTTTTGGAGCCCATAAGATTGTGAGTGAATCCCAGACATTGAGCACTAAATTATTTATACTGTTGGAATTTTGTTTTGCTTTGATTTGATTGTGAATGCCCCAGGTTCTTCACTCCTGGAGTTAAAAAAAATATTTAGCTTGTTTTTTGTTTTTTGTTTTTTGATGTATACAACATTCTGCTTCCATGTATATCTGCACACCAGAAGAGGGCACCAGATCTCATAACAGATGGTTGTGAGCCACCATGTGGTTGCTGGGAACCGAACTCAGGACCTCTGGAAGAGCAGTCGGTAACCTCTGAGCCATCTCTCCAGCCCCCAACTTATTTTATTTTTTTTTTTTACAGGATCCCATAGCTGACAGACTTTGTACTTTTAAAAGGAATTTTTGAACTTGTATTGTTTAAACTTTTCCTGCCTCTGCCTCCTGAGTGATAGGATTAAAGGCATTCTCTACCATGCCCAACTAAAGTGTTCAAATTTTTAAACACAGATTTTTAAAGGTGGATATGTATATTATATTGTGATGTTGATATTACCATGAGCAGAGCTTGGGAGCACACAGCACAGCTTCCCAGCCTAGTCCTAGCCCTACCCCTGACTCTCAGAAAGCTGCACAGAGCAGCAGAAGAACACATGTACTAACAGTCTCTGAGCAAGAAAGAAAAGGTTATGGCTTGGTATTGATGTATTGTTGTGTCAGGTTGAAAAGGGGTCAATTGTGACAAAGTTTTTTGTCAACTTAACACATACTAGAGTCCATGGCCTGTCAGCAACTCTGCTCTGCAGGGGTTTTTTCTCTATTAATAATGGATGTGGGAGGGCCCTGCCCATCCTACTGTGGGTGGTGCCACCCTGGGGCAAATGGTCCTGGACTGTATAAGAAAACAAGCTAATGGCTGGAGAGATTGGGTGCTTTTCCACAGGACCCAGGTTTGATTCCCAGAACCTACATGGTGGCTAACAACTATCCGGTTCCAAGGGATTTAATGTCTCTTCGTAATTTTCACAGGTACCAGGCACCCGCCTAGGGTACAAACATGCAAGCAAAACACCAATACATATAAAATACAATAAATAAATAAAAACACCCCAAAACAACAACTAGCTGAGCAAGCCATGAGACGCAAGCCAGTAAGCAGCATTCCTCCATGACCTGGGCTTAAGTTTCTGCCTCTAGTTTCCTGCCTTGACACCCTTCATGATGGACTTTGGTTGGGTTAGCCAATTAAACCCTTTCCTTCCCAGGTTTCTTTGGTTCTGGTGTTTTGTCATAGCAATAGAAAGCAAACTAAGATAGACCCTGGAGCTGTAGTTAGTTCCTGGAGGCTATAAGCTACCTGACAGTGGTGCTGGGAAACAAACTTGGGTGTCTGGAAGAGCAACAAGCACTGTTAACTACCAGTCATCTCTCCAGCACCAAGACATTTTTGTAAAGATACAAATTTAAAAGTTTATATTGGCAAATATTAAAAATATAATACCATCTGGGCAGTGGTGGTTTACGCCTTTAATCCCAGCACTTGGGAGGGAGAGGCAGGTGGATCTCTGTGAGTTTGAGGCCAAACTGCTCTACAGAGTGAGTTCCAGGACAACCAAGGCTACACAGAGAAGCCCTGTCTCCAGAAACAAAAACAAGAAAGTAGTAGCCAGAGCTGCTACACAGAGAAACCCTATCTTGAAAAGCAAACAAAGTAAAAATGTAATACCCGTATGGGTAAAGCTATAGTAAATCATATGTACAATTCGTTACTTAAAACCATAAACAAATCCAAGAGCAGGCATGGAAGGGCACTTGTGTAATCAGGAGGCTGAGCAGGAGGGCCCAGGGTTCCAGCTAGCCTGGGCTACATAGTGTGACTCTGTCTCCAAAAGCCAAAGCAAATAAAAAGCAAAGGAGTAGGAAGAGTGTGATGCCACCAGCACCGAGAGGCTCTTCTGCTATCTTCTGTAGTTGTCTAATGAAAACCCATACTTAGGGAAGTGTTAACAGATCTCTTAGATGAAGAAGTTACCTGAGTTGTTGAGTGGGGCTGCAACTGTTTCAAAGGTAGGCCAGGGTCTAGAGGTGTCTCAGGCCTCTCACGGGGGTCCCGGGACTCAGAGGTGGGAGGAAGTGTGCAAGGAGTCAGTTTCCCTGGAAATGGGATGAGGAAAGGGTTGGTTCCCTGTGTGTGTCAGACAGGATTTCTTGAACACAAAGGACAGCAGACTACTTTTCAAAACCAAAGCAACCTTTACTCCAAAGAACTTGGGAGCAGAGGTCATGTGTGAATTGTGACACACCATCCCCTAGCAGAGCTCAGGGACACACAGTGTAATTTCCAGCCTAATCCCAACCCGGAACACTAACCTTCGGACAGCTGCACAGAGCAGTGGAAGGAAGGTATTTTGCTAACGGTCACTCAAACAGGCCTCTGGGCAGTGCATCAAGGAACACATGTGCCTGTGCAGGGGTCTGTGGATGGAGGCTTATATTAATTATAAACTGTCTGGCCAATGGCTCAGGCTTCTTATTGTCTAGCTCTCTCTTAATTATTAACTCATTTCTATTAATCTGTGTATCTCCACATGGTCTTGGCTTACTGGTGATACCTGCATCTCTTGCTCTCTTGACAGCTACATGGCGTCCCCCTGAGTTCCTCTTCTCACAATTATAGTCTGGCAGACTATACTTCCTACCTGCTACATCCTTCCTGTCCATCGGCGGAAATAGCTTTACACATCAACCAATAAGAGAAACATTCACAACATACGGAAGGGCCTCCGCTCAAGCACGCGCACTCGCACTTGTCCCTGATGCTGTGGGTGCTGAAGATGAGGCCAGCCTGGATGACACAGCAAAGCCCTTTAAAAAGGTGTGTGTGGGGGGGGAGAGCTGAAGAGAGACAGCTCAGCTATTTGGAACACTTGTTGCTCTTAAAAAGAACCTGTGTTCAGTTCCAGCACCCACACAGTGTCTCAAAACCATGTATAACTCTAGTTTTGGTGCTTCCAACACCCTCTTTTGGCCTCTTTAAGTACCAGGCACGAATATGGTACATAGATACACATGCAACTTTAACACTCATATGCATAAAATAAAAAACCTTAACAAAAGAGGGAAAATTTATGTGTATAAACTTAGAAGTTATAGCCATAATGATTCTATGTTCTTTCATTGAGAAATGACAGTGAAATCAGATGAATAATTTGATTTATTCATTTAATTTGACTTGTTTTTCTAAGTTAACCTAAACATCTTTGAGCTTTTTTTGTTTTATTTTGTTTTGAAACAGGTCTTGCTCTGTAGGCCAGGATGGCCCACAGTTATCTGTCTCCTGTCTTAGTCTCCCACGAGCTATGACACCTGGCCTGACATAAAGATGGTGATGACTGACATGAGAGGGGGCCTCACTATGCATCCCTGGCTACCTGGAGCTTTCTCTGTGTAGATCAGGCTGGTCTCGAACTCAGAGATCCGCCTGCCTCTGCCTCCTGAGTGCTGGGGCTAAAGGCGTGCACCACTATAGCAGGGTCACTTATGTTTATAGCTGCAGCGTTCACGGCCTTTGCTAAGAGGCATGGATGCCGTTTAAGGACAAGGCCTGAGTGGCCTGGGGCCTTGTTTCCCCATGCTGTGAGTTTAAAGCCAGCCTGGTCTATGGAGCAAGTTCCAGGACAGGCTCCAAAGTAATAAAGAGAAACCCTGGCTCGGAAAAACAAAAAACAAACAAACAAAAAGATCAAAACAAAGCAATGTATCCTGTAGAACATGCCCTTCACCAAGGAGCCAAGACCAGACTGGTAGCTGACTATATGTTTAGGAGACGTGAGAAACTTCTCTAAAATCAGACTGTAGAAACCAGGTTTGGCTTACATATCTGTGATTCTAGCACATGGGGGGCTGAGGCCAGCCTGGGCTACACAGTGAGACCCTGCCTGTCTCAAAAACAAAAGCAAACTGAGAGTTCTAGCTCCAGGTCAGCCGTGGCTCTAGGCAGCTGCTACACCAGGGCACCTTTCAGACATGGAGATCTGATGAAGGCTTTGCCCACAAGTTTTTGCTAAAGGAACAGCTAAAAGAAAAGCCTCAGAGGGTGAAATGCAATTCAGGTCTCCTCCAAAGGAGGTGCAGGGGCCATTAGTGGGGTCTGAGGGTGCCAAGTGAAGACGACTGCTGCTGCCAGGGCCCAGAGATGCACAGCAGCAGGGTTATAACAGTTCATACAATCGGTTCATCAGGTGAACTTCCTGCTAAAGCTATTCCTTCACAATTAATGTATTTTGGCAGTAGGCTTCTGGATGCGTGTGCCACTGTGATTACTAAGCACACAGACCTGACAGCTTGTGTACACGAGCTCTGGAGAGCAGAACCACAGCAACTGTAACCACAGGGGAGGCTAATTGGGGCCCCAGTCGTCTTCTATTTTACTTTT
This sequence comes from Cricetulus griseus, assembly GCF_003668045.3. Lineage (NCBI taxonomy): Eukaryota > Metazoa > Chordata > Mammalia > Rodentia > Cricetidae > Cricetulus > Cricetulus griseus. The sequence continues at coordinate 133,354,544 of NC_048600.1, forward strand.
GATTGTGGCTGGTCTTGAACTCATGATCTTCCTGCCTGGGCCTTCTGAGTGCTGGGATCATAAGCAGGTATCATAGGACGCCATAGGCCACTAGCAAGGTAGGTTTTCCCCAAACCATTCATGATGAATCAAATTCTCATCGGCGGGGCTGGAGAGATGGCTCAGAGGTTAAGAGCTCTGGCTGCTCTTCCAGAGGTCCTGAGTTCAATTCCCAGCAACCACATGGTGGCTCACAACCATCTGTAATGAGATCTGGTACCCTCTTCTGTCGTGCAGGCAGACAGAACACTGTATACATAATAAATAAATAAATCTTTAAAAAAAAAATTCTCACCGGCAAGGCTGGGGAGGGATGCAGCTCAGTGGTAGAGCACGTGACCGGCATGCATAAGGCCCTGGGTTTGATACTTGGCATACAAACCAGAAGTAAACAACATAATAAACAATGAGAGGTTTTCCTTATCGCGATCTTCTAGTGAACATTTACTTTTTGTGGGGCTGTGGTCAAAGGGGACTCTAATCCTCTGCTGTGAGCATCTTCCAGCACTTCATAGCTTCATAGAGGATGGCAGAGAGCAGTCTGTGGGAGACAGACACTAAGCTGCTGGCAGACGCCACCAACAGGCCACCGGAAGGAGGAAGAAATCAATGCTGCCATTGTCCCCTCTCTTCTAGGAATCAGCTTGCTAATGACTCCAGAGGCACAGCGTGCTCTGTTGGAGGAAAAGCAGGCTGTGTGCACACCATGTACCTGGAAGTCTATGGATGAGGGTGTGAGCTGAGTGCAAACATGCATGGCGTGCACGTGGTGAACTGGAAAAAGTGAGCATATACAAAGAGGCGCTGGCATCGTCACCCAAATGTGGATTAGCCCCAGATGCTCATTTTTGTTTTCTTGTAATTCTTGTTTTTTTTTTTAAACCTAGATTTATTTTTTTATTTTATTTTTATGTGTATGAGTGGTTTGCCTGCATGTGTGCACACGCATACCTGGTGCTTATGGGGTCAGAAGAGGGTGTTGGATATCCCAGAACTGAAGTCATAGATAGTTGTAAGACACCAAGTGGGGGCTAGAACCAAACCCAGGCTCTCTGCAAGAGCAACAAGTGCTCTTAAATGTGGAGCCATAGCTCCAATCCCTTGATTTAGTTTTTTATATAAGGGTCTCACTCTGTAGCACAGTCTGGTCTTGAACTCACAATGTTCCTGCATTAGTCTCCCTTGTGCTGGATTAAAACTTCAGGTACCAGGTCTAGGGATGTATCTTAGTGCAATGCTTGCCTAGCATGTGTGAAGCCCTGGGTTTGATCCTCAGCCAACAGAAAATTGAGTGTGTTAGTTCAAGCTGGCAACCCATCAGTACCTGGGAGGCGGAGGCAGGAGGCTCAGAAGCTCAAGTTGTTTTTGACTACACAGGGAGTTCTTTTGAGGCCAACTTGAGCTATATGAGACCTTGTCTCAAAAAACAAAACCCAGGCTCATTGGTTAAGAGCACTGGTTGCTCTTCCAGAGGGCCCAGGTTCAATTCCCAGCACCCACAAGGCAGCTTACAACTAACTGTAACTCCAGGTCCAGGGGATCTGACACCCTCACACAGAAATACTTGTAGGTAAAACACTAATGCACATAAAAACAAATCTTCAAACAAATAAACAAAGGCAGATGTTACGGAAGGTAAGAGGCAGCATTTTAAGAGGCAGGGACTATTGCTGGGCTCTGATTTGGGGGAGAGACAGCATTAAACAGAGGGAAAAGGTAGCCCAAATGGATATCCGCTTTGCCTGGCCTGTAGTAACAGGGACTATTTGGGGATCCCTATATTTATATATTTATATTCCCATTCCCAGGGCTGTGAGCCTTGGCTGGTCTTGGTCTCAGTCCTGCAGTGGGCACTGAGATCTAGCCCTAATTTGATTTTAAGAGAGGGTCTTACACCATAGTCCAGGCTGGCCTGGACTTTGTGATCCTTCTGTCTCAGCCTCTTGGGCGCTGGGATTACAAGCACAAGTCACTATACCCATCTGTTTTACATTTAAAGCAAACAAACAAACAAACAAACAAACAAACAAACAAAAAATCCTGGGACTCAAATAATACTTGTTTCTTGTAGGAAATCAACTGAGTATCTATAGACAATGCTGTACTATCTGGGGACACCCACAGTGGGCTGGTCTGGAACTGCCCTGTTGCTTGCCTCACAGGACCTCAGCTGCTCCATGGCTGATTCTTCCAGATGTGGCCAGAGCAGTAGGTCAAGGGACACCCAGTGCTGAGATGAAGCCCTGCTCTGTGCCTAAGGCCTCTGGTTGGCTCCATTCCACCACCAGTGGCCTCTGTGAAGCCAGCCTGTAGCTCTCCTTCTGGCCCCAGGCTTGTGGCAAGCAAGCCAGGAAGCTCCTTTCTTTTGGCCTCCTGTGGCAGGCAGAACCATGGCACCACCTTCCCTCCCCATTGGCACGACCCCAACTGTGGCCTGGCCCACCACCTTTCCCAGGTGCCTACCTTTAGGATGGCCCAGCTCTGCTCGGAGTCTGTTCCCCATTTCCAGAAGCTGCTCCCTCTCTAGGCTGAGGCTGCGTATTTTCCTAGCTGCATCTTTCAGTTTCTTTTGCAGATGTGGCACAGATAGGGTCTGTGGAGGCTGTGCCCCTTCCTGGGGGAGACTAGTGAACTCTGTCTGGTCCATTGTGACCATGGGTCTCCAGTCAGTCAGGCCCTGTACACAAAACCCAACCAAGACACAGTCCTGAGGGATACTCCAGAGAGCCTGCTGGAGACCACGCCGGGAGTTGGGGGGGGGGGTAAGCTTGGTATGTGGTCCACCAAGCTGCTCACTTGCCCTCTCAGAATCACCACGGCTAGGGGGCTCACTGGTGACATCCTTCTAAAAGAAAGAGTGACTATGCCCCATGCTTTAACTGAGTTGGGGGGAAAAGAAAGAGTGACTATGCCCCATGCTTTAACTGAGTTGGGGGAAAAAGAAAGAGTGACTATGTCCCATGCTTTAACTGAGTTGGGGGAAAAAGAAAGAGTGACTATGCCCCATGCTTTAACTGAGTTGGGGGTAAAAGAGTGACTATGCCCCATGCTTTAACTGAGTTGGGGGTTGGGAACAGCACGCAGACTTCAGTGAGCTACTTCTCTCCCAGGGATGGGAGAGAGTTGCCTAGTTCTCAGCCTCCCTACTCCTGCGCCCTGCAAGCCCAGAGCTTTTACCCCAGGAGTCCCTGCTGAGCTTTGTGTCTTTCAAGTGGAGATGACTAAGAGAATTTACACTCATCTGCATTTGGCTTTGCTCTAGAAGAAAGAAAGGCCTCCCATCAGCCTCTAGCAGTAACCTAGGCCTGGAAAGCCTGAGCCCTGTGTGGTCACAGGGCCCTGTGGCCAAGCCACTTCTCACTGCTGTGGGCCCCACTCTGCTGCCTCTGGCCTGTGTTGACTGGACCTTCCTAATGTCCTTCCCCATTGCCCAAGGGCTGGCATGCTCCTCCTTCTCCCCTTCTTTCATCTCCCCTCTGGCTCACCCCTTCACCACCTGCCTGTTAGGCCTCCCTTCCCTGAGAAAGTACAGGAGAAAGCAAAGGCTGCTGGGAGGAGGTGCACTATGCCAGGGTTAAACAGATATGAACCCCTTGGAAGCTCCATGTGCCCCTCACTCAGCCCAGCCTGGACACACTGCAGAAATCCAGTCACAATGTGATGAGAACAGGGGCATCGGGAAGACCAGGCTCCAGCATGGCCCACCTCTTCTTGACAGTTTTGAGAAGCCATGGCAACTGCTATTATTCTGGGTGCTAGAGCTCCATGCCCTGGAACACCCTGCATGGCCTGCTCTGGCTTCCTGGTCCTTGCCAGAGCTGGCATGTGCTTGTGCCCTCTGGGTGCTACTGTTCCCTAGGTAGCCTGGAGAATGTGGGTGATTGCACCTGTAGGTGACTGCATCCAGCTGCTTCTGGCATATGCCGCAGGCCACAAGGGATTGAAGGGCTCACAGAAAGACACAGCAGAGGCAGGAACTCTGGGTTAGAGGAGGTCCTATGGACCTACAGGACCAAGACAGGCAAGTACACAATACTCCCAGAGAGTGTTGGCCTTACTACACTAGAGGCCCAAGCATTCCCCATCTCAAGGGGCCTTAGAATACAAAGGAACTCAGGTCTTAAGAGAGGTGGGATGACCTGGAGGGAGGTTCTACCTTAGCCTAGTAGGAGATTCCTATCACTTCAAAGGCTGTCCTGGATCTATCTCTGTAGACCAGGCTGGCCTTGAACTCACAGAGATCCACCTGCCTCTGCCTCCACAGTGCTGGAGGTAAAGGTGTGTGCCACCACCGCCAGCTGAAGACTAGCCTGTGATAGAAGCTGAAAGGTGAGTTGGAGGGGTTGTCTCAGACTTCTGCCTTGGGAAAGGTATTGCCCCGCTCCCTGCCCACCTCTGTACACATGCCTCTTCCTGAAGCATGGGGGGGTGGGGGGAGGGAGGCGGGGAGACAGTGTGCCTTCCCACGTAGGCACTGCAGTCCTGCACAAGGACTGTGGCACACTGCTGATCCTGGTGACCCCACCTGGCCTCCCAAGCACGTCCCTCCAAGCTGGATCCCTTTCCAGGGTCCAAGACCCCCAGAGTATGAATGTGCAGGTGTCCTTGCCTATAGCTGGAAGATTTCCCAGGCTTCACTTTTTTTTTTTTTTTTTTTTTTTTTTTTTTGGTTTTTCGAGACAGGGTTTCCCTGTGGCTTTGGAGGCTGTCCTGGAACTAGCTCTTGTAGACCAGGCTGGTCTCGAACTCACAGAGATCCGCCTGCCTCTGCCTCCCAATTGAGTGCTAGGATTAAAGGTGTGCGCTACCACCGCCCGGCCCCCAGGCTTCACTTTTATTTTATGACACTGACATTTGAGGTGTCCAGAGGGGCTAATCCGTAGATGTCCTTCCACTGGTTCTGTCTGAGATCACCTCTTCCTTAGGTTCAGGTTTTGTGCTTTGGTGGGACCCCAAAAGTGAGTCTTGGGTATGTTCCACTTAGGCACAGATGCTAGTGTCCTGGTGCTGACGTTGGTCAAGCTGGTGTCCTTAGGTTTCGACAATGAAAGAACTTTTTCACCTTGCAATCAAGGTCGACTGGGTGGGGGAGGAGCGCTGTGACGGAGGCTAGGGTACCTTGGCTCTCAGCAAGCATCTACCTCAAGCTCCACACCTACATTCAACTGCCTTGTCTGTCTCGTCTACTCACTAATGTTCTGTGGGGGAGTCACTTCACATTTTCTTGTTTTAAGTCATTTGTGTTACAGCTGTCTGTCCGGATAGGCTGCTGTGCGTGTCATGGTGTGCACATTGTGGAGGATGAGCTGTAAAGTTGGTTCTCTCCTTTTACCATGTAGGTCCCAGAGATGGAGCTTGGGGCCTCACGCTTGGCAGCAGCATCTTTCTGGCCTCCCTGTCTTCACGTGTCTGTCACTTGAACCAGATCACGTTAGGACTTCCTATGAAGATGGATTGCAGTCTTTCCTGGCTTTGATGGTCAGGTGGAGTCCCGCACAGCTGCTATCTGTACCCTCCTCATACATCCATGTGGAACTGGCATTGTTAAAGGAAGAGAGCGAGAGATTCTAGAGCTACCTTTGGACATGGGTGCTGGCGGCTGCAAGGCCCTCAGGACAGTGGGGATGGGCAAGTGTGTGTCTCAACCATTTCTCTACATATCACTACATGGCTCTAGCTTCCCTTGGAAGCACGGACTTCCTGGCCTCTCCTGCATACCTAACACTTTGTTCAGGTAGGGGACATGCTGCTGGGCAGTGGTTGCCAGCCATGACCTCACAGTGTACCAAAATCATAGATACCAAGACCCAACAGGAACAGAGATACCTGAAAATTGTGTTTTACATATGCGACTGCTAAGGTCTGGGTCTACCGCTTTAACCCAGTCTCTCACTATTTAAAATTTAGTGTGTATATTTAGTGCTGACCTACCTGTTCCCCCTGGACTGCTGGATTGTGGGGAGGTCTGAGGGCCTGGGGAGGGCTGGGTGCAAGAACCCTTGGGAACGAGTACTGCTCATTACTTCAATGTTGGCCAGTTCAGTCTTTTGCTAGAACCTCGGGCTCCCTCAGCCCCCAACCCTGTTCTGTTTCTTTTTCTGCTTGTTCTTAGACACAGACCATACCAGAGGCTATCTGCTATGCTCCTGTACATGTAATATGGGGCCACAAGGATACATACTATCTTCAACTTTTCAGCTGAATGCCTATGACCTCTGGTGATTAACAGGTCACCATTGGTAACCACAGGTGGCCATGAGCCATTATAGGTCAGAACAGATAGCCAAAGGTGACCATAAGTCACTATTGTCACTGCAAGTCAATTGGCAGGGAGTCATATCACCGGTCACTCGCTGGAGATCACAGCAGGTCAGTGCAGGGCCAGAAGGTCACTGTAAGTCAGTACACATCACCCCAGGTTCCGGCAGGACTCACAGAGCCCCGGCGACACAGCAGGGGAACAGGGCTGTCGCCCTTCCTATCCATGGTTCCACTGGGGCCTTCAGTGGGAAGCAAGGACTCTGTCGCAGGGTTTGGTGGACATTCAGCTGACCATGTCTCAGCCCTGGCCATAGTGTTGGCCAGATGTTGAGTGCTCTGTGGCCTCTTCTCTCACAGGCAGGTTGGGTCTGTGCATAGAGCCTTCTTAGCTGTCAGCCCAGGCCTGTCTATATGCATACTCTACAGTGTGTTTCCTAAGGAAGACTTTTTCAATCAAAGAGGGCATGGGCTCCATTCCAGCAATAGTACAGCCAGCCAAAAAAAAGAACTAGAGGTGTGAGCTCACAGAGGAAAACCGTGGGTAAAAAGAGGAGGTGTCTGGGGTGTCACCTCTGGACACCAACATCTGGCCTCACAGATCGGGAACCCAAACACGTGCCAGCAAGCATGTTACAGGCTAGGGTGGGAGGAAATTCATGCCTGCCCAGCACCCACCTCTCTCTGCAGCTGCTCTGTGTATGCAGGCTCTCCTCGGGGCCCGGCCACCTTGACATGCTTCCTCAGCTCAGCCACCTGCTTCTGCAGCTCCACAACCTCCAGGTGCACCTGGTCCACTTCACCGGGGAGCTCATGCTGGACAGTGACCGGCTCCAGGGGCTTCTGCCACAGCTAGGCAACCAGTTCAGAAGGCAATGTTAGGCAGAGGTCGGGGGGGGGGGGGGGGACTGTCCCAGGAAGGACAGGAGTATGAGGTGCAGGGGCGGAGCAAGGCCAATGGCTAGTTCCTTCTCTGGCTCTACAGGGTGTGTTTCACTTCTGTGCAATCCATCTGGACATGAAGGCTTACTGGGGAGAATTTGTGAATGAAAGTAGGTTACAACTCTATCCTGAGCCCTAGCTCCCAGGAAGATGCAACTGCCTCTAGAACACTGCTGGTGACTAGGAAGTCCTTTCTATCCAAAGGGTGGATGACAGGCCAGGCAAGGTGGCCCATACCTTTAATCCCAGCACTTGGGAGGTAAAGGTAAGTGGATCCCTGAGAGTTCAAGGCCAGCCTGGTCTATAAAGCGAGTTCCAGGACAGCCAGGGTTATGTAGTGAGACCATTTCAAAAGACCAAAAAATGGGAGTGGTGATGTTTGCAGAAGGAGATAAGAGGGAAGTGATCTTGAGGGGGAGGCAGCAAAAGGGAGTGACGGGCTGGGAACGTACTTCAGTGGACAGAGTGCTTGCCTGGCGTGCATGAAGCCCTGGGCTCAGATGCCAACATCACACGGGAAATAGAGGCAGAAAGATCAGAGATTCAAGGTCATTCTCAGCAAGTGTGAGGCCAGTTTGGGCTACAAGAGAACCTATGCTTCAAAAAAATAAATGACAGTGGGAGAAGTGGCTGTGGCAGAAATGAAACTCAGAAAGAGAAGTTACAGGCCATAGGTCCAGGTAGGAGGAGAACTAGGCAGATGGGGAATACACTTCTTTGTAGTCTGGCTTCCCAGTCTAGGTGAAGGGCATTAAAAGAATGCTTCTAAGAGCTGGGCGGTAGTGGTGCACGCCTTTAGTCCCAGCACTCAGGAGGCAGAGGCAGGCAGATCTGTGTGAGTTCGAGACCAGCCTGATCTACAGGAACTAGTTCATGGACAGCCTCCAAAGCCACAGAGAAACCCTGTCTCGAAAAACAAAAAACCAAAAAAACAAAAACAACAACACAAAAAAGAATGCTTCTACTCCAGAGACTTTGGTGACTAATTTGTATATACCAAAGGGACCATTAGGTGATCAGACACTGTTAAATAAAAAATGAAAACACTTGAAGGTAAACCTGTTTTTATTTAGACAGCATCTCATTATGTAGCCTTGACTGGTGTGGAACTTAACTGGTGTAGATCAGGCTGACCTCAAACTCACAGAGATCTGCCTGTCGCCACCTCCCAAGTGCTACGATTAATGGCATGCACCATCATACCTGACTGGAGGTAAATATTTTACCCAGTTTATTCCAACTGTCTTTAGTTATCAAAGAGAAATTAAAATGCTTTAAGTTAAATTCTTATTACTTGTCTACAGCATTGAAATGTGTGTGTAAATGTATGTGTGCATGTGTGAGTAGGTGTGTATGTGTGTGTGCATTTGTTGTTGTTGCTGCTGTTTTGAGAAAGGGTCTCATGTGTCTCAGGCTGGCCTCCAACTCTGTCTGTAGCCATGGATGACCTGGAATTCCTGATCCTCCTGACTACCTCCTGAGCGCTGGAACTACAGACACCTACCATATCAGGCTTCCCTGTGAATAATTCATAGCCACACATGAGATAAACCAGCTACTGCACAGCACAGTCCTTTGTTCTGAAGAAAAGAGAAGTTGGGAAGACACCCAAAACACCCAAGGTCAGTGAGGTCACACCTGGCACCTCTCATCTGGACCGGTTCTTCAGTAGGATTGCTTGCACAACCTTAAGTGTTAAGGGCTAATCTCACCTTCTTTTTGAGCTGTGTCACCAGCAAGTTCAAGAGATGTACTCTGTCTCCGAGTTTTCTGAGTGCTAATGCAATGCATGCCTGGTCTGTCACAGCTGCCCCTGCAGATAAGAACAGTTGCTCTCAGCTCAGACCTCAGAAACAAAAACAGTCTCCCCGGGGAGTTGAGCCTTCTTCCCCATGGAGGCCTACTGAAGCTTCCAACTGACCTCCAGGTAAATATGTCCATCCCTGAATCAAAGGATTGGGTCCCTAGAAAGATCAGAGATGCACTACTTAGTGCAATCTTATGAAGAGAGAGCAGGACTATAGGATGAAACCCAGCCTTACCATGTCAGATCAGTTTTCCCACTTAAATACATTTATTTGGAAATTAAGAAAAAAAATGATGCTCACATAGCACCTGGGGCAAAGAAGAAGTGACACTTGATAGTCCAAGTTATTTTGAGCAGAATGGTAAAAACAACTTTAAGGAATGTATGTAAAGCTATCCTTCCAAGGGAACTCACAGCACCTAGGCCTGGTGGCTCACAACTGTAAATCCCAGTTACTCAGGAGTCTGCAGGGTGAGTTCAAGGCCAGCAGGTGATTTTCCAAGGGAGGCATTATCCTCTGTCTCAAAAAAACCAAAAGAAAAAAAAAAAAGAGTACTTTCTGTTCTTCCAGAGGACTAGGGTTTGGTTCCCAGCACCCTCGTGGCAGTTCACAATCATCTGTAATTTCAGTTCCAGAGAATCTGACACCCTTTTAAGCCTCTGCAGTCACCAGGCACACATGTAGGCAAAACACCCATACATGTAAAAACAAAACAATACAAAAAAACCAAAAAACAAAAATCCCCACTAAAACCTAAACTGGCTATGGCTAGAGCTCAGAGGCAGAGAGCTGGTCGCTGTGTGCCAGGCACGAGGTTCCATTCTAGCACTGTATAAAAAAAGAAAAAGGACATTTATAGCATTAGGTACATATCTTAGAAATAAAAGATCAGTGTGTGAATCTAGAAGGAAGGATAGAATAAAATTAACATTAAATACTGAGGAAACAGAAACTAACAAACAAAACCAATGATTGGCTTTTGTAAAGGTAGTAAGTGAAGAAATAAATAACTCTACACTCTAGAGTATGATATCAAGAAAGAAGCAAAGATGACAGGCATGGTGGCACACGCCTTTAATCCCAGCACTCAGGAGGCCGAAAGTGGGCAGATTTCTGGGTTCGAGACCAGCCTGGTCTACAGATCGAGTTCCAGGACAGCCAAAGCTGTTACACAGAGAAACTCTGTCTCTTAAAAAGAAAAAAAAAAAAAAAGAATAAAAGAGAACTAAAACAAAAACTGTGCTATGATGCATGGGGGAGATGTTTCCCAACATTTAAGACTCAGGAAGCTGAGGCTGGAGGGTCACCACCATCTCAAAGAAGCAAACGAGCAAAACCGATAGGATCAGAAACTTCACCCCAAAGGTGTGAAAACTCGGGGAGATGGATAATATCTTAGTATAATGTAACAAGCATACATAAAAAGAAAATATGGCCATGCGGTGACGGCGCTCACCTTTAGTGCCAGCTCTCAGGAGGCAGAGGCAGGCGGATCTGGGTGTGAGGCCAGCCTGGTCTACAAAGTGAGTTCCAGGTCAGCCAGGGCCACACAGAGAGACCCTGTCTCAACAACAACAACAACAAAAACAAAAAACAAAAAAATAAAACAATGTATATAAACAGCCCCTTAACAACAAATAAATAAATTAAACTTCAAACCTTCCCAAAGAAAAATTCTGGGCCCTGGGGATTTCAGAGAAGAATTCTACAAATGTTTAATTGTCTGAACACTCATAGCTCTAAGGCCAGAGTAACCCTGGCCCCAAACTGTGACCTGATCATTACAAAAAGGAAATGAAATGACAAGCCCATCTTACTTCTGACCACAAATCTGGCAGTTCTCCATGAAGCCCTGGCAAGCCAGGTGCAGCAGCCATCAGGAAGCCGCACCAGTTTCTGGGCCCTTCCCAGGAAAGGATGGTGTGACAGAGCAGAGACTGCATCCCACCCTGTTTTCTCACTAATGACAACCTGGCACAAAGAAGGCTCTGGCGAGGGACGGGGGCCCTGGGATGACCCACATGAGTTCCCATCCTTCCCCTGCTCAGGTACGAGGGGGGAGCACACTGCACCACACACACGCACACACTGCTTCCCACTGAAGAATGGAAAGAAGGCCCAAGGCAAGCCTGTTCCAGGAAAGGTGCCTGTCTTCTGTGCTCCTGCCCCACTCCCAACATCAGCTCTGCACCAAGGGCAGAACACTCCTAGGCAGGGCCTGTGGATAGAAATCTGTGGAAAGCCCTGAGGAGCCCAGGGACAAAAGTCTGGGACTTGACAGTTGATTGCTGCTCAGAACTCCAGGGTCTCTCAGAGGCCACACGTGGCCACCAACCTTTCTTTTTTAGGCTGGTCTGGAGTATCTCACTGTAGAGGTCTGAATGACAATGTCCCTCACAGGCTCAGATGCTGGTCTGGAGTATCTCACTGTAGAGGTCTGGATGACAATGTCCCTCACAGGCTCAGATGCTCAAACACTTGATCCCCAGTCAGTGGCACTGTTTAGGCAGGTTTGGGAGATATGGCCTCGTTGGAGGAGGCATGTGGCTGGAGGCCAAAAACACCACACCATTTTCAGTTCACCCTCCATCTGCTTTGTGCTGGGGTTCGAGATGTAAGTTCTCAGTACCCTTTTCCAGTTGCCATGCCTGTCTGTTGCCTTAGCCCTGTCTTTATAGACTCTAACCCTCTTGTGACTGCAAGTCACAATAAATGTGTCCTTCTGTAAGTTGCCTAATTCATGAACAGAAAAGTAACTAATACATTCACCATGACAGCCAGGGCAGATGAGGATTCCAGAAGCCCAGGAAAGATGTTCATGCTCACCAATGCACTGGAGACTGCAAGTTCACACTGTGACAGGGTGTGCCACACAGCCTCGAGGATGCTAACCAGGAAGAAAGATTATGACATTGAAGGGCTGTCCTGCAAACTGCTAACGGAGGGTGAATGGCACAGCACTGTGAAGTCGGGCATTGTCCACTAAAACACAATTTAGGCCAAAAGACAACAGACAAATGCACATAATTCTACTTACACGAGGAAACAGAACTCCCACCTAACCCTAGGGACTTCCAGGGGACTCCTGGTTCTGGAGACAGAGTGTCTGATGGCGATGAACACTGTGGAGTTATGCATGCATTTGGAAGACTTGCCTCAGGGACTGCATCTTAATTTTCTCATAGTCAGTGTTACTGGGACAGGGCATACTGGGACTGGGACAGATAGCCAGGGGTTCTCACCAGGGTGTGGATCATCAGTGGGCAAGGATGTCTTCACTGGCTCTCTGACACCTTGTCGCTGCTCTTCCAGGACTTCAAGTTTATGCTTTAGGTTTTGAATTTCTGCTTCGAGAGCCAGAAAATGATCTGCCAAAACCCCAGGGAACACAACATACACTCACTGGCACACTTAGACCCCTTTCTCCTGCTATGCCAGGCTTCAGGCTCGAAGGCTCTCCTCTGCCCTGATCTCTCTCCTCAACGCTCAGGATCCACCTTCACAGCTCAGCCTAGCTTCCGTTATCTTACAGGAAGGTTCTGGGACCCCGAGTGAGAACTTGTCTGCCTCCCATAGGCTTTGTGCATGGATGAAACAACTCCACATCAGGGATCAGGTTTTAGAAGCAGCCATGCAGCCTGCTAGGAACAAGACATAGGTGGGGCTGCCAGCTCAGATCCACTGCAGGAGGCTCCTCTTGATGCCTGGCCTCATTCTGCCTAGGCTTACGGCTTGCCAGGTTCGTCAGGTATGTGCCCTGAACTTTTTCCTCTATGTCGCCAGAGAAACATTGTTCAGTACTAAACTTAAGTTTCTCTCTTGGAGGACAAGCGACTGTCCTGCTCTGCAGAGATCTCTAGAGGGTGTGAGGCTGGAATGAGAAGTCTGTCTAGGGGTCCTCTCCCTGTCCTGTCCTGTCCTGCTCCCACTGCCCACCATATACCCCTCTAAACTCCTCCCCTCCATCTCCACCTGCTCACCTGGGAGGGCTGGGCCTCCGGCAGCCTTGGCACCAGGGTTTGCATCCGGGCACTCTTCTGGGTGAGCAGAAGGGAGATGGCCACTCAGCAACTCCATCTCTCTCCTCATCTGTGCAACAGCATTCCGCAGACCCGCGTTCTGTTCCTGTAGCCGCTGGATCTCACTCGATGGGAAATCTTTCCTCGTTTCTCTGTCACGCTGCTGTGGAGGTACCTGCCAACCACAGGTACCAAAGGAAAATAATTAGGAGGTTCTCTGCTTCAACCCAGCTTGGAGCCGTGCCCGGCTGCTCCACACCTCTCCTCCAGAATTGCAATGTGCTGTAAGACACAATCCTTTGAGTGTGACGGCCACCATTTTACCAGAAAAGCTGTTATGATTTGCAAGAGATCCCCTGAGACCAGGCTTTGTTGACTGCTGGCACCCCCATGGGTGAGGACGGAAGGGTCACTGGGCTCATCTGACATTCTGTCCCACCCCTGCATCTCCCATCCACCAGGATGCAATCTTGTCCTAACTGCATGTGGCCTCATGGTCTAGAGAAGTGTCAGAGTGCACGGACTGTGGAAGGTCAACTGAAGGCAGGAGGTCTATCTATATAGCTATGGGAACTCACTGTCCACACTGGGGCTAACTGCTACGGAGGTCCCTGTGCTCATGGAAGTAGCCACTCATCCATGATCTGTAAGCCCAATAAACTCTTTGGTTCTCCAAGCTGGGTTTTTTGGTAGAATTGTACTTTGATTTGTCATCAGGCGCTATATGCCTGGTTACTCGGTTATGTCTCCCTGGAAAAAGTTCCTACAACAAATGACCCTCCTAACCCAGAAGTACATACCTTGAGAGGCATATAGATTTGTGAGGAACTCCATGATAGGGTCTTTTTATATTATTTTCATTTCTTTTTATTATCTTTTCTTTTTTTTCCATGATAGGGTCTTTTTTTTTTTTTTAAAGATTTATTTATTTATTATGCACACAGTGTCCTGCAGGCCAGAAGAGGGCACCAGATTTCACTACAGATGGTTGTGAGCCACCATGTGGTTGCTGGGAATTGAACTCAGGACCTTTGGAAGAGCAGGCAGTGCCCTTAACCACTGAGCCGTCGTCTCTCCAGCCCGACAGGGTCTTTCAGTAGCTGAATTCACCAAGACAGACAAGGGTCACAGGGGCTAGGCAGGAGGAGGGTGCTGAGGAAATTCTGGAGGTCGATGGTAGTCCAGTCACATGCCTGCATTTGGTTCACCAAAAGGCTTTGTGAATTTTATGCAGTTTTAGTCAGACAGTTCACTGAGTGGAGCACAACTGAAAGCAGAGAGAAGTAACTATGGTTGCAACAGGAAGCATCCAAATAGATCAGAGAGTGGCGCCCCTGAGGCCTGAGGACAGCATGAGGTGCAGGCAAACCGACACTCAGAACAAGAAGGGAAAGGAAAAAAATCAATATGGCCAGCGGCATTTCAAAGTGCCCATCAGCCCTGTTAGCGGCTTCTCTGGTCATAAGCCAAGCAAGACCCAGCACAGAGGTCCCAGCTGATCTTCTGAGGAAGAGACATAAATGTGTCCAACACCACATTTTTGTTTTGTTTTGTTTGGTTTCTGAGACAGGGTTTCTCTGTGGCTTTGGAGGCTGTCCTGGAACTAGCTCTTGTAGACCAGGCTGGCCTCGAACTCACAGAGATCCACCTGCCTCTGCCTCCCGAGTGCTGGGACTAAAGGCGTGCACCACCAACCACCACCCGGCCCAACACCATGTTTTTAAAAAACATTTATTTTTATATTATGTGCATGAGTGTTTTGACTGCAAGTGTGTATATGAACCACATATACACACTACTTCTGTGTTGAAGACCTGGAACTGGACTTACAGGTGGTTTGTGAGGGGCCATGTGGTTCGGGGAACTGAACCCAAACTAAACCCAGGTCCTCTGCAAGAGCAGCGAGAGGTGCTGTTTAACTGCTGGTCCATCTCTCCAGCCTCCCTCACCCACACTCAATCACCGCAGTTTAACTATGCTTGTGGACAATCTAACAAATTGGTAAGAAAATGATTCAGAATAGGGAAGGCCTCACATTTACATCAGCCAGCCATGGCGTATCAAATTGCAATAAGATTAGGAGGAAGAGTGGATGGGGGGGGGGGCTGGAAGGGACTGGGAGGACAGGAGGAAGGGAGGGGAAACTGATCAGGCTGGCAAAAAATTAATAAAACAGAAAATGATTCAATAAACTAAAGCATGTCATGCGATATACTCAATTAACTTATACTTCTGAGAAATCTCTATGTGGGAGAAGTATTTGTGGAAGAATTTAAGGAAAAGATAAGCTTTCTTGTAAAATGGTCAACCCTGCTCTGTCCAGTTATAGATCCATCCCCCCATGTTCAGCCTACTCTATCCCACTGTCTACCTACCTACTCCCTGGTCACCTCTATGCTACCTCACATCCGTGACACCAAGTTGGCTAAGAGCCTCTTCTGGCTTCAGTTTGGTTGCATCTTCTCCCTCTTGGGGTCCCTAAGGTGACAACTCTAGAACACAAGGGCCACCACCCTTCTGATCTGCCTTAGACTGTGAGTAAAGTTCCTCCATCACAGGTGACAGACAGGAGCCTGTGAGACGGACATGTCACATACAGCCAAGCTCAGTCAGCTGAGGAAGCCTGTGGCAAGTTTGGTGCTGGCCTCTTGTACATCATGGGCTGATGGGCCATCCAGAGGTGGCCCCCAGGTGATCCTAGTGGGGCCTACTCCGTAACACTCAGGCAGCATCTCCCATGTGACTGCTGAGGCTCACCAGTTAGGGCAGGCTGGAAAGCCCCATCATTCAGTTCAAACATTTAGGTAACTCGGCCAGCCAGTCAGGAGCTGGTAAGGCCTTTTCCCAGTGAGTTCTGGTCCATCACTCTACTCCAAAGCTGTACCTAGGTTTGTGCATGCAGACAGATTCTAGAAAAGTGTAGTGGTCACTTTGGTTATTGGGTCTCAGCCAGATACTTTGTCCAAGATCAAGGGTGCACTTAAGGGAGTGGGTGGGTGTGGATTGTTCCTGACTACAGAGCACACTTCTAAAGTTTATTGTTTACTTAACAAAGAGACCAGCCAACTGATAGCCCTTGCTGACCTGCTTAGCTGGTACTTGGAGACAAACGTCTTTTTTTGATTGCCAGCTTAGGGGAAAAGTACAAGAAAGCTTCCAGTAAGGGAAAATAAGCACTTTTTCCTTCTGTTATCTGCCCATAGTTTTTCCTGTGTTCAGATTGGGAAGTACTTCATATATGATCTCAGCAAAGCCTATGGAGTGAGAAGTCATGGGCGCCAAAGTATATGCACCCCTCATCCTCTTCTGCTTCTTGAAATCTCCCTACTTGTGACAGGACAACAACGGCCTGGGTGTCCTCGGTACTCAACCCCTAAGGGCAGCCTGCCTCATAGGCCCTAGGAGGGGTCACCAGTATGATCCAGAAACTCACCTTCCTGTCTTTCTCTCTCTCTCCAAATCGTGCCCACACAGAAAGTCTCTGAACAAAGAAAAGGTGCCAAAAGCCCAGTTCTGCATTCTTTTTTTAAATTTATTTTTATCTTATGAGCATTGATCGGTGTTTTGTTTGCATGTATTGGAATTGGAGTTACAGATAGTTGTGAGCTGCCATGTGGGTTCTGGGAATTGAACCCTAGTCCTCTGGAAGAACAGACAGTGTTCTTAACCATTGAACCCTCTCTCCAGACATCCATTTCTTAATTCTTGGCAATATTGCAACTTCCTCCCCCATTGCTGCCAACAGCCCAAACCCCCGCTTAGGCGGTCAGCTTTTGACCATACTTGGGCACAAAATCAGCTTGTGGTGAACATGACATTACCCCTTGCCTGCAACCTATAAAGTCTCCCTGCTTTATTTTGGGGGTGAAGCCTCTCCAGTCTTGATCTCTAGGACTGGAGAATTCATCTGGGGATTGCTTTGCTCACATAAATCTGTTGTTATAATTTTTCAGTTTGGCTTGATCTGGCTTACTGCATCTGCAGAGAAACTTATTATCTGGGGGCAGAAACCTATTAGTATCTTCAACAAACTTTCCTGCCATGGGGCTAGTTTGGGAACTGCAGAGTGTAATGAAGAGGAGAAATGTGTTTACTTGGCAATCTGCTGCTCAGATCCTGTATGCCCCAGCCTGCCCTGAGCATGGTTACAAGCAAGCACCAGCTGCCAGCACCAGAGTCATCCTGGGTACACAGATCCTGTATGCCCCAGCCATCCCAGACATGGTCACAGGATTTTAAAAGAGGCTTTGGATTTTAAAACAGGCTGAAATCTCTTTTTAAGAATTTATTTTAATTATGTGTATGTATGTGTGTATTTGTGAATACATCTATACATGTATGTTAGTGCTGGTGCCCTCTGGGGCCAGAGGTATCAGATCAGATCCTGGGAAGCTGGAGTTGTGACCTGCCCAATGTGGGTGCTAAGAATTGACCTTGGGTCCTCTGTAAGAGCGGTATGTGCTCTTAACCGCTGAGCCATCTCTTCAGCACCAAGCTGAACTTTCAAAGTGTTTGAATTTGTAAGACTTGGGGACTTTTTAAGTTTGTAAAAAAAAATTTTTTTTAATTTTATTTACTTATTATGTATACAACATTCTGCTTCCATGTCTATCTGCACACCAGAAGAGGGCGCCAGATCTCATTACAGATGGCTGTGAGCCACCATGTAGTTGCTGGGAATTGAACTCAGGACCTCTGGAAGAGCAGTCAGTGCTCTTAACCTCTGAGCCATCTCTCCAGCCCTCATAAAATGTTTTTATTGTGATGTTTATATTAATGTTTGATCTTGAGGATGAACAAGGAAAGGTTAGGTTTGTAGCTTAACAGGGATGTGTTTGTGTGTCACACTGACAAGGGCTAGGTGTGCTGGCTAGTTTTATTTCAACTCGACACAATCTAGAGTCATCAGGGAGGAGGAAGCCTCCATTAAGAAAATGCCTCCATATGATCAGGCTGTAGAGCATTTTCCTAATTAGTGGTTTATGGGGAGAATCCAGCCAGTGGATGGGGCAACCCCTGGGCTGGTGGTCCTGGGTTATGTAAAAAAGCTGGGTGAGCAAAGTCAGTGTGCAGCATTCCTCCATGGCCTCTGCATCAGCTCCTGCCTCTGAGTTCCTGGCCTGTTTGAGTTCCTGTCCTGACTTCCTTCAGTGATGAATAGTGACTTGGAGTTATAAATCAAATATACCCTTTCCTCCCCAACCTGGTTTTGGTCATAGTGTTTCATCACAGCAACAGAAACCCTGATTAGGACAGACCATTAAAGAAAGTCCTGGAAGCCGGGTGGTGGTGGGGCACACCTTTAATCCCAGAACTCGGGAGGCAGTGGCAGGTGGATCTCTCTGAGTTTGAGGCCAGCCTGGTCTACAAGAGGGAGTTCCAGGACAGGCTACAAAGCTACACAGAGAAACCCTGTCTCGAAAAACAATAAAACAAACAAACAAACAACAACAAAACCCCCACCAAAACCAAAATCATAAAAGAAGGTCCTGGAAGCCAGACTGTGGTGACACATGCCTTTAATCCTAGAATTTAGGAGATAGACGGATCTCTTAGTTCAAAGCCAGTCTGATCCACAGAGTGAATTCCAGGACAGCCAGGACTACACAGAGAGACCCTGTCTCAAAAAACAAACAAACAAACAAACAAACAAACAGGGACTGAGGAGGTGGCTCAGAGGTTAAGACCACTGGCTGATCTTCCAGAGGTCCTGAGCTCAATTCCCAGCAATCACATGGTGGCTCACAGCCATCTGTAATGGGATCTGGCGCCCTCTGCTGGCCAGCAGATAGAACATTGTATACATAACAAACAAACAACTCCCCCTAGAAGTCCTGGAAAAGTGTTGCCCTAAGTGAAGCCTTAATTTTCTTCAAATGGACATGATCAGGAGAGCCAAATGAGACCCTTGAGAGAACTAGCCCAAGCTTGGCTATATGGGGCCTGTAGGAGTTTCCTACAGGTTCAGGAACTGCAGTCCATAAACTCGGCTCAAACAAATTTATTCTCTCCTGTTGTGCAGAGGAGACACTGTGCTATCAGGAAAGCTATGCTTCACCTAGACACGTGCAGAGGGCCCACTGCAGACCTTGTCAGCCTCTGGTGTTCCTGGGCTTGTACATGGGTCACTCTCATCACAAGCCATCCTGTGCATCTATGTGTCCTTTCCTCTAAGGACAGCAGGAGCTGGGGCAGGGGTCAGGGCCGCCCTCTCCAGCATGGCCTTATCTTAGTTGACTACACTCTCAGTGGTGCAATCTCCAATGAGTCATATTCTGAAGCTTTGGGGTCAGGACTTGAACCTGAGTCCTGTGGGAAATGCAGCTCAGCCCACAGGCATCCCATGATCAGTGCTGGCTGCAGTCACCACTGAGTTGCTAGGCCAAGACTTTATAGAGGGAAAACCGTTATCTTCTGCATCTTAAGTTACTCAGACACCATGTATGAAGGCATGTGTCTGCGAACAGAATTCTAACCTCTTACTCAGGATTTGGTGACAAAAGAGGCTTCTAGGACAATGAGATGGCTCAGTGGGTAAGGCCACTGTGGTAGAATATTATTTTAAGGTGTGTGACTTTCGTTTATGCAGCATTTGTCTAACTCTGTGAAGCTGTGATTCCTCACCTGTCTAAAACACTTGATGGTTTAATAAAGAGCTGAACGGCCAATAGAGAGGCAGGAGAAAGGACAGGTGGGGCTGGCAGGCAGGATAAATAGAAGGAGAAACAAGAGAGCAACTGAAAGAGCAAGGAGAGGAGGATGTCAGGGCCAGCCAGCCACCCAGCCACCCTGCCATGGAGTAAGAAGGAAAGTAGGATATATAGAAATAAGAAAGATAAAAGCCCAGAAGGAAAAAGTAGTTGAGATAACTTAAGTTGGCAAGAAATAGGCCAAGTTAAGGCCAGGCATTCATAACAAAGAAAAAGCCTCCATGTATTTCTTTGGGAGCTAGGTGGTAGGTCCCCAAAGAGCCAAAAAGAGTAAAAGAGAAAAAACAAAACAACCACACACACACCACACACACACACACACCATACACACCACACACACACACACACCATACACACACCACACACACCATACACACATACACACCATACACACCACACATACACACACACCATACACACACACACACACACACACATACACACACACATACACACATACACACACACACACACACACACACATACACACACACCATACACACACACACACACACACACACACATACACACACACACACACACACACACCACATACACACACACCACACACACACACACACACATACCACACACACACACACACACACACACACACCATACACACACACACACACACACACACACCACACACACACACACACACACATACCATACACACACACCATACACACACACACCATATACACACACACACCACACACACACGTGCACACACACACACAATAAATGTAGTACAAACTGAAATACAGCCAGGCAGTGGTGGTGCACACCTTTAATTTCAGCACTCGGGAGGCAGAGGCAGGCAGATCTCTGTGAGTTTGAGACTAGCCTGGTCTGCAGAGCAAGTTCCATGACAGGTTCCAAAGCTACAGAGAGAAACCCTGTCATGAAAAATCCTAAATAAATAAATATTGAAAAACAACAACAACAAAAAATGAAAAGGCCCCACATGTGGTGATATTTTGTTTATGATCTAATAAAGCCTGCCTGAAGATAGTGCAGAGCTAAGCCACTAGTCAGTCACACACCTAGTTAAGGGCTAAGCCATAGAAGACAGGCAGTGGTGCCTACACCTTTAATCTCAGCACTCAGGAGAAAGAGGCAGACAGATCTCTGTGAGTTCAAGGCCATCCAGGGTGACACGACAATGAATCATTCTAAAAGAGAAACAGAGCTCACGCCTTTAATCCCAGCACTTGAGAAACTGTATCAGGAGCTCAGTGCAGTCTCAGGCAGTCTGAGGTTTGGTGGAGAGCATTGCAGTCTGCAGTCATACCGAGGACAGGATCGCCCCCCCCCCCTTTGCTCTGAGCCTTGGTAGAGGTGAGAACTCTTCTAGTGGCTGGCTGCTTTAGCTCTTCTGATCTTCAGCTTGAACCCCAATATCTGTCTCTGGGTTTTTATTATCCATGCTACACCCATGACTATACCCTGGAATGTTACTTGGGACATTTGATAGCACATTCAATTATTCAAAATTGGCACCACAAACTGATGAGGTCAATAAAATAGGAAACACTATTTTGCATTGTAAAAATGAAGGCAAGACAGGTGTGGTGCTATTTAGAGGAATTAATTAATCCCAGCACTTAGAGGAAGAGGCCAGAGGATCTTTGTGAGTTCAAGGCCTCAAGAGTTCAACACTTGGGGCTGGAGAGATGGCTCAGAGGTTAAGAGCACTGACTGCTCTTCCAGAAGTCCCGAGTTCAATTCCCAGCACCACATGGTAGCTCATACCATCTATAACGTATGTGCAGACAGAACACTGTATACATAGTAAATGCATAAATCTTAAAAAAAAAGAGTTCAACACTTTATGTTGTGAGTTGCAAGACAGTCACAGCTACATAGTGAGTCCCTGTCTCAAAAAAAACCAAAAATAACCCAAAAGGAAAAAAAAAAAAAAAAAAGACATTTGATTTCCTTGCTATCGAAGAGGTAGGAGCTTTACCCTAGAACCTTGTGTTAGTTAACTCTCTCCTCTCAAGCCTTCCTGCTCCTCTGGCTCCAGCGGCCTGAGGAGCCACCACTGCTCATGTGCCTGTCCTTCTTGAGGCTGTGGCTCACAGCCAAGAGTACAAACAACCAGCCAGTCTCCTGTGACCGGACAATTCCCACGGAGCAGAGGTGGGACACTCACAGATGCACCCCGACGTCATGTGCTCTCTCATTCAACACAGGGAAGAAACTGTCCCCGGGCTCTGTTTATTCCACCGAAAGACAGTGAGGACCAGTGTGTGCGGTGACGAATTATATTTATTGTTGGTGTTGGGGATCAAATCTTGATCACACCAGGAAGGCCCTGTCTCTATATCCTTGCCTACTTAAATTTTTTCAATTTGTTTTCGATAGAGAGCCTTATTTAGTCTGTGCTGGCCTTGAACTCACAATGTTCTTCCCTCAGTTGCCTGAGTGCTGAAATCATGGCATGTGCCACCACACCTGCCTAAATCTTAAACGTGTGTGTGTGTGTGTGTGTGTGTGTGTGTGTGTGTGTGTGTGTGTATTATATGCCAGTGTGCCCATGTGTGCACAATGTGTCATCATTTGGGGAGTCGAGGAGCAACCCTGGATGACCTGTGTAACTCAGGTCCTTATCTCGTACAGCAAGCACACTCTACCCATTCAACTATATCCCCATCGCTTCAAACAGTCTTATTTTGGCGGTAGGAGGGGTTTGAGACAGAGGCTCAATATGTAACTCAGGTTGGCCTGGAACTCTCTATGTAGCCCGGGATGGTCCCAAACTCACAGAGTTCTGCTGGGATTAAAGGGAGGTACCACTGTGCCTGGCTCTTGAAATATTCTTAACCATGGCATTCAAGGGCCGGGTGTTGGTGGCACACGCCTTTAATCCCAGCACTTGGGAGGCAGAGGCAGGCAGATCTCTGTGAGTTCGAGGCCAGCCTGGTCTCCAGAGTGAGAGCCAGGATAGGCTCCAAAGCTACACAGAGAAACCCTGTCTCGAAAACAACAACAACAACAACAAAACAAAACAAAACAAAAACGTGGCATTCAATAGAGGGAATCCTGCCCACATGGTTCTCCATGGCAAGATAGCAGGAGACATAGGAGAGAAATAGGGAGGTAGGATCCAGGCAAAGGTAAAGAGACGCTTGCTGGTGGAATCCGTGCTACACTCACCCATCAGACTCACCACTCAGGGTGCTAGGACCCTAATTTTACCATACCGAGGAGTGAGTACACCTTGTTAAAAAACATAACAAAGGAAACAAAACCACTGCAGGCCCAGGATAATGCTGTACCCTGCCTCTCCCAGTCCATGGCTACCTCTAGGCCTTCTGAGGCCCTCTGCCTAGGAATTTACTTCTGCTAACAACTGCAACAGCTTAGGAAGGTTTGTCTCCATGACAGCTGTACCCACCTCTAAAAGGAAGTGAGTTGGGACCGGTGCATTGGCTCAATAGGTAAAAGATACTTTGAGGAGCATGCCTGGTAGTCAGAATTAGTTCTCTGAAACCCACATAAATGTGGAAGGAGAGAACCAATTCCACAAAGTTGCCCTCTGACCCTTCTTCTTTTTTTTGGCTGTGGCACACATATGATCTCCCCAACAATAATAATAAATAAAATTAAGAGACTGAGTTAGCAAATTTCACAGTCTAGGGAGATGGTGACACAGCCTAAGCATTTAACAATGAATGAGCTTCTTGAAAGACTCAACAGTGATTTTATACTGCCACCTAGTGTCAAGTAGTGCCTGCCTGAGCTTTTCTTCAGGGCTGGGCATGCCAAGTGTGCCCTTTGGATATAGGGTTTTAGAGTTTTGAATGCTAAAAAGCAGGGAAGACTGCATACTGGCATGCCCACTTTAACACTGTAAAGGTTTGGAGCAACTGTCATTGAGAAGGGTTGGACTGAGAAAACCCAAGCCGACCTAGTGGACGCTAAAGTGTCTCTTCTGCAGCTGTGGAAGGAAGGCTCTTCCATCCAGCAGGGGGCTCACCTGTGCCTCCTGTCCAGGGAGGAGCCCGTGCCTCCGCAGAGTTTCCATAGCCTGGTCTCTCTCGAGTGACACAGCCTTCAGCAACGTCTCCTGCCTGTGCAGTGCCTTCTCTGTCTCCTCGAGCTTGGCAGACACCTGGGAAAATGTCCATCTGTGGGCAGTGCTGGTCTTTAGGGCACAGAGACCAGACTCCTTCCTGCTTAAAAAGTGGACAGCAGGAGCAAGTGAACAGCCACAAGATCCAAAATATATGTAGCACTCAGAATGCTTGGGCCACCCTCCAATGGTGGGGGACAATTTCCTATCCAGTTACGGTTCCCAGTTTGCCCTGGCTGGAGAGGGGCCATCCCAACAAGCAAGGACCATCTCAGTGTTCCCCAAATCATGCCACTGTTAAGAGAAAACAGCCTACAC
Source organism: Cricetulus griseus (assembly GCF_003668045.3). Lineage (NCBI taxonomy): Eukaryota > Metazoa > Chordata > Mammalia > Rodentia > Cricetidae > Cricetulus > Cricetulus griseus. The sequence goes on from NC_048600.1 coordinate 133,378,722, forward strand.
AATAAATACATTTGCAGACAGGGCAGAGTCTTATTTGTATTCAGACTGGCCTTGAACTTGGGATTCTCCTGCCTCCTTTTCCTGAGCAGCTGGGATTACAGGGCCCCATCACTATGCCAGCATGACCGTGACTCACTGCTGTAAATTAACTGCTATATGAGGTTTAGTGTTTTCTGAGTTAAAATGTGGCAAGGACCAAGCCCATCTTCACAGCACTGCATATACTGCACCCCCAGGGCTCCCAGCACACCTGATCTCTGGCCCTGGTCAGACCTCGGATCAAAGCCTCTGATCTCTGGATGTGGTCTCGTTCAACATCATCGCAACGGCGCTGCCAGTCTAGGCCTAGCTGCACGTGGTCACGCTCCAGGCTCTGTTCCCTTTCCACCGCCAGGGACAGTTGCTGCTTGTACCTGCAGACACAGTCCAATGCCCCATGTTAGCTTTTTCTCCTGAGGTGCCTTCAGCACGAAGGGCAAAGGTGGAATGCAGGATGAGGGGCTGACGTGATGCTCTGCCACGTCCTTCCTGCCTCAAGCGTAGCTGGTGCTGAGGACAGAGGAGTCCTATGGCAGACCTTAAGAACAATAGCACCTGTGGACAGGTGGGCATGATGGGCCGGTATCAAGATTCACCAAATGCTGTAGAAAACAGTGCTTGGGGGAGGTGGCTACACTTAGCAGAGAGAGCCGGCGTGCAAACCGGGAAGGAAAGCAGTCAAACCTAAACCAGGACTGTGTGAATCCTGTGAACAGATACCTGAGAGGCAAAACTGGAGCGTGTGTCACTGTAACAGGAAGGCTGGAAGAGCGGAGGAGCCGAGGGTCCGTGTCAGACAGTAGTCTGAGGACAAAAGGCGACATACAGGCCTGTTTATACTGGTACCAAAGCCAGCACGGTCAGTGAGAAGCTAGTACAACCCTAAATGCAGATGCACTCAACGAATTACTTTACATCTGGGTGCAGACAGAGCTGAGAAGGATCCATGCCTAGGCATGGTTGGAAGTCTTTGTACTTTTCTGTAAATGATTAGAACCGGCAGGCATATCACACGGACATGGGAGACAGGAACATTGTTGTCCACCAGGGTTTTCAAAGCCCATATTGCAACAAAGGCATTTTCTATCTTGGTCTACTTAGCCAGCCATCAGGGTAGAGCACATTCCAAAGTCATGAAACAGATTGCAGAGGAAATCAATTGTGCAAGGTGCACTCTGCATGCACAGCAGGGTCAGGTCAGCATCACCGACAGACGGTGCCGGGGACTAAAGTCGCCTGAGATTAGGCAACAGGGTTCTAAATCATCTCCTGACCAGAGAAGCACAAACAAGGAGACTTAGATAGCATTTTAGCTGAATAGCGCCAGTGTCCGAAACAAACTTATAACACAAATCACATATTATGGAGCAATGTCTCAGAGTTAGTCATCCTGCTCCACTGTCAGGATCAGTCAAAACAACAAACCAAATACAAAGGAAATAGGAGAAAAGAGCAGTAAACCTGAGAACAGAGAAAAAATTTTAAAAAATCAAATCAAAAAACTAGTTCTTCACAAAGATCCGCCAAGTCGATAGAACTGATAAGCCTCTAGTGAGGCTGGTCTGGGGTAAAGGAGACTGTCAGATGACCAGTGTCACGAGCAAGTGGGGCCCTTGCTATCCACTCACATGCAGTAAGGTGACAGGAACCAGGAATAGGGTCAACAACCAGATGAAGTGAACAGGCAGACACAAAGTACCAAAATGGACAGAAAAAATATCAGAGAAGGAAAAAAAAAAATAAAGCAGCTAGCTGGACAGTGGTGGCACACGCCTTTAATCCCAGCACTCGGGAGGCAGAGGCAGGTGGATCTCTGTGAGTTCGAGGCCAGCCTGGTCTCCAGAGCGAGTGCCAGGACAGCCTCCAAAGCCACAGAGAAACCCTGTCTCAAATCCCCCCCCCACCACCACCACAAAGAAGCAGACACAGACTTAGGCATCATAAGACTACTGAGCCTCAAAAAGAATCTGCATTATCCTAACCCCAGAGTGATAAAATCAAAGAAGTCAGAGTCAAAAGCCACACGGTAGCCTCCACTCAGACGTTTAGTCCCGGTAGACCCACCCCAGGGCAGCCAGCAGATGGGAAAGGGGGCAGTCAGGGCTGGTGGCAAACCTGCAGGGGTCTGGGTCACACAGAATGAGGGTAGGGCACATATGAATATGCCTATCCAGATTCATCATGTGGGCAACGTCTTTATGTCTGAGTGACCTGATTACATTATGGAAAATAGACCCTCATCTTCATTCAAGCATATGTTCTTACAGTGAACAGGGAACATGTTTTTTAATTTATTTTGCTTCTTTACTTCTTGAGACAGGGTCTCTCTGTGTGACCTTGGCTGTCCTGGAATGCTAGGTGGATCAAGCAGGTCTTGAACTCATGGCAATCTGCCAGCTTCTGCTTGCATAGTGCTGGGATGGAATCTAAAGCACAAGCATGTCGAAGGCCGAGGAAGGCGGCTACCACTCAGCACCATACCAGCCTTTAGCCCTTTTCCAGGAAGACAGATTCTTCATATCAAAGTGTCTGGACACACCCTCTCAGCTTAGATGTTTGCTCTCTTTGCCACCAAGGTCTGCTTGCTTCTCTTTTACCATTCCTTCCCCAGTAAATGCAGGGCCAAGTTTGTTTCCTGCAGTTCCAATCCTGGAGACCTGTGACAGTTCTTGTCTGCAGGAGGCCAGCACAGTTGCTGCCTTAGGGACATTGGGGACAGTACCTGTCTATGTCCTTCTGGAACCCGGCCACCTGTGCCTTGAGCTTTGCCTCTTCTTCTTGTAGCTTCTGAACCTGAAGGTCTTTGGAGACAGCCTCCTTGGACATCTGAGTGATCTGGGCATCCCAGGCAGCTTTCAAAGCTGCCGCGTCTTCGTGAAGTCTGCACGGGAAGAAGTGTGTGGAACAGCTGGTTCCCTTATACTCCTTCACATGCCTATAGTGCCTATACAAACTCAGGGGAATACACACAGAGCTGCCCAGTCCTCATAGAAAAGCCACATCAGAAACCACACCATTGCCTACATTAAGACCGTGGTTCTACTCCTTAAGAAATATCTAGTAGTCAGCCACGCAAATGCCAACTAATTGACTATAAAGGGCCAAGTTACGCAGGGTGGAAAGGTGATCCTGTACCCAGAGCCTATGGGACTGAGTATTGAGGAAGTGCTGTTGTATCTTTGCACCTTTCACTGTGCCCACCACAGCACCTGACGCAGTTCAGTGACAAGTACAAGAAGATTCTAGGGACCATCATTTGCTTGGCCGTAAAATGCTGCTGGAAGAGCCACCTAGACCGGGTAAGTTTCCCCAAACAACAGAGGCATCAAGTGGCCTTCCTTAGGGAAGGCACTGTACTCATCCAAGCAAGACCGTTCCTCTTCAACTCTGTTTCTGTCCCGGGATGCATCAGTGATCACATCCCTGGGCACAGAGCTCTTGGAGCTCTGTACTAATGAGCCGTCCAGTGTGGCATGACAAACCGTGGGAACAGCTGCCCTCACAGACTACCCTTGATCAAGGAGTCAGGTGTTGGGAGTTTCAAACCCAGTCTTGTGCAGGACAAAACATCTCTACACATGTTTTGGGAGTGTTAAAAACAGGCACGTGGAAGGCATCAATCTTTAGCCACCTTGGGCACTCTATGCTGGCATCGGGTACCAGAGGAAGTGAACTCCTCATCACTTCTCCCCATAAGCTGTTTCCCAGGCCAGCAATATTCCCAGCATCAGCACAGAAACTCCTGGTCCAGTGACCTGTGTCCACTGTAGCCTCTCCTTCACACTTCCCAAACACCTGGCCCAGCTTAGATGCTTATAGTATGACGGCTGCACTCTTCCTACGAAGACCAGCAGACGTTGGCAGCTCCAAGTGGAGCTGGCAGGTCACCACTAAACCTGTTTTTATCTTCATCCTACATGTTTACCAGTGGTTCTAGAGCAGCCCATTGAGAGGGGAAGCTGCTAAACACCTTAACACTGAGGCTGACCCTGAATGCCACTACATGCTTGGGATGGAGATGAGGACGGTAACTGACTCCCCAGAAGTAAGAGGGAAGATTCAAGTTTAGACTTCTGAACGTGCTCTCTTGAGATGGGTTTTAGTTTGTAGCCTGGGCTGACCTTCAGCTTGAGATCCTCCGGCCTCATCCTTAGAGTTCTGAGATTACAGGCACATGTCACCCTGTCCTGTTTTCTATTGTCATAATAATGCCCTGCCTGGGGAGTAATAAGCCTTAATAAACAAAAAATACTTAGAGATAGAAACTAAAAACTAGTTATACCTGGGTGTGGCATATTGTAATTCCAGCACTTGGAAGGCTAAGGCAGGAGGATTATGAGTTCTAAGCTAGCCAGGACTATATAGAGCAAGACCCTCTCTCAAAACCAAAACAAAAACATTTAGTTTAAGCCTTCAAGAGGAGGCAGGAAGCATCCAGGCTCTGTGAGGTCTCATCCCTGCAACTATGCTGATAGGGAATGGAAACTCAGCAATGAACTGGCACTCCCCCACAGCACCCAGAGCACGCCTGGAGCATTGCTGGCTCACTGAGGTGGGCTGCCTCACTGATCAAACAAGACTGTGCTAACAAGAGCATGCTAGACTTAACAAAGCAATGTGGAACAAGCATTTTAAAGTACAATTTATTTTTTTGTTGATGTGGTTTTTCAAGACAGGGTTTCTCTATGTAGCCCTGGCTGTCCTGGAACTCACTCTGTAGACCAGGCTGGCCTCAAACTCATAGAGATTCATCGTCACTCAGCCAATTTAAAACTTTTTATTTTTTTCTTTATGTATATGGGGATTTTGTCTGCATGTGAGTGCTGAGGATTGAACTTGGATCCCCTGGAGGAGCAGTCAGCACTCTTAACCACTGAGACATCTCTCTAGTCCATGCAGAATAAGCTTTAATTTCCTGATACTTTGCCCAGCGTTGATGTCACACTTTAATCCCAGCACTTGGGAGACAGAGGCAGGCAGATCTCTGTGAGTTTGAGGCCAGCCTGATCTACAGAGTGAGTTCCAGGACAGGCTCCAAAACAATACAGAGAAACCCTGTCTCGAAAAACAAACAAACAAACAAAAACAACAAAAAAATTCTTGATACCTCATAATTCTATGACTACTTCTTCCCCTGATAGAAATGTAATTTGACAGTGATTTGTGGAGAAAGAGAGAAAGAGAGAGAGAGAGAGAGAGAGAGAGAGAGAGAGAGAGAGAGAGAGACCCATCCCCAAAATATCCAGTTGCTAAGTCTAGGAATATTAGCAAATGGCATGACTTTAGTGTTTCTACTGAACACAGTGTCCTGTCCCCATGATCATTTCCTCACCACCCAGGATGGGGGCTCAGTGCTAACGCCCAGTGCTATTACAACAGTTCTCCAGCACTCACGGTTTCCTGACACTAGGCATAAGTGGAGCAGGTTGCCCAAACACTCTGGCCTGCATTAGACATTGGAAAGGAGCCGGTGCACTGGAGCACATCTGTAATTCCAGCACTGACTAGGCTGAGGTAAAAGAATAAAGGCTTCCAGGCCAGCCAAGGCTACAGAGGGAGGATGTCTTAAAAAAAAACAAACAAAACGTTAGACCCAGAGCTGTATGGTCCTGAAATTCCAATTCTGTTCATATCCACAAAAGACTTGAAAGCAAAGTCTCTAAGAGAGATCTGCACATCTGAGCTTACAACAGCATTGCTTGTGGGGTCACGGTGAAAACAACCCATATGTGCAGAGTGGGTAAACAGAATGCAGCCTATTTGCATTGGGAGTATCCTTCAGCCTTAAAAGGAAGAAACTGACTCAACAGCCACGTTAAAATAGTTAACTTGTGTTATGCATGGCATTTTCGTGTGTCAGTGCAGGAGTGTGAACGGGGAAGTTTTGTGTGTGGGGCATATGCATGATAGGCCAGATGTCAACGCTGGGACCTGCGGCTCAATAACCATTTGAGGCCAATGAGTCCTCCAGGGCATCTGGAGATGTGTATTTTGACACAATCACAATGATTTAAGAGAATAGCAGTCTATAAATGTGAGTGAACCTTGAGGACTCGAGTCTTTGTGACAGTGACAAGCCAGTTATATTAGGGCAAGTGCCATAAGATTATAAATGTGCGCTGTTCCTGGACTTAGCAAATTCACAGAGAAAGTGGTTTGGAGGCTGCAGGGAGAAGACTGGGGGAAGGAAGGGGAGCCAGTGCTGAGTGGGAACAGAGAGAGAGAGAGAGAGAGAGAGAGAGAGAGTCTACCAATCGACGGCATTCATCATGTACTGACGCCGCTGACCTTTACACTAAAAACAGCCGAGTGGTGAACTTTGCCAGGCATGGTGGCACACACCTATAACCCCAGCACTTGGGAAGTGAGGCAGGAAGATAAGTTAGAGGGCAGCCTGGGCTACACATCGAAACCCTGTCTAAGGGGGTTAAAAGGGCCAGGTATAGTGGCATATGCTTGCAGTCCCAGCACTTGGGAGGTAGAGGCACAGGGTTATAAACTCAAGGGCATCTAAGGCTATGGAGAAGTTCTGGACCACCTTTGGCCAAATGAGACCTTGTCTTAGAAAAACAAAAACTAAAAATAGTAAGTAAACTTTGTTATGCATATTTTACCACAACTACACAATTAAAAAGAAAACATAAGAGAAATGGCTAGAAAAGAAAATGGCCGGAAAGTCCCGAAAGCCCCTCCCACCTGCTGCATGCAGTTTCCCAGGGCACAGGCACACAGGGCTGTTGGGCAGGGCAGGTCAGAGGCAATGGCTGGCTCACTTGTCAATGAGAGCATTCTTTTCCTTGGCATCATCAGCTCGAATCCACTCGGCTTTGCGCAGTTGGCCCTCAAGGGTTTCACAGTGGGCTTGGAGCTCCAGCATCTTGGCCTCCAGCTCATGCAGCTGCTTTGCATGGGAGCCCTTCACGGCTGCCAGCAATGTGTCTTTCTCCCTGGCCTGACGGTCAAGCTCTTCATTCCTGAAACACAGGGAAGAGTCCCACACCATGGCTTACTCAGTGCTCTGTTTGTCATCCTTTCTTACACTACAGTACCCCTGACAAGATGGGTGACTCGGCAGGCAGCACCTACCTATTCTCAGTTTTGCAGACGTAGCATATGGGTGAGCTTGTTCTTCCTGTATAAGCAGCTATTCTTAGATGCCAGGCTCCTGGATGCCCCCCCCCAACTCACAAGACAGACACCAGAACTGCTTCACAAAGCACCCTTGACACACCACCTAGCCTCGTGACCAGCCATGGAGAGTACAGATACTCCTTGCCTCCCAGAGCAGCAGATTCCTGAAAATTCCCTGAATTTATCCGTTTGTCTGAACTGCACAAATCACAATGTGAGAAAACCCAAGAGAATTTGTCCCCACCTCATCCTCTCTCCTACAACACAGCATCCTCCCAAGCCGCCTAAGCGAGCAGGAGCTTAGTTACTGTGTTTCCTTTCGAAGGGAAAGTCAACCCTGGGGGCTGAAACCCTAGAGCTGAGCTTCTTCTGTCTGGGAGCACGTCATCCCCGACCCCACTCTGCTGCTCTGGCACCTCCTAAACCCACTGGAGCCTGGGGGAGGGGCAATGCGTCAATTGCCCCGTTGAAGTTCCCACCTTGAGCCAACACGCCATCTACTTCCTGGGTGTCCCAGACACCTGGCAATGTGAAACACCTGCTGCTGTTGGCTGAGTCCCAACCTACCCTGGTCAGCAGGAAAAGAGCTCAGAGAATCCACATCCTTGAGAATAAGAGGTGACTGTGTCAACATGGTAAAGTTTGGGACTACAATCTAAAACTTATAGTCAATAAAACATCCAAGTTGCAAATGTCAACTTTTAATTTTTTAAGTATTGATTTATTTAGTGGTGGGCATGTGTGTGGAGTCCCTTCTCATCTTTAACCATGTGGGGTTCCAGAGAGGGAACTCAGGTCACCCACTGTGGTAGCAAGTGACTTTATGCACAGAGCAATCTCACTAACCCATAAAAGCTAACTTTTAAGGCTGTGCTTTTTAAAAGCCTGTTTTGGCACTGGAGAGTAAATCCACAGTTTTGGGCACACTAAGCTTGTGTTTTACCAACGAACTGAGGTCCTGGCCCTCGAAGCATTTTGAGTTTTGAGATGTTGAAGGTCTAACCATCTCTGAGGAAGTAGATTTTGGAGGCAAAGTGGTGTGTGAGCACAGGCTACCATCATAGGGCCCTTGTCTCCAGCGACTATGACCCAGACTCTTCCAGAGACATCCACCCAGGCACAAATACTCACTTCCTCCTGAAGGTCTCCTCGGCTCTCTTCCTAGCCAGCTGTACAGACTGAAGCTTCTTCTCCAAGTCTTTTATCCTAAATAAAAACCATATCAGTAAGGAGCAGTTACCTAAGAGACCAAAGAGTAGAGCTGGAATAAGCTAGGAAGGCAGAGTCACCAGGATCTAGTCCTGACGGCCACAGCGCCTGTAGGGGAGAACCCACGTACCGAGCATCCTTTACAGCCTCCAGACTCTGGAGCTCCAGGGCATGGTCCTGTAGCTTCCTCTGCAACTGGATGTGCTCTGCTTTTGCCTTCTGCAGACTCTCTGTTGCCTGTGCTCCAGCTTCTCTGAGAGCCTGCAGCTCTTTGTTTAGCAGTTTTACCTGAGAGATTGAAAAGGTCCAGGAGAGTAGCTGGGTGGGAAGAATAATGTGCTTGGCAGCACGCAGGGGGAGATTACAGCGGGCAACAGTGAGCACGGGGTGATTACAGCGGGAATCTGGAGGCCAGAAAGCCTGCAAAGCCCAGCAGGGACAGTTACCTTGAGCTCATGGGTCAAGACTACGTTGCTCATATCATCAGCCCTCAGTTGGAACTCATGATCCTTTCTCTGAATTTCAGATTCGAACTCCTGCAGCAGCTCCTGGAACAAGAGAGTCAGGAGTGAAGAACAGCTACCTCAAACATCTTGGCTCAGGCTTGAGACCACTGTCCATCATGAATTGTAATTTTTTGTTTGTTTTTGCTTTTTTGAGACAGGGTTCCTCTGTGTAACAGCCCTGGCTGTCCTGGCACTCTCTCTGTAGACTGGCTGACCTTGAACTCACAGAGATCCTCCCGCCTCTGCCTCCCAAGTGCTGGGATTAAAGGTGTGTGCCACCGGGCTGGAGAGATGGCTCAGAGGTTAAGAGCACTGACTGCTCTTCCAGAGGTCCTGAGTTCAATTCCCAGCAACCACATGGTGGCTCACAACCATCTTTATGAGATCTGGCGCCCTCTTCTGGTGTGCAGATATACATGGAAGCAGCATGTTGTATACATAATAAATAAATAAATAAATAAAATCTTAAAAAAAAAAAGTGTGCACCACCATCGCCCAGTGAATTGTGACGTTTTTTATAGTACATACAAAGTTTTCTGTTCTACACACATAGTAGTTACCTAAGGAAAACAAAGACTTAATATTTTCCTACCATCATTCTTTAATATGTATCTTTATAGATCTTTGTCTTTTATTATGTTAGAACGTTTAATTTTAAAAATTGCTGTCTGGCCGGATGGTGGTGGCGCATGCCTTTAGTCCCAGCACTTAGGAGGCAGAGGCAGGCAGATCTCTGTGAGTTAGAGGCCAGCCTGGTCTACAGAGCAAGTTCTAGGACAGCCTCCAAAGCAATACAGAGAAACCCTGTCTCGAAAAACAAAACAAAACAAAAAAATTGCTGTCTGATGCCAGGCAGTGGTGGCACATGCCTTTAGTCCTAGCACTTGGGAGGCTGAGGCAGGAGGATCTCTGGGTTCGAGGGCCACCTGCAGAGTGAGTTCCAGGACAGCCAAGGTTACACAGAGAAACCCTGTCTCAAAAAAAATTACTGTCTGATGGATCACTTATGTTTCTTTTTAAAAAATTATTACATTGGCAAGATGGGTCCATAAGTAAAGTCACCTACCCTCAATCTGAAAATGTGAGTGAGATCCTTGGAACCTGAATGAGAAAATCCTACAAGTTATCCTCTGATCTCTATATACATGCCCATATACAGTCCAAATAAAATGTAATTAAAAAATTAATGGGGACTAAGAAAGATGGTTCAGAAGTTAAGAATGCTTGTTTTTACAGAGGATCCAGGTTCAGTTCTCAGCATCAGCACTGGTAGTTCACAACAGCCTGTATATCCAGCTCCAGGAGATCCAACACACTCTTATGGCTTCTAAGTTACCTGTGTACATACATACAAGTCTTCTCTCTCTCTCTCTCTCACATACATACATACATACATAAAAATTTAATGAATTTGGTTTGTGATTAGGGCAAAAAATCTAAAAAATAATTTTAGATGTATTTATATTTATTTACTTTATATATATTTATAATATTACATATATGAATATTTTGCTTGCATGTATGTCTGTTTTGCCTGTATGTCTGGGTACCACAAGTGTGCCTGGTGTCCCTGGAGGCCAAAAGAGAGCATCATATTCCCTGGAACTGCAGTTATAGTTGGTTGTGAGCTGCCACATGGATGCTGGGAATTGAACCTGGGTCTTCTGCTCTAAACTCTAGAGAGTCATCTCTCTAGACCAAAGACAACATTTATGAAAGGGCTCTGAACAAACTTCTGTCATTTTGTACTATATTTATGTAAAGCAGCCTTCTCATCATTGATGTTGAAATATCAACCAGCTTTGAACAAACTTGAAGATGCTTCATGTTCTGCGTGTCAGTCAGCCAAGATTTAACTGTCTATGTGAAAATAAGCAAGCACATCCATTTCATTAGTGTGCAAATTAGCTTTCATTGTTAATAAATGGTCAAATTAAATGTAAACTAAAGCTTTGTTTGTCTTAGTTTTTGACAGGGTCTTGGTATCTAGCATTGCCTGGCCTGGAACTTACTATGTAATTAAAAAATTTAATGTGTATGAGTGTTTTGCCAGCAACATGTACACTGCATTTGTCTCTGGGCTTGTTTGCATCAGCTCCCCTGGAATTGGAGTTACTGACAGTTGTTAGTTACCACGTGAGTACTGAGAATTGAACCCAGCTCCTCTGGAAGAGCAGCCAGAGCTCTTAATTGCTGGGCTATCTCTCTAGCCCCAAGTAACTTGCTATTTAGACCGCCTGTCCTAGGAATCAGAGATCTACCTGCCTGTGCCTCTCAAGTGCTGAGGTTAAAGGTGTGCACCACCATGCCTGGCTCCAAAAGAATTATTTTATCTTCTTGCACGTAACCATCTGCATGTGTGTGTGTGTGCACATGTGCACAGTTGTGGAGAGGTCAGGGGACAAATTGCTGTAGCTGGTTTTCTACTTCTACCATGTGAGTTCTGGGGATTGGAATCAGGTTGGCAGGCTTGGCAGCAAGAGCCTTTACTCACTGAGCCATCTTGTCAGCCAAGAAATAGTTTAAAATAAAAATTTCTATGATCTTTACCAGTATGTGTGATTTGTGTACACACACACACACACACACACACACACACACACACAAATCAGTGGTGGCTTACACCTTTAATCCCAGCACTCGGGCGGCTGAGGCAGGCAGATCTCTGTGAGTTCCAGACCAGCCTGGTCTACAAGAGCTAGTTCCAGGACAGCCTCCAAAGCCACAGAGAAACCCTGTCTCAGAAAAAATAATAGTAATAATCACAGAGGGATATTGTTTAGTGGTAGGATGCTTGCCTGTCATGTGTTATGCCCTGGATTCTAGTCCAAGCATAGAAACACACACACACACACACACACACACACACACACACAAAAAAAAAAAAAAAAAAAAAAAAAAAAAAAAAAAAAGGGAGAGGGAGAGGGAGAGGGAAGGACGAAGGAAGGGAAAGGTGGGTGGTGAGTTGGTGGGATATACCTGTGACCCCAGAACTTGGGAGGCAAAAACAGACAAGTTCTCACCATGTTAGGACTCTGTCTCAAAAGACTCAAACCAAAACCAACCAACTACCCAAACAAACCAACTAACCAAACAATGACAACAAACCCACAAAATCATGAAACATTGGTTTTTCTGAAACAAAACCCACAAGGGAAGTTCTGCAGGCTGTGGCTATCAGAGAACAGGGATTTATACTACAACATCGAGACAGTGCTGCCACCTTCTGGTCCTACTGGCTAACTCGATGTAGAGCTATGTCCTGTCTCCACTCCATTTTTGTTGTCAAGGTTCTGGGGATTGTGTAGGATTTAGTGATAGTGCTAGGTTCCTGCCAAGAGGTCTCTGGATAAGGCACAGGACCTCACACAACAGTCTGCCCTCCTTGCACACGCCCCTGTCTCAGCAGTCACCCTGTGTGTTCAAACCAAATTGAGGCTTTGGTCTGTCACACCTGCCTCTCTCTTCATGAGACCCATCAGATATCCTGCTGGCTCCCCTCCAGGCACATCAAGAGTTGGCTTGCTGGGCGTTGGTGGCGCATGCCTTTAATCCCAGCACTCGGGAGGCAGAGGCAGGCGGATCTCTGTGAGTTCGAGACCAGCCTGGTCTACAACAGCTAATTCCAGGACAGCCTCCAAAGCCACAGAGAAACCCTGTCTCAAAAACAAAACAAAACCCAAAAGAGTTGGCTTGTTCTCATCTGCTAGGGCCTGTCCCATCAGTGTACTGGCTACTTCTCCCACTTCTGAACCAGCATGTCCTCAATCATGTCACTATTCTGTACAAATAGCTAACCGTTTCCCAGGTTACCCAAGTTACTGCAAGGCCCTGCAGGCCTAGCTGCACCTCGAACATTCATTCCTCCTATAAACTTGAACTCTAGCTTCTAGGTATCCCCGAGCACATTGGTAGGTGTTTGTTGTCCTCCTCCTGAACTCCCTTCTGCACCCTCCCCCAATGCCTGATGGTCCTTCTTGACCACTCACTCTACTTGAAAGTCAATCCCACTACAGCCCACTCCCCACCCTCCTGTCTCACCACACCCACCTTGGGAAGGCCAGGCCCTAGACCTTACTCAGGTAGTTAACTGCTCCAAGGTGTTCTTTGCTCTGTGAAGGCAGGCACATCTAGGTATGACAGGTATTCCTGCCCAACCTACAGCCTAGAGAGCTACCAGCATGAAGTATGCATTCAGAAACATTTCTGAAACCAATGAGTAAATTTTCTCCAATGCCTTGTGACCCTGTGACTAACCAACAAGGAGAAGGATTTTCTTTGGTTCACGGTATGTGATAAAGTATGTGATAAGGTTAAACTGGTTACTAACCATCCGTTTGTTTCTCTTTGTAACATAAAAATCATGATTTCATTGAATCAGTTTTACTTACAAGGCTGACCAACATGTCAGACTCTGGCCTAAAACAGAAAGACAGGCCCTTGAAGAGCAGGGCTGCATTTAAGCAACCCTCTCCTCACAACTATTCCCAGTGGCAAGACTACTCCAGGCCACACCAGGCTGCTGTAGGCTGACTTGGGCTATAGCCTTGGGCTGGCTATTCCAGCCCACACTGGGCAGATCTTTCCCAATCCTCCTGCAGCAGACAGAGCTGGCATAGTGCCATGCCAAAGTTTCTTCTTCCAGAGACAGGGCTGCCACCTGAGATGGCAGAACCCATGCTCCCTGATGTCTAAAGGGACACCCAAGTGCATTCTGCTGAGTGTGAGCAAACCAAGTATCAGCCAGTCTTTTCCAGCTAAAGCTGTTCTTGACTAAAGCCCTTCTCAAACTCCTTAGGTGACTTTGGTACCATCAGAAAAGTTATCCCCAGACATGCATCATGGTCATTTAGTTGTTCTTGGTTATAGTGGGAAATTACCAATATGGAGCCAAGTGGAAATATAAGGGTATTTAATAGGGAAAAGCCTTACTTACAGAGCGACCTAGCCAGCTGGCGTGGCAGCGGTCTGTACGCAAGCCCAAAAGTGAAACCGAAAGTGAAAACGCAGTCCCCTGAAAGTCTCACTCTACGGCACCCTGACCATGCCCTCGAAAGCGTGGTCAGGCACACCTGTAGCCAGCCCCTAAGTAGGCATGGCTACAGCTTCCCCTACACTTGGTGGTTCTTAACTTTCTGAGACAGGGTCTTATTCTGTAGCCCAAGTTGGCCTATGAACTCATGGTGATCCTCCTGATTCAGCCTCCCAAGAATTAAGATTGTTGGCTTGAAGCCGGGCATTGGTGGCGCACATCTTTAATCCCAGCACTTGGGAGGCAGAGGCAGGCTGATCTCTGTGAGTTCGAGGCCAGCCTGGTCTCCAGACTGAGTGCCAGGATAGGCTCCAAAGCTACACAGAGAAATCCTGTCTTGAAAAAATAAAATAAAATAAAATAGATTGTTGGCTTGCTTGAACCACCACATCTGGTACAAAATTAGTCTTTTCTTTTTGGTTTTGGTTTTTTGAGACAGGGTTTCTCAGTGTGCCCTGGCTGTCCTGAAACTCACTTTGCAGATCAGTCTGGCTTCGAACTCACAGAGATCCGACTGCCTCAGCCTCCCGAGTGCTGGTAGAAGTAAAAGAGACCCTGTCCTTCATGGACACAGTAGCAGCAGCAGCACTGACTGTGGACTCTGTGTGTAAATCCACAGGCTATGTTCTCCCTGCATCCCAGCTAGCTGAAGCTCTTGGTGGCATGGGCTGGTACCATGGTTTGGATGTAAGTGTCCCTTACAGGTTCATGTTTGAACACTTGGTTCCTGTTGGGGCTCTGTTTTAGGGGGTGGGGCATAGAAAGAGGAAGTGAGCTGTTGGGGCACTGGTTCTTGAGAGTTGCAGTACAGAGCCCCTTCTGGCCTGGCCTGCTTCCCGAATGCTGGTAGCATATAACCAAGTGCTGAACGCTCCTACTGCTACCCACACTGCTGTGCGTGGTCGTGCTTCCCCACCATGGTGGCCTGGGAGTCAGAACCAACCTCCCTCCCTTAAGATGGCTTCTTGTCAGCTATTCAGTCAAAATGAGGAGAAAAATAAAAATACCTGGGTTTTAAGATACTGAGGAAAGGTTGGGTGTGGTGGTACACGATTTTTAACCCAGCACTCAGGAGATAGAAGCAGGGTGATCTCTGTGAGTTTGAGGCCAGCCTGGTCTACATAGCAGGTTCCAGTACAGCCAGAGCTACATAGTGAGATCCTGTCTCAAAACAACAAACAAAAGAGGGCAATACAGTAAGACTTTGTCTCAATAAATCAATGAAATTAAGTCGAGAAATGTTGACTTGTTTTGGAGGTGTGACATTCCATCAGATGCCAGGGCTCAGGGCTGGCCAGAGAGCTGGCAAGTGATGACTTTGGAGCAAGTCTGTGACGTGCTTCCAGAGAGCTAAACACCTGAATCGGTCGCTGGGTTTCAAGATCATCCCCCAGGGCCTGTAGACACCACCAAGCCCTGGCCACAGTGAGGAAATGAACAGAACAAAGGAGGCAGCAGGGTGAATTCATGCTCTGGGGACAAATCCATCAGCGCTCAGACCCTGGAGAGCCTTAAGTTGAACCTCATTACTGGCTTTCTTGGTGTCTGGTTTGCAGACGGTAGGTCTCTGCCCCCACCATCACATGCACACACACACACACGGGTCAGAGAAGCCATTTCTCTGGACAGCCTTTCTTTCTTTCTTTCTTTCTTTCTTTCTTTCTTTCTTTCTTTCTTTCTTTCTTTCTAATATTTTATTTATTTATTAGGTCTTCTGCCTGCACGCCAGCAGAGGGCACCAGATCTCATTCAAGGTGGTTGTGAGCCACCATGTGGTTGCTGGGAATTGAACTTAGGACCTCTGGAAGAGCAGTCAGTGCTCTTAACCCGCTGAGTCATCTCTCTAGCCCTCTGAACAGCTTTTCTTAAGAGACTTGTTACTGGTGGATTCTAGAGGAACAGAATTTTTGTGTTTTTGAGATAGGGTTTTCCTCTATAGCTCTGGCTTGCCTGGAATTGCTCTGTAGACCTGGCTGGCCTCAAACTCATAGAGATCCACCTGCCTCTGTCTCCTGAGTGCTGGATTAAAGTCATGCACCACCACTGCACTTCTCAATTGGTTTTGGAATTTTGGGGATGGGATCTTTAATGTGATAAACTCAATAATGCTACGTTTTCTACTTCTAATGGTTTCACTGTAGTCCATGATGCATAACCAGTTATAAAGTGATAGTTGGGTGAGGTGTTGCACACCTATAATCCCAACACTCAAGAGGCAGAAACAGGCAGATTTCTGTGAGTTCAAGTCAAGACTGGTCTACATAGTGAGTTCCAGGCCAACCAAGGTGTACAGTGAGACACACACACACACACACACACACACACACACACACACACTCACACTGTCTACTCCTAAGCAATCACTTATAAGGGGCAAAGAGTAAATGAACTCTACCTATACATACTTTGGGGTTTTTTGTTTGTTTTTGGTTTTTTGAAACAGGGTGTCTTCTTTGTGTAGACCAGGCTGGCCTTGAACTCACAGAGATCCACCTGCTTCTGCCTCCAGAGTGCTGAGATTAAAGGCGTGCGCCACCACAGCCTGGCTTCAACTTATATATACTTTAAAAATGTTTATTTTTATTTTATGTGTATGAGTGTTTCCCTGCACGTAAATATACCACATCCATACAGGGACCATGAAGGTCAAAGAACAGCACTGAATCCCCTGGACCTGGAGTTACAGATGATTGTGAGCTGCCATGTGTGTGCTGGGAACCAAGCCTAGGGCTTCTGCAAGAACAGCCAGCACTCATAACTCTCCAGGACTTTAAAGCAGGGGGTAGAATCCATGATACTTCCATTAATTCCCTGTTTGCCATGTGCATTGGACAGGTGGAGCTTGGACAATGGCAGCTGGTTATTGTAAACAAGGTTAACCAGAGTACTATACCAGAGGTGGTTGCTGGGAATTGAACTCAGGACCTCTGGAAGAGCAGTCAGCTGAGCCATCTCTCCAGCCCCAAAGCCAGCAAGCTTAATCAGAGTGTGGTCAGCTTAAAAAAGTATTTCTTTTTACACTTGGACGCAGCTACTGATGTGATAAATGCCCTGAGCCTTAGTTGTAGTAGCTTTGCTTTCGGCTGGTAAGATGAAATATACCTGCATATCCTACCTGAGGCTTTTATTGGCTCCCAGATCCCATTCTGTGGTTTAGCTCACAGTTTTGCCTTTCCACACAAGGATATCACACAGATCGGTTACACTGTTCTAGCTTGTTTCTCTGTTACTGTGTTAAAACACTTAGGGAGCCAGGTGGTGGTGGAAAAGGGCAGCAGAGACCATGGAGGAATGCTGCTTATTGGTTTGCTCCCCCTGGCTTGTTCAGCTATCTTTCTTCTACCACCTGCCCAGGGTTGGCACTGCCTACAGTGAGCTGGGCCCTCTTACATCAATTAGCAATCAAGAAATGTCCCACAGACATGCCATAGACCAATCTGATGAGAGCAATTCTCAGTCAGAGTTCCCTCTACCCAGGTGCTCAGGTCAACCACCAAGAAGCCCACCATATCCACTGATGATACTATGTTGCTAGACTCAGAGAATCAGTGGTAGCAACTACACTTATGTCAGAGGTTGAGAAGTAGAATCTGACTAAAATTAAGGGGCCTCCTTGCTCTGTGAAATCCAAGTTGCTGCTCTGGAACCTGCCACAGCCAAGAAAGGAACAGGAGATTTGATGGGCCTCTTCGGACTTTGGAGGCGACACATTCTTCACTTGTTACTGGGTGTTACTGAGTAGCCCTAAACACTACATGGTGACAGTGGTGTAAAGTACCACCTTCAAAAGTTTCCAGCTATTTCCTCTTTTTTCTCCCTCTTGGTTTTGTTTTGTTGTTGTTGCTGTTTGTTTTGTTTTTGAGATTCCATCCACTGTGTAGTCCTGGCTGGCCTGGAACTCACAGAGATCCTCTTGCCTCTGCCTCCTGAATGCTGGGATGAAAGGTGTGCACCACTATACCTGGCAGCTGCCAGTTTTGAATGAGACCTAAAACATGAGAAGGCTCTCCAAAGGATTAAGACTTCTGTGCTACCTGTTCCCTCCCTTGGGCTATATAATCCATCAGACCCCGTGGTACCCGAGGTGTCAGACACAGATGCTGTTTGGAGTCTTTTAGATTATGTGAAATGTCAACATCATTTACAGACACCTAGTGTCTCTTTAGGCTGGGGATGTAGTTCAATTGCTTAGCATGTGCAAGGTGCTGGATTTCATCCCCAAAACTGTCCAAAAAATAATATGACAAACCTTGCTCCTTTTTTATTTGGTTTGTTTGTTTGTTTGTTTGTTTCCAGACAGGGTCTCACTATGTAGCTCTGTCTCAAACTCAGAGAGGTCTGTCTGCCTCTGCCTCCCAAGTGCTATGATTAAAGGCGTGCGCCACTACACCTCAATGAGCCACGGCTGGTCTGAGACTCACAGATTCTCCTACCTCTGCTGGGATTAAAGATGTGCACCACTAAGCCTGACTCCTATTTCCTTTTTGTGAGGAAACTCTTGGTCAGCCATAAGCCCCCAATTTACCATGTGACTCCAGCTGGTTCACCATCTGACCCACTAAGCTATAGTCTAGCATTTGCTGCAATACACCATCAAAGCAAACTGCTATCTACAAGACTGAACTTAAGCATACCCAAGATCACAGTAAATTACAAAGGCTCCTGCCCTTGGGCCTCTCTCTGCAGCTTGCATATATAGCTTGGAGGAAGATAAGACTTGGCTCCACCTGAGGGTGCACAGCTGCAACACACAGGCCCTCCCCCAGAACACTCCTGAAGGACAGCACTGCCTCCTTGTAGGCAAAACTTTGGGCAGCGAGCCCAACTGTATGCTGTGTATGGAAGAGAAAAAATGGGCAAGTATGCAGTTAGATATTGGTTCATGTGCTGTAGCCAATGGTGTCTGGACAGTTAGAAGGGCTGCGGTTAGAACATCGGTAAGAAAGAATGCTGAGGAAGTGTGTGGGCAGATCTCCCCAAATGGGCAAAGCATGTGAAGATCTTTATGTCACATGTAAGCCCTCACTAAAAGGTGACCTCAGCTGAGGACTGCAGCAATCAGGCAGACCAGATGACCTGTTCTGTCGACAGCTTTCTTCTCATCCTCTTTCTTCAGTCACCCCTATGATTGCCCAATGGATTCCTGAGCAGCATGGTCATGGTGGCAGGGATGGAGGTCATGCATGGCCTCAGCAACATCACCTAGCAAGGCTAACCTGGCTGTGGCTACTGCTGAGTGCCCAGGCTCCCAGCAGCAAGACCAACACTGTAGTGCCATTCTCTGGATGACCAGCCCTGTGTAGCCCCGGGACCTGGTGGCAGGCTGATTACACTGATTCACTACCATCAAGGAAGGGGCATCATGATATCCTTATTAGATTAGACACTTATTTGACTATGGATTTGCTTTCCCTGTATGTAATGCTTCTACCAATAATACAGTTTATGGACCTCAGAATGCCTCACCCACAGAAATGGTATCCCATGGAACACTGCTTCTGACCAAGGACTCACTTCACAGTCAAACAAGTACTCAGTGGGCTCATGAGTGTAAGGTTAATGGGTCGTACCACAGTCTCATCATCATGAGCAGTTGGCTTAATTGAGCAGTGAAATGGCCTTTTAAAGATTAATTTATAGACCAGCTAGGTGGTATTAAGTTTCTGGGCTGAAATGAGGGTTTCATCTAGAAGGCTGAATCTTCTCTGAATTGGAATTCAATAAGTGGTAGTTTCTCCCATGGCAACAAACAAGTCAGGTTCCAGGGATTGATAGGTAGAATTAAGAATAGTATTGCTCTCTATCACGTCTAGCAAAAAATATTGTCTCCTGTAGACCAGGCTGGCCTCTGCTCACAGAGATCCACCTGCCTCTGCCTCCCAAATGCTGGGATCAGAGGTGTGTGCCACCACCGCCCAGCTCTCCACTTGTTTTTGCATGACAGTGACTTACGGTTCCACTGTCAGAATGACATCTTCAAGGTTGCTCAAGACACAGATTTCCAATCATGGAAGAAGCAAATCACACAGCTAAAGCAGAAGTCTGTCAATTGTCACTTCTAATGTCCCCTTCCTTGGAAGCCAGTACTTCCTCTTCTCCCTCTAAAGCCACTGCTTTTACCTCCTCTTCCTCTTCCTGGACTTCACTGCCCCTGCCTCTAGCAGGACATTTCTCACCTGCAAGATGAGACAGGAATCTCTCCAGTGGCAGCAACTGCTAGGGGTCTTTATAAAAATTCTGTCTTTTTGTTTTTGTATTTTTTTTTTTCAATAAAGGGTTTCTCTGGATTGTTTTTGGAGCCTATCCTGGAACTCACTCTGGAGACCAGGCTGGCCTCAAATTCACAGAGATTCTCCTGCCTCTGCCTCCTGAGTGCTGGGATTAAAGGTGTGTGTGTGTGTGTGTGTGTGTGTGTGTGTGTGTGTGTGTGTGTGTGTGTGTGTGTATGTGTTTTAAGTAAGCTATCTTTAAGTTAACTGAAAAAATTTTTGAGTTTTCAAATGTTCCATCCAGTTTTCTAATTTGTCCTTTGTTTTCTAAATTAACAGAAGTATTGAAATAAGGTACCCTGAGCTTCAGAGAAGGCTCAGTGGTTGCAAGCCAGGCGGTGGGGGGGGAGGGTGGGGGCACACGCCTTTAATCCCAGGCAGATCTCTATGTGTTTGAGGCCAGTGTGGTCTACAAAGCTACACAGAGAAACCCTGTCTCTCAAAAAAACCAAACAAGCAAAAAGAATATGTGTGGGCATATATACACTTACAATGCAAGTATCTTATTTTTCTTTCTTCTTCTACTCTTTTTTCATGTAACATAATATTGATTGACTATGTATTACCAAATCTAGATTAAAGTACTAAAGTTATGGATATCAGGAGAATAAGCATTAATTAAAATTTTAGCTGGACAAGGTAGTGCAGGCAATTGGAAGGTTGAGGCAGAATTGTAATTGTAAATTTGATGTAAGGATGGGTTGTAGAGAAAGGCCTCTCTCTCTCTCTCTCTCTCTCTCTCTCTCTCTCTCTCTCTCTCTCTCTCTCCCTCTCTCCCTCTCCCTCTTTGTCTGTCTCTCTCGATTTTTCTTGAGATTGGGTCTCTGTGTAGCCAGATAGGCCTGCCTCTCCCTCCCACCTGACTGCAAGGCCTTATCTTGAAAACAGATAAAAATTTGTTTCTTTCCATACCTGGGAAGATTTGCTGTTATATTCGGAACTGTTGTCCCATGTTCAGTGGAAGGACAACCTTCTTAATGTCTTTACTTGGAGGTTAAATGTGCTTTATAATGTTGGGGAAATGTGCAAAGGGGCTAGGTTGACAAGGGGAGATTGTTACGGTTAGGTTTATGGATCAACTTTACTGGCCCAAGCTAATTGGCAAACAAGTATGTCTATGAGCAATTTTCCAAACAAGGTTAACGTCTGAGTCAGTGGACTGAGTAAAGA